>NC_092144.1:38476861-38782556 GCF_043159975.1 Macaca nemestrina
CGACCAGCTGCTGGAAAGGTATTGGGGCTAGTTTCCAGAATTGCACTGGGCAGGGGTGGGACGGGGAGGAGCTGGGCACAGGGCATGCTGCTGTAAGTACAGTTATTTTTATAACCATTTCTTCTGCTACATCAAGCACAAACATGAAAGTAAAAAATACATATAATGTGTATACATATATATACATGCATACATACATATCTATCTCTACATACATATTTTCCCCTTTCTTTCACTTAAATCTTCACTCACTAGTTCCTGTTCGATTATTTTTTTCTCCCTCTCACCATGGCTATTAATTTCTGGCAGCAATTTATAAATGCCCCACGACTCCAAGAACTATTGAAATCACAGTTGGAAACCTCGATAATTTCACCAAGGCAGAAGCTATTAAATGCAAACATTGGCAAAAGTTTTTAATGCTGCAGAAAATCACGAAAAATGCCAAGGTAAGCTCATTGCTGCTGCAGATTTAATTCATACTCTCCTTAAAAGCCAGAAATCCGCTGTCTCCCCAGCAGGACCTGAACAAACCTTAAACTAGGGCCGTGTGAGGCCACATCAGGATGATTCTTCCCCCTCCCAAACCCAGCGTGGCAGAGAAGCAGGCAGCCCCAAAGGCATGAGAGATGGAAGTGTCCCCCTGATTTTTCTCATCCCATTTAAGTTCAGGACTGAAATGGACAGAACAATAGTTAACCCCACAGCCTGCAGCCTCTACCACTGATAACCAGGAAAACACAGTTACCTTATACACTTCTGCTCTGCGCTTTTCAAGGTCATTTTCTCACTAGGGCACTCACTGAAACCCCAGAAGGTAGAAAAATCGGAAGGTTGAGGGACCCCTTTCTCATACACAAAGAAAGACAGAGCTTAAGTTTAATCAGCAATTTGCCATTCAAAGTAGGATAAGAACCAGGGTCTCCAGGCTTCTAATCTAACCCCACTGCGTCTTTCTTCTAGACCTACGACTCATTCCAGCACTGTGGGGGCTGACACGCGTCTCACTGCTGGATGAAAGAGAATGAGATCCTCTCTCCACCCCACGTTGGATTTGCTTGCTCACCCAAACTGACCCTTAAGGATAGAGTTGTTCAACCACAATGAGATTTACTTAACTAATCCTGGAAGCGAAGTTTAGCATATCAGACAGGATTCCGGCAGGAGACCCACTGCCCTCAGAAAGTCCACCCTCGCAGGCTGCAATGAAGTGACTGTCTACAGCGATGGGGATGTGGCAGGAGCTAAGGAAGCCAACAAGGGATTGTCACCTTCTTAGAGGAGAAAACCAAGATGGAAAGATATTAACCCCCTATGCATGAAAACATGAGGGGAGGAAGGACGTAATTTAGCCCAGTGAGACTGAAGCATGAGTCAGCACCTATGAGAGACATGGTGCAGAAACATGGAGGACATGGAGAAGAAATATCCTGACCCTGCTCCACTTTCACCCTCCAGTTCCCTGACAGTGGTTCCCATTGACTGAGCGCAGCTGGCAGTCAGAGGCAGGGAGCAGGGTTCAGCCTCCTGGTGCACAGGCAGGCTGGGGAGGGAATGAATGTGGGGAAGGGCTGGGGACAGAAAATAAGTAGCATGCCTTAATTAAGAGCCTCAGGATCTTTATCTGTAAAATTGGATGATGACATCTACTTAATAGTGCAGTTCCGAGAATGAAAACTAAGATATCTAAGGTATGCGGCACATAAGAAATACTGAAAATCATCAACTTACTGTCCTCGTTATCATGAGCTATGCTTCCCTTAAACAATGCTGTTCTGTTCCCAATATGATGTATCCCCCAGATTAGAATGGCTACAAAATTGCTTATCCCCCAGGCCTCATTCCCCACAAAAGGACAGCATACTTTCCGGAGGATAGCCCTCCTGAAAAGGGCCCTCTCGACCATGTTTGATTAGATTCAGTGATGGTGGACTAACTGCATCCCCATCTCTTCTGCTGATAAACCACTCAAAACTCAGAAAACTATTTCTGTATTATCAGGACAAAGCGCTCCCTACACATATTCTCCAAGGCTTCTGCACTCGGAGGTCACCAGGAAGAGAACTGCTCTGCTCTCTCATTCACGGGAGCCCTACAGATCTGGGAAAACTTTGGGGTTTTTTTGTTTGTGTTGTTGTTTTTCTTTGTTTTTTTTGTTTTGTTTTTGTTTGTTTGTTTGTTTGTTTTTGAGAGAGAGTCTTGCTCTGTTGCCCAGGCTGGAATGCAATGGCACAATCTTGGCTCACTGCAACCTCTGCCTCCCAAGTTCAAGTGATTCTCCTGCCTCAGCCTCCCTAGTAGCTAGGATTACAGGCACCCGCTACCACACCCAACTAATTTTTGGTAAAGACGGGATTTCATCATGTTGGCCAGGCTGGTCGTGAACTCCTCACCTCAGGTGATCTGCCTGCCTTGGCCTACCAAAGTGTTGGGATTACAAGTGTGAGCCACCAGGCCTAGCCAGAAAGTTCTTAAGTTAGACCTATTCTTCACAAAAGAGAGGAAAGATTGTGATGGGGGTGGGGAACCCAGCTCTTTGTACCAATTAATTAACGCACATTGAATGGACAGATTTATTTTTCTTTCTTTCTTTCTTTGAGACAAAGTCTTGCTCTGTCACCCAGGCTGGAGTGTCATGGCGCGACCCTGGCTCACTGCAACCTCTGCCTCCCTGGTTCAAGCAATTGTCCTGCCTCAGCCTCCCAAGTAGCTGGGATTACAGGCGTCCGCCACCATGCCCAGCTAATTTTTGTATCTTTTAGTAGAGATGGGGTTTCATCATGTTGGTCAGGCTGGACCAATTTCTAAAAGGCACAACTACCAAACTACTACCACTACCAAAGCCCATTTTAGGAAGAAATGGATAACCTGAGATTAAATCCATAGTTTAAAACCTTTCTACAAGAAAAAAACTACAGGCCTGATAGCTCCACTGCTTTACTGGTGAATTCTACCTAATTTTTGAGAAGAAAATTGTATCAATCCTACAAAATTCTTTCAGAAGATAGAATTGAAGGGAATACTTTCTAACTAATTTTATGAGGCCAGAATTTCCATGATCCTAGAAGTAGAAAACAATATTTCAGGAAAAGAAAACTACAGATTAATCTCTCTCATAAGCATGTATATGAATATCATTAACATGATTTTAGAAATTGAATCTAGCAATATATTTTAAAAGATAAAATATGACTGTGGTTTGTGATATAGTAAGAATATATACATATGTATATTATTTGGTATATTAGACACAGCAAAAGACAGCATTGTTAAATTAAGGCAAAAATACAAAAATAATAATCGAAACAGAGGCACAGAGAAAAATAATCAAAGGTAAATAAAAGCCAAATAAAGCATCTGTAACTAGCCATAAATAGCAAATGATATAAAATACTAGCAAGTAGAGTTCCAGAAGGAAATAAAAGATAGAAAGGGTGTTTGAAGAAATAATGGCTACATTTTTGCAAATGTAGTGACTTACCTGAACCAAGAGGTGCAGGAAGCTCAGCAAAACCCAAGAAAGGTAAAAGTGAAGAGAATAACACCTAGGCTGATCATTTTTAAACTTCTTACAACCAAATATATTCACACAAAAGTAGTCACATTAAATATGTGGGTAAAATGATAAAAATGGTGGCTCACTTATCAGAAATAATGAAAGTCAGAAGATGTCTTTAAATTCTGAAGGAAAAAATAAACTCTTTCAACCAAAAATTCTATGCTCAGCAAAAAAGTCCTTCAAAAATAAACAAAATATATACTTACAGATGCATAACAGCTGAGAAAATCCCTTGCCCATAAACCTGAACTGTAAGAAATGTAAAGGAAATTCTTCAGGCTGAAGGGAAATGATACCCGATGGAAACTGTTCTACAGGAAGGAACGACTGTGCCAGAGAAGGTGAGGAAGTGCAGGCTTGCTGTGAGGAGGGATCTGTGTGGTGCTCTGTGTGTGCATCATGGCTCAGCAGGGCAGGGCAGCCACAGGCCTCCCTGTAGTAGACTTGGGACTTCTTCAAGGCCTGAGGACTGGCTCTGAGCTGGATGCCGGGATCTTCCTGGAGAAGCTCATCAAGGTATAATGATCTCCCCTGAAAGCAGATTCCAGGTTCTGACACCTCTGGATCTCCTTGGGAGATGAAGGCATGAGTGGAAAAAGTTGTCACCATTACCTAGTTTTAAAGAACTTTATGCTCTGTTTTTAAAAAACAGCTATAAAGAGTAATAATAAATAATTTGCTTTTCAACTTACCAAACTAATTTGAAGTGACGTGATGGCCTAGCGCCATCCTCGAGATACCAGCCTTTACACAGAGCCATCATAAATAGCAGGTATAGAGACTATTAGTAAAAAACTCAATGAGGCCAACTCCATGGCTCACAGTGAAATAAATTTCACAGAAATAGAACTTAAAAAATACAAACTAGGCCAGGCTCAGTGGCTCAGGCCTGTAATCCCAGCACTTTGGGAGGCCGAGGCAGGCTTATCACGAGGTCAGGAGATCAAGACCATCCTGGCTAACACGGTGAAACTCCGTGTCTACTAAAAATACAAAAAAATTAGCCAGGCGTGGTGGTGGGCGCCTGTAGTCCCAGCTACTTGGGAGGCTGAGGCAGGAGAATGGCGTGAACCCAGGAGGCAGAGCTTGCAGTGAGCCGAGATCGTGCCACCGCACTCCAGCCTGGGCGACAGAGCGAGACTCTGTCTCAAAAAAATAAATACAAACTAAACAAGCAAAACTGGATGAACTGATTGCTGTTGTTTAAGAAGCCAAAGTCACTGGACCCTAAATCATAATCCTTCAAACATCGATTGTTTTTACAAACAGATAATGTTACAGAGTCTTTCCCACATGGTCCTTCGCCAGAGGATACCATTTGTCTCTAAGAAAATACTTTTACGCCTCTCTGCTCATATTCTCACTTTTGCTCCCAGACTTTGTCCCCCAAACTCTTCCTATAATTCTACATTTATTTTGCTGGAGAACTGGATGGCAAAGGCCTCTATGATTTTCTGCACTTCCAGAAAGCATCATGGATATCCCCCACCCCCACTTGACAAACACATTTTTCTGGCCTGCCACATCTTTCATTAATAACAAAGACAACATCCTCCAAGAATTTCTCACCATTTTCTTTTCCCATGTGCTAGACTTTGCCCCACTCACTTGCCATCGTAAGAATAATACTGCATTATCTTCAGGGTTGAATTTCAGTGTTTAAATGACCTACTAATGAACATCTAGAAAAGTAGAAAACACAACTGACTTAAAAAAATATTTTGGATTATCTCTCATTTTAATTCAAGAAACTACTATTACTTAAGTGATTATACTTTTGCCCAGAGGAAATCTTATAGAATTATAATTCTTAGCATAAAAGTTTGTAAGTAAAATTATTTAGAGTATTTTTTAAGTGCATGCTCTTATTTCTGATGCCAGGTTCAGCATGCAGAGCTTGGAATTCATTACTGCATCCTAACAAGCAAAAATCTGAACCCAAGGAAAAATCCGTCTTCTCAGATCTGTCAGAAAAGTGAGGTCACCGGGCAAACACTGCCCTCAAAATTGGAGAGACAGACAGGTGAATACAGCTCCTCACAACTTATCAGAGCAGAAACCCATGAGCAAACACCTCTGAGGGACCTCAAGCCGGGTTAGGAAAACCTAAAATGTCATTGACAAATTGCTGGAGGCTCCACACGGACAAGTTAAAAACTCCAGAAGGACCTGGTCATGGAGGGGTTGGACGGGACACACTTCTGTGAGTTTTACCTTCAGGAGCTCAACCAGGTTCTCACAGTGAATATCAGAGGAAAATCTCCCAGGGCTTCTGGCAGGGAAAAGGAAAAGGAACCATTTTGAAATCTTCCAGAGCATTGTGTTATTAACACAGCCTCAGGAGAAACTATTTCATTAGCGCCTAACCATTGGAGTTTTATCAGAGCCATCCTGGGGAAAGGAACATGCCCAATTCCAGCCCAGCTTAGCTTCTCACACGAGGGAAAGGAAATACCCAACGTTAGCCAGCTCTAGCCTTCGACATGGGAACAGGGAATACCCAATGCCAGTCCACTCTGGCCACCCTGTCCCACTTGATGGGCAGGTACGAAATTGAGAAGCACTGGTGAAGTTCACAGTCTAGGGGCACGAGCTCACTAAAAGACCAAGAGCTAATTCTAGGACTATAGAAGGCACCCCCATGTCTCATCACCGCATTACTAAAGGCCTGGTAACCTCAGTGTCTAGCTATTACATGCACAAGAAAAATGTATAAAGCATACTAAAAGGCAGAAAACAATTGGAAGAGACAGCAAGCATCATAAGAAGACTCAGATGTAGCAGAGATGCTGGTACTATCACACCAGGGATTTAAAACAATTATTACTAACGCGCTAAGGGCTCTGTCTAATGGATGAAGTAGACGGCGCACAAGAACAGAAGGGTGATGTAAGCAGGGAGGTGGAAACTCTAAGAAAACATTTTTTTAATGCCAGAGATCGATAACACTGTTAGAGAAATGAAGAATGTCTTTGCTGGGCTCATTAGTAGACTGGACACAGCTGAGGAAAGAATCTTTGAGCTTGAGGATATGTCAATAGAAATTTTCAAAATGAAAAAGCAAGGGAAAAGAAATCTACCCAAAACAGAACAGAATATCCAAGGGCAGCTAAGAAAGGTGTCACCTGCATGTCATGGGAATACCAGAAGAAGAAAGAGTGAAAGAAGTGTTTGAAGCAATACTTGCTGAGAATTTCCCCAAATTAATATTACAAAAAAAAAAAAAAAAAACACTACACATCCAGGGAACTCAGATAACACCCAGCAGGGTAAATTAAATTTTATATATATATATATATATATATATATATATATATATATATATATATATGCACATCATATTCTAACTGCGAAAAATCAAAGATGCAGAAACATATTAAAAGAAGCCAGGGTGAGTGGGGAACACCTTAGCTATAGAGGGGCAAAGATAGCAGTCACATTAGACTTCCCAGAAGCCAATCTGAACCGACCATATACCATATGATCCAGCTCTATGATATTCCGGGCAAGGCAAGTTATGGAGACAGTAAAAGGATCAGTGGTTACCAAGGGTTGCAGGGAAGAACACGCAGGGCACAGGGGATTTTAGGGCAGCAAAACTACTCTGTGTGACTCTACAGTGGTGGATCCATGTCGTTACGCATTTGTTCAAACCCACAGAATGCACACCACGAAGAGGGCACCCTCATGTAGTTTATGGACCTGGGTGATGGTGAAGGGTTCGTGTAGTTTCAGCAGTTATGACATATGTGCAGGATGTTGATAGTTGGGGAGACTGTGCCTATGTCAGGGCGTAAGTATATGAGAAATCTCTGTACTCTCTGCTCAATTTCGCTGTGAACCTGAAACTGCCCTAAAAATTAAAATCTATTCAAAAATACATGTTCTAGGTCAGACGCAGTGGCTCATGCCTGTAATCCGAGCACTTTGGGAGGCCAAGGTGAGCGGATCACTTGAGGTCAGGAGTTTGAGACCAGCCTGGCCAACATGGTGAAACCCTGTCTCTACCAAAAATACAAAAATTAGCTGGGTACGGTGGTGTGTGTCTGTAGTCCCAGCTACTCGGGAGGCTGAGGCAAAAGAATCGCTTGAACCTGGAAGGCAGAGGTTGCAGGGAGCAAAGATTGGGCCACTGCATTCCAGTCTGGCAACAGAGGGAGACTCCATCTCGAAAAAACAAAACAAAACAAACAAACAAACAAAAATATGTTCTAAAGACTACAGTGAAATACCATACTACTACAAATCCACTAGAATGACCAAAATGAAATCAATGTCAGAGAGTCTATGGAATAATTACATAGTCCTATACTGCTGTTGAGTGTTTAAAACAGTATAATACTTAGAAAACTGTTCAGTGATTTCTTAAGATGCTAAGCATCCATCTACCCTATGACCCAGCAAATCTACTTCCATGTATTTATCCAAGAGAAATGAAAATATGTGCTCACACAAAGCCTTTTACAAGAATGTTCACAGCAGCTTGATTCACAATAACCCAATGTTTGAAAACTTTCTAATGTCCATCAACAGGTGCATAAACGGTGATAAATTCACACAATGGAAATCACTTCAGCCATGACAAGGAATGAACTACTTATCATACAACATGAATCCTCAAAATGCACTGAGCGAATGAAGCCAGACACAAAAAAGTATATGCAATGTGATTCCATTTATATGAAGTTATAGTGTACGCCAAATGGTGGAGGGATAGATTGGGAAGGTGTGGAAGGACATATTCTGGGACGTATGTAAATATTCTGTCTTGCTATGCATGTGCCAAAATTGAGTAGACGGTACACTTGACTTGTGTGTAAATTAGGCCTCAGTTTCAAAGGGCATGTTCTCTGGTAATTACCTCTTTTCACTAGAGCCCAGGGCACAAGGAATATGAAAGCAAAATTCAGGGTTTTGATGCTAAACAGACAGGCTTCAGGGCAATAATCTTAAGAATACTGAGCTCACAACACAGCTCAAAACTCAGAGCAAAGGGAGGGTAGCCTGTGTCCTGCCTGTGTAGTCACCTCTTCCCCTCCTATACCTGACTCTTCCCCAGGCCCCACCAGAGCTGTAGCAAAGACCGGGAAGTGGCCAGGCATGGTGGGTCACGCCTACAACCCCAGCAGGAGTAAAGCTGGAGTCCAGGAGTTTAAGACCAGCCTAGACAACACAGCAAGACCCCATCTCTACAGATAATTTTTTGAATTAGCTGGGTGTGGTGGTGTGCATCTATAGCCCCAGCTACTTGGCAGGCTAAGGCAGGAGGATTGCTTGAGCCTAAGATTTCGGAGGCTGCAGTGAGCTATGATGACACCACTGTACTCCAACCTGGGTGACAGAGTGAGACTCTGTCTCAAAAAAGAAAAAAAAAAAAAAAAGAACTGTTGAAGGCAAAGTTTTTCCACAATATTTTGCCATTGTAGACAGTGAAGCATGCTTCTCCAGTCTCACTCTGAGGCTCTGAGTTCATCAGAATGATTGAAAGTTCTGCTTTCAAAATCAACAGGAAAAGTGTCATCTTTGATGACATAAGACAGTGATGTAGAGGGAATATGGAATTATCCATCTTCTCACTGCTGGGGGAAGGTGCATGCACCACAGAAGTGGCGTGAGACTTTCATGATAGCTACTCACCTCCTAAAGCTCACCCAAGCAACATGCTGCTTGACAGCCTGTTGCATATTCAAGTCAGAGGTTGCAACCGATGAGGGGTTGCTGATACGAATGGCTTGGCTCGGTGAGTTGCCAATACTGAAAAATGAGAGTTTTATGTAAAAGTCTGGGTTTCCATCTTCTCCAGAAAAACCAGAGCAAATCAGATAAATGTGGAATCATGATGAATATGAGTAACACTGCTCCAGAATCCTGTCACGCTGAGACCCACCGGCCTTCCGTGGGGGCTGGTCTCCCGGACGGGGCTGTGCCACCTCCATTTGCCCGCAGTGATCACTTGGCCCATTTTCCCCCCCTTGTGAATTGTTGAACCCAAAGTTTAAGGTTTCCCTTAAATTGTAGTCATTTGACCTTCCTCACTTCCAAGAGCTCAGGAGAAAGTTTCCCACTGGCGATAAAGCAACATTTTATATAAATTGCAAAAATTAAACCACAGAGCCAATTACTGCCTGAGCTGCTCACACAGTGTTCCAGGGGACGTTGGAGAAAGGGTTCTGACCTTCAGAAATCTTCTCGGCTCTGGGTCTCAGTTTTCTGACCTATAAGATAAGAAAATGAACTCAACCATCTCCAGCGGCTCTTGATGAAATATCTAACCCTAATTGTCTTGGCAGAGACAGCCTCTCAGCAGTGGGGAGGCTGTTGTATGAGGTCTGACCCACTTCTCATTCAATTTATTCAGAAAAGCACGTGTTCGTAAAACCTTCCTTCATGGCCAAGCTGGCATGTAAACGGCTGCTCATCGCGGCCAGCACTTAATATTGAGCTCTTGATGTGGCTCAAAATGAAGACATGGGTAGCCTGTGCTCTGCCTGAGTATCTCCTCGTGGGGCACCACAGTCTGCCCCCAGTCCCACCGAGGCAACAATGGGGACCCTTGACATCAAGGGCAGATTTAAACATCAAAGTCCCGTTTAACCCAGGCATGAAATTTCCCCAGATGTGTTCACATTCAGGTTACAAATGAAATGGAAAAGGCTTGACACACATGCAAAAACCTCTTGACAAAAACATCAGGGAAATATTTGTGGATAAGTTCAAGGCAGTCTCAGAAGGTCGATTCTTCCCTCACATACCATAATCTAGCAATAATCTCACCAAGCAATCTGCATGCTTGAAGATGGTCACATTTGTTGTTAAGTTTATGTCAACTTAAGTTCAAATATATGTGACTGTAAATATATGACCTTATGTAAGGAAAGTATCTACACATATATGTAATAAACATGCAACTAACATTTAATTAACTGACTCTGTGCAGTAAGTACTTTACAAATGTATACTGTACCATCATCTTTGATTTTTTTTTTTTATTTTTGAGACAGAGTTTTACTCTTGTCACCCAGGCTGGAGTGCAATGGCACAATCTCAGCCTACTGCAACCTCTGCCTCCTGGGTTCAAGCAATTCTCCTGCCTCAGACCCCCGAGTAGCTGGGATTAAAGGTGTCCACCACCATGCCCAGCTAATTTTTGTATTTTTAGTAGAGACGGGGTTTCACCATGTTAGCCAGGCGGGTCTCGAATTCCTGACAGCAGGTGATCTGCCTACCTCGGCCTCCCAAAATCCTGGGATTACAGGCATGAGCCACCATGCCTGGCCCACCTTTGATTCTTTAAAGTTCCACTTTACACATCAGGAAAACTGAGGCTCGGGAAGGTGAAACAACCCATCCAAGATCACACAGCAAGGATGGGCAGAAACCTAGCAGCGCTGGACTTTTCACTCAGCTAGCTGGGCACCAGTGCTTTGAGTCTAATGCTTATGCTTTGGGATATAACATCATCCTTCCTCTCATGCTGCATGGAAATTAAGAGAGTTCCCTGAACCTTGTTAAATCAACAGATAACCTTTCTGTCCACACAGGGAGGATGGCAGCATTCACAACTTCCCTTTATTTGACTAGAGGTGTTCAGACACATGCGTGTCCTTGATAAGAGCCAGATACAATTAGAGAGAACGCGAAGGACCTGGAAGGAGCTGCGGATTGAGAGCGTTGTGTGATCTCCACCTCCCGTGCCTTTGGGGCTAATATGTCAGGGTTTCCACGGACTCCCTGGATACTTAAGGACTTACGTGTGTGCATGGAGCACTCTTCCTCTGTCTTTTGAAAAGCCATGGATGAAATAATGACAAGAGGCAATGTTGGGCACCTACTGTGCATGAGGCTGTGCTCTGTCAGCCACCCCATGAGGCTGGAACTTGCCTCTACTTGACCTGGGCTGCAAATGAAAAATTTATAACTAGGAGCTCTTAGAGTCTGAGGGAGAGCCCAACCCCAGGGCAGGACCCAGAGGTCTGATTTGTCTGCTCTGACCTGATAGGTTCTCCTCACTCTCTGAAAGACAGCCTATGAGAGCATAGTGGCCTTTGCACCCTCAGTGGCCCCATCTGTCTGGAATGCCCTCCTTCCCAGGAGCCTCACCGCTCCCTGCCTGTACAACTCCTAAGGCTCCAGGGACCAGCTCTAACTTCCTCTCCTCGGTGCTGCAGCCTCTCCTGCTCTAGCAGAGGGAGGAGGGTCCTTGCTCTGAGCCCCTTCTGCTCCTTTGAGGTGCCTCAGGCCCAGCAACAACAACGGGCTGTTCATTGCTGGGTGGTTTATCCCCACGTGTGACAGTCCATTTGCATTGCTGTAAAGGAACACCTGCGATTGGGTGATACATAAAGAAACGAGGTTCATTTAGCTCACAATTCTGCAGCTGCGCAAGCAGCATGGTGCTGGCATCTGCTCCTGGTGAGGCCTCAGGAAACTTACAATCATGGTGGAAGGAGGAGGGGGAGCAGGTGAGTGTCACATGGAGAGAAAGGAAGCAAGAGAGAGAACCTTTAGACAGCCAGCTCTCCAGTGAACTCGTTACCTCAGAGAGTGCACCAAGCCATTCATGAGGGATCCGCCCCCATGACCCAATCACCTCCCACCAGGCCCCACCTCCAACACTGGGAATCACATTTCAACAGAGATTTGGAGGGGACACACACCCAAACCATCTCAGCGCTGGAGGCTGGAGCTCCATGGCAAGCTTGTACCTGGACCGCAGTGCTAACCACTAACACCAACAGGCCTGCCCTCAGCTGCTCTCTGGCAGCAGCTGGCCTGTGGCTTCCTCTGGCTCTCCCTGTACCCAGCCAATGACCCTTTCCCTCCAGAGGCTCCAGGGTCCTTCATTCTGTGCCCTTCTCCCCCAAAGCCCCTCGCCTGAGCTCACAGCAGGCTCTCACGTCTGCTGAACTCGTTCTGGCCCTAGAAATGGCTTTTGGATCAGTGTTTCTTTCCTGTACCTTCTTCAAGAGAGCTGAGGCTGAGTAGGGCTCAGGCCCGGCCACAGGGATTGTCAATGATTCTTCAGAGGCTATTGACAAGGTCCCACCTGGCAGGCTGGCATCCGAGGACCCAGGCAGGACCTGAGCCCTGCTGCCTCAGCAGCCAGCTTCCTGTAGGCCCCTGAACATACTTTCCAAACTGAGGACTGATTCTCATCATGGCCATCCTCCTGCCTCCCAGCTCCTGCTCCCACAGAGCTTCCTGCTCTAGAACCGAGCTCTCTTAGAGTCTCCCAGCCCTGCCTCCACCCAGGCTAGCCTTTGCAGTGGGGGCAGCCCCACCCAGAGCCACAGCTTCACCACCTCTGCCAACTTCAAGCAGCCCCTGCCTTGTGCTAGCAGTTGTGGCGAAAATGGGAGAGACTGAGTTCCAATTGGGAGGAGAGAGAGACAGGAGGTGAGCAGAACGTGAGCTCAGTAATTCAGCTTCGGTACCTAACACAGACACGGGACAAGGGGGCTCTATAAGACCATGGGAGCCTTCTGCACTGACCTGCACAGGGTAGGGCTTGAATAAAATTTTACTCGAATCAGTTTTCCCACCATTGAACATGGACTGTATATTCAGTCCTGCAATTTGCACTTCCATTTAGTATTTTGTAGAAAGGTTTCCATGTCAATCCACACTCACCCATAATAGAGCTGCTTCAAGCGTCATCAGACTGGCAGCCGCACAGGGGCGGGGGCAGAGCTGCCCCTCGTGCTCCTTCCTCCTTTCCCCCACTACACACTCAGACCCACAAACAGAGAGACATACACAGACACACACACACACACACACACAGAGACACACACAGGCACACACACAAAGACACACACAAACACAGACACACACAGAGACAAACACACAGACACACACACAGACATACACATACACACACATGCACAGAGGCATACAAAGATACACACAGACACACAAAGAGAAACACACAGATACACACAGAGAGACACAGATGCACACAGACACACACAGAAACACACAGACACATACAGACACACACAGAAACACACTCACATAGACACAGGGACATACATACATACACAGACATACGGACACACACACAAAGACACACACATGGGCACACGCACAGTACAGGGCTTCTGTACAGCCAGAGTTCAACCAGAGCTTGCAGAAGTCGCAGACACTGATGACCTTGGCAGTGCCACCCTGTCAGAGTATACAGGGTCATGTTTCTCTGGAGTGGGGTTGTCAGTAACAGCTAGGCCCTGTCCCTTTCCTGGAGAAGCAGGTGTGAAAAGTCAAAGTTACCGTGTACAGCCAGCTCTACTGAGGCACTCAAGCCGGCACTTCCACCTGACCCAGCACAGCCCTGTGCCCCAGTGCCGGTGCCATCACCTGCCCACACCACCCTTGGGCTGCCTCTCCCTGTGCCGACGCTGAGTAATCTATACTCAGAACTTTCCTGGAGAGCGTTTACAGTCACAGGCATGCACAGGTCATCTTTTCCAAGTAGCTGTGTGTGTGTGCTCCTGGAGACCTGTGCACCCTCAGCGACCCATTAGGCCAAGAGTACCACGCCACGCACAGCCTGCCAGGAGCCGACTCGGTGCAAGGAGGGAGAGGTGGCTTTTTGAGTGTGAGCTGTTGGGGTTGGGCGCTGCCAGAAACTTAGAAGGTCATGAAGTTTCATGTTAGAGAAACCAAAGATCACACCTTGTTCTACTGTGTGACTATGGCTCAGCTGGTCAACCTCTCTAAGCCTCAGTTTCCTCATCTTTTACAGACGAGGCTAACAAGAGTTGTCCCATGTCACCCTGGAGCGAGATGTCTGTGGCATTTTATCTTGATGGATGCCTCCATAGGCATTCCAAAGTCAGAAAAGTAAGCTTATAAAGCAATGGTGTAAGCTCATAAAGCTTCTTTCCAGAAATGGAAGCTGTCATTTCCACTCACGTTTCAGTAGCATGGGCATCATGGGCTGCGTCTCCTCATCCCATTTTCCAAGGTTTGAATCCTACTGGGTGGCCCAGCAGGGGCCCCCTATGGGGCTCAGGGCTATAAGGCTCCTGAAATTAAGGCATGTGGAGGAAAGGGGGTTTTAACGAGGAGCATATTTCATCCCAGCATGTGTGGCTGGTTCTGAGGAGCATATTTCATCCCAGCATGTGTGGCTGGTTCTGAGAGTTCCTCTGACCCCACCCATCAACCAGTGGCTGTGCTGCAGGTACCACTAAGCTGACAGTAAGTATGATAGGAAGATTAGGAAGATACATCATCTTTTGTTTCATATTTTATTTTCTCGGTACTGCTATCAAAAGATAATTGTCACCAAAAATTCCTTCATTCCGTTTTCCCAGGGGCCCTCTTTATTTGTTGATTTTCAAATTATTCCTTTGTTAAGGGCCTTTTCTGTATCCTCCTTGTTAATTTTCTCTTCCATTGTTACTTTAACGAACCGGATCCTTGGTTATCAGCGGGTGTGCATAGGATGCAAACAGTTCTCTCTCATCACTTTCATTAACTTCATGAAAGTCTTCTCTAAGATCTGTAATTTTACTTTAAGCTGTTTGCATTTTGTAGTCAGAGGTTTACAACAGCCAACAAGGAGTAGGAAGTGGAGTGGAGGAAAACGTTAGTATGACAGACAAAGTCGGACACAGACAGACCAGCAGTAACACAGGAGGGATGTTTCAGAGGAGACTGGTTTTATCAGGCCCAGAATATCCCTCTATTCTGGCTTCTCAAAAGATTAATCATCAGGTAATAATGACCTGTCCCCCTATACCAGATGAGACTTGCTCCTAACAGAACATTTAAAGTTTCAAGTAAATTATCTTTCCAAGTGGTGTCTTTGTATTAGTTCCTGGAGTTGATAAATGTGGTCAGACCAGAGACATTTATGAAGTACTTACATAATGCTTGGTATGCTTTCAACGTTTAAGACTTGTCATGGTCCCCATGTATTGATCTGAATTCAGGAATGCCAAAGCTGTTCTCAAGGAAGCCTCGTAAGAGATTGTGGCTGCTGCGCAGGTCCAGCCCCAGCCCCTAAATTAATCCTGCTCAATTCAAAGCCTCTTTTCTTCCAAGTTAGAAGTGACAGGCCAGGTCCTCTCTCACACAAGCAGATCTCGGGAGGGCTCCAGCTGAGAAATTTGCTGTCTCATTTGTTTCTCGAACACACGCCCCATGGAATGCATGTGTCATTTCTGTAGCATAAGGAATGTGCCCGCACTTCATGCCTCCTGTCTGTTCGTTAGTTCGTAATTAAGTATGCACAGCTACAGATGTGTCGCGGAAAGATATCATCCAAGTCTTGACAAAGAACCAAAATTATTCATATAATTTATCTTCCCAGCCATCTTGAATGCTAACGAGAACCGTCCTTGATTGGAATTGTCAAGAAACATTTGCACCCATGTCCTATCAGGGAGCATTTCCTCCGCCAGATGCTGTCTTTCATACCAACCACAAAGACTCTCTCGTGCTTTCTCCCTGGCCTTTATAGAAACCAAATGCAATAAAGCAAGCAGTTCTCCCCTTCCCCTTTTCTCTGATGCACAGCTTTCCACCGGGCTTGCAGGTTTCCAGGTTTTCTGGTGAGGGGCGTTGTGATTGTTAGCTTGTTCTTTAAAGCCTGTTGTGAGAGCAGTAACACAGATCTGTCTAACACGTGTTCCTAGCATCAGAGTCCAGGGATAGGTACTTAGATGCAAGATTCTTTTCTGCCCTTACATGCAAGATTCTCTTCTGCCCAGAAGGAAATTCAGGAGTGTGGAAACCACTGGCTCTTTGACCCAGGTCTACCCAAAAGTGACCCTGCTGTGGAGAACTGGCTTGCTTGGGGTTTTGCTCAGACCTGAAGACACACTCCCAAATGTCATTTTTAGAGGCAGTGACACATTTAGGAGACTGAGGAGTCTGTGTTCAGTTACTGGGATGAAAAGGAAGAAGCAATGCATTTGGAGCATATTGGAAGGAAGCAATATAGCCCCCTGGAAAGAGCCTTCAATTTCCAAGCCCTCTTTGCATCCTTAGGGACAGTATCGGTACTTCTTTGGGAAAAAGGAGAGATCTGTCTACTTATTGTTTTGTGCACTTCCCAAGCCTGCTGTGCATCCATCTCCAAAACTAACTTTTAATTCATCAAGACAAGTAGGTTTTTAATGCAGTATTTTGTCCTCATATTCAGTGTTCATAATCTGCAAATTGTTGTATTGATTGGAAAATACATTAAGCACAAACCCATCTGATTATTCCTGGGCTAAAGGCTTGGTCAGACCCCCACCAAGAGGGCTGGGATCAGAGAGGTCTGACGATGAAATCTGCTACAGAGAGCTCTGGAGGGCTCCAGTTCTCAGCACCAGAGGTGCGCAAGGCTTGGGGTGGTCTGGGTAAGCCTGAGAAAGGTTACCTTATGAAGTGTTCTAGGAACACTGAAAGAGGCTGGATAGAACTGAATGTTCACACAGGAAGTGGTTAGCTCCCTGTAAGTCTGTATTATTATAACTGGCCAACTTTCTTCACTTCGTTACCCAGCAGGAGAAACAGCGTACACCAACTTCACTAGACTTTTGCTTTCAAAGACTCCCTACGCATATAACCCATCAATCCACCTGGCTGTTTCAGAGGTAACTTCATTGTAGAGATGGGGAGCCTGAGACTGGAAGGTAAGACCAAGATGCACAATTCTCTCTCAATTTCTTCTTTATCTTTCCCACTTGTACATCAGCAGGCAGTGGCATCACAGCCTTGCCCTCCCTCAGAACCTACATCAGACTTGTTAGATGATTCTGAGGGTTCAGTTAACCCTGGAATTTGCAGATAGACCACTGCTTCCCCATAAAGTATCTGGGGTCATGGATAGCTCTGCTTTTAAGCATTCTATCCCTCATTCACTGAGGTCCACATATTAAATCAACACTCAAGATAGTAGAGAGAACAGGATCCCACCATACCCACAGCAATTTTAAGGGTGGCATGGAAATCTGCCTTGTGGAAGTCTGAAGTGCAAAGTGCATGTATGTGGGAGAGGCAGATGGGGACAGGAATTATACGTTTTACTAAGATAGGAAAATGTGGATAAATAAGTGAGCTCACTCATAATCCTTTCCCAAAGGAAAGTCATAAGGCTAGACAAATTCAAATATGTTTGGTATAAAGCAAAAATCAGAAACTTTCTTATCAAAAGACACCATAAAACACAAAGGTAGGAACATGAAGTCACCAACTGGGAAAAAATGTTTGCATATATATAATTGGCAAATGATTAGTATACAATACAATAAAGAACCCTTAAACAGGTGGGGCGTGGGGCTCAAGCCTGTAATCCCAGCACTTTGGGAGGCCGAGGTGAGTGGATCACAAGGTCCAGAGATTGAGACCATCCTGGCCAACATGGTGAATCTCTGTCTCTATTAAAAATACAAAAGTTAGCTGGGCATGGTGGTGTGTGCCTGTAATCCCAGCTACTCGAGAGGCTGAGGCAGGAGAAGTGCTTAAACCAGGTAGTCAGAGGTTGCAGTGAACCAAGATCACACCACTGCATTCTGGCCTGGTGACGGAATAAGACTCCATCTCGGGGAAAAAAAAAAAAAGGACCCTTAAACAAACGACAAAATGTCATGGGAAAATGACATGACCAGTCAATTTCATAGAAGATAAAACATGAATGGTCCAGAAACATGTAAAAAGTGCTTAACCAGGTGGGAAGTTAAGAAAATACAATAAAAGACAATTTTACTCCTACCAGACAGGGAAAACTGTAAAGTCTGACAACTTCAAGTGTAAGTAAGGAAGAAGAGCAACAGAAATTCTCATGCACTAATGATGGGACAGCATATTGATACAACCTCCTTGAAAAATCATTTGTTATTACCTAGTAAGTCAAATATGCACCTACTGTCTAACCAAGCAACTCCACTCTTTAAGTATACACTCTAGGAGTGGCTCTTAATGCAGTCATTACCACATCCTAAAGGAAGTCTTGGAACCTGCGAATGTCACAATAAGTAAAGAGTGCTACTGGCATTTAGTAAGTAGAGCAAGGAACGCTAAACGTCATATGGTTTCTGGGACAGTTCCGCCCAAAGATGGATGACTACATGTGGGACCACATAATTTATGCAAGTGAATGTCTGTTGATACTTACCTGATCCTGCAATCTAACTCTAACTTTATTTTACACATAAACAGTTAAAAAACACAAATGCATTGTTCTCATGTCTTTAACATACTGAATTTTTCAAGGAGGCAACCACTTTCCTGAAAAATATCCCTTTTATTGAAGGGATATTGTGCTTTCTGTTGTTATTGTTGTTTAGAACTTCACTGAGGATTGATTAACATTTTAAAAAATCGTTTCTCTGCTGGGAACCTTGTACATGGTATTTGCGCTATCAACCCAAAACACCTATGACTGTTTGCATTTGTAGCTGGAACAATTATGGTAATTCTACCCACAGGTGCAAGCATCTGACATTGTTATTCTAGCTTCTGATGTAATTGTTCCTTAAATTTTACATATTGGTTCAACCACCTTTTATTATAAATTGCTTTCTTTGTCTTATTTCTTTTTTATATCACATTCAGAGCATTACACTGATTTCTTAAAATTCTATGGGTAAGTGGGTTATAGGATAGGATCTATAGTATAGATAGCATTCTATCTATAATGTAGATAAAATCTATACCATAGACAGCACTTACCCAGAGAATTTCAAGAATTTTATTTCAAGATAGTAAGAAGAACATCACAAAATACTTGTCAGAAGGGTGGTGCTGGTGTTGAGAATAATAATTCTTTTGGGGTATATGTACCCCAAAGCCATGTACAAAAGGATTGACAGCAGCATGACTAGTAAAAGCAAAAAAAAAGAAAAAAAGAAAAGAAAACCCAAAACTCTGAAAACAACCTAAGTATCCATTAACAGCAAACTGGATAAATGCATGTCATGGAATACTATATAGCAGTGAAATAAATTAACAGCTATATTCATTATGATGGGTAAATTTCTGAAAGCATAATATGGAGCAAAAACAGCATATTGCAAAACACATATATAGAGTGGAAACATTTAAATTTCAGTTTTAAAAATAGGCATGACCAAACATTCTATTTAGGAACATATGCAGTGTGTGAAAGCTATGGAGAAAATTGAGGAACGGTGAACATAAACTCTAGGGTAATGGTTACCTGGAGGGGGAGGGAGGAAGATGCCTCAGGGAGGAGCACATGGGATGATATTTTCTTTCTTAAACTGGATAGTAGGTTCATGACTGCTCATTTTATTAAACTATAAAAATATTACATACCTTTTAAGATAGAACATATTTCACAATTTAAAAACTTTTAAAAATCAGAACCTCCCAATCTATCCAAGCCGTTAGTTGACTGGACTTTTTAAAAAGCCTAGCTTAGCTTGTCCCAAGGATTGGCAGAAAGACAAGTGAAACTGCCAGATCTTTTCTGGGTTTAGTACATACTCTTTGCAGCACTAAGTCCTGGCACCTGTCTGGGGACATCTGGCCAGGCGACACTGTTGATGCTGGAATGAATCATCATGTTGATGTTGGAATAGGTCTCAGCATCCCTGCAGCCTCCCAAAGGGCCTGGACACCATGGGGGCCAGTATCTGGGAGAATTCTGGTAGCAGAATCAGAGGTAGGGTTGCCATTGCCATGAGAATGCAGTCGTCTCTCAGGGGAGTTCTGACCGAGTTTCTTGGCCCTGAGTGATCCATTCTCTACCTCTAATGAGTCACCTGTCCTCCTCCATTGCTTCTAATGTCAACTGCACAGGTGTCCAGGCTTACAGAGACTCCACCAACCCCTAAGTCTGTGGGGTGGAGATCAAGTTTGGCAAGGCAGGTATCATTTTGTTTGAGGGATTTCGACTGAACGGGAAGAGGGAGAAGCTGCATACTCAGAATGAAAATGAGAGCTGATAACAGTGCCTTCAGTGGGCTAGCCCCTTGTTGGGTTCTAGAACACAGCAGGGATGACAATTCTCAACCTGAAGAACTCAGGCTCCCTCGGGATCAAATCTGCATGCACTGCAAGCTTCTCATCAGCAGGGGCCGTGTCTCCATGTCCCAGGTCCTGGTGCTGAGCTTGGCCAATTCCAGGTGGTTGTGATCTTGAAGGAGGCACGTTGAAGAAAAGCGGCTGAAAGAAAAAGGCAGAGCAGATCTCATAAATGACAAATTGGCGGTTCAGACACTGCGAGCAGAACAAAGACCTCACGTTGGGTTAGAGAGGCCCAAAAAGGTCTCCTGTAGAAGCAGGACTAGAAGGGAAGGTGGGTATGAGACAGGTGCGGAGGGAGGGCCTGGGGCCGGGGGCATCGGGGTTTGGAAATAGAGAAGAAAGGCTGGGAGGCGGGCAGACACGGGGAGCTGCCAGGCATGAGGGGTAGGCAGCTTTTGCAGTCAATGGGTGAAATGTCGGCTACGGCCACGTCTTGGGGGCCTTAGATGCTCCACCGAGGGTCCCGGTGTAGTTTTGCAGGCAACAAGGAGTTGTAAATGATGTTTTTGCGTCCCGTCCCTGGCCCAGCTCAGACTTCAGCTGCAACTCTCCTGCCAGGGTCAGCTCCCACCTCAAGCACCTTCTGAGTTTCTGCACTTTTCCTCCCTGGGCCCTTCCCCACCTCTATGGAGCTCCCTCTGCTGCTCCCATCGAAACCCAGAAGTCCAGCAAAATTCTTGGCCTAGGTGGGAACATGTGCCCAGGCCCCATGCTGCAGAGTGGACATGTCCTAGGCACAGAGGAGCAGGTTTTCAGAGGCGCCTCATGGAACCGAGCCCCAGTGGCTGCAGGGGTACTGGCTCCAGAGGCACGCTGGTGGGACTTTCTCCCCATTCCGGCTGGCTGCCTGCTTCCTCACTCGGCCCCGCCTCTCAGGCCCTGGTCTCTGGCTGTGGCTTCAGGGAAACCCACAAGGGAGGAGGGGCCTTGGACATCCAGGGGAGGGAGGCTCCTGGAGATGTAGCCAATACAGATGAAACTGTGAGGAGAGAAGGACAGTCAGAGGCTGCCAAGGACTGTGATGCGGGCAGGGCGGGAGGCAGTTGAGGTTAGAAACAGACACAGCCAGACAGACACAGGGAGACAGAGAGAGACAGAAACAAGATAGAGAAACAGAGAGAGACTGCCAGAGACGGAGCCAGACAGTGAGAAGATAGAGACAGACAGAGAAGGATAGAGGGACACAGAGAGGCAGAGACAGGGAAAGATAGACCCAAAGTGACAGAAACAGAGGAAGACAGAGACTGGGACAGACAAATAGAAGACAGACAGACAGAGACACAGAGTAACAGACGGCCAGAGAGAGGCAGAGACAGAGAGAGTGACAGAGGGCCAGAGAAAGGCAGACACAAGGAAAGATAGAGCAAAAGACACTGAAACAGAGAAACAGAGACTGGGACAGACAGTGAGAAGATGAGAAACAGAGACACAGAGAGAAAGACAGAGATGGAGAGAAAGAGACAGAGAGAGTGACAGAGAGACAGCCGGGAGAGAGACAGAGAAACAGACAGAAAGAGGTGGAGACGGAAAGAGAAACACGGAGAGACAGAGAAACAGAGAGTGACAGAGACAAAGAGACAGACAGAGACAGGGACAGACAGTGAGGAGACAGGGAGAGACAGAAACACAGAGAGAGAGGTGCCAGGCAGGCTGGAGCTCTGGAGCTTCCAGAGGCCTGGGCAGGTTCAACTCTGCAGAGGAAGGGCAGCCTCCCTGGCGAGGCAGGGCTGTGGGCACTGGGCTGTCCACTGTAGGGTGGCAGTGCTGGTTCTGCCTGTGGGGTGGCTCCAGCCTGGCCCCTGGGACGGTGGCAGCCCCAGGGGACTGCCTCATTCTGCCACCTGACCATTCCCTGGCTCTCCTTCACCTTTGTCCCTCGCCGGCAGCAGAAACACAGGTGGCTGTTCCATCATCCAGTACGTGCTGCGGTGCATGTCACAGGGCAAGGCGCTGAGCAGCTCTCTGGTCCCCAACACCTGGTGACACCTTCACAAGCACATAAATCACACTTGTCTTGCCCAACACAAGCACATTCACATGGGACAGATATTAATGTTAATGTTTAATCTGGAAAGAGCCATCCTGGAGTAAATATCCAGAGCAATCAGCGGTGCTCAGGTCCTGGAATGAGGTAGCCATGGGGAACCCTGGTGCACAGGGACCTAAATGGAATCACTGGTGA
Source organism: Macaca nemestrina (assembly GCF_043159975.1). Classification (NCBI taxonomy): domain Eukaryota; kingdom Metazoa; phylum Chordata; class Mammalia; order Primates; family Cercopithecidae; genus Macaca; species Macaca nemestrina. Next base: position 38,499,592 of record NC_092144.1, read on the forward strand.
GTGGTGACCATGGTCCACCCTGTCTCTCACTCCCCCATTTCATACCCTGGGCAAGGCACTGAGCCTGGGCTTCCTCTTATGTGGACTGGGAACAGCCCAGAAAATTGCTGTGGGCCTCTAGAGGGGTCATGCATGGAAAACAGTGAGCCAGGGCCTGCCACACAGACATGCCCCGTGGAAGGTGACTTTTCTGGTGGCTCGGGCGTCAATCATACCCCTGCTGCCTTAGCAGGCTCTCTCAGCTCTGCGTAGCTGTCCGACACTTGGACCACTGCACGCGGCTCAGCCTCCACTTCTGTGAGATGCTCCCTCACCCGATAGGACTGGCTACGTCTCTGAGCCCCACACGCTGCCCTGGATGGAAGCTTTGCTGCATACAATTGCAAATCTGTAAATGTCACTGTGTCCAGTGGGCCTTCATTGACTGGCCGTGTGTGGTATTTCATTCTGCGCTGGTTCATTTTTTTTGGAACCTTTATTACGACTTGTAATGATTTACTTTTTTTTTCTTTTTTTCCCATCTCTGGTACTAGATGGTGACTCCAGGGTGGTGGCCAGGAGGTTCTTGGTTTTAGTTCTGGATCTCCAGAAACAGACCTGAGACAAAAATCTGGCTGCGTCCAAGACAAAAATCTTGGGTGGGAGGTGATCCCAGGAGGCCTGTGAGGGAGCGGGAAACCAGGAGGAAGAAGAGAGACCAGGGTCCCACTGTGGGCACAAGGACTCATCTGCTCAGAGGAGAGGGGGTGTGAGACAAGCCTCCAAGGTGTCCCACTCCAAAGGTGAGGAAGCCAGTGTTTATTCACCAGGCCCAGGATGATCTCAGCGTCTGGATATCTGTGCCAGGTGGGCACCTGCCCCTCTCCCCTGAGGGAATGCCTTCCCACCCCTCTTCACCCTGGCCTCCACGGATCTTCCCACTTCTCTTGGGGTGACGATGCTATGGTGTCTGCCTCCCAGTCTCTTTTGGTCTCTGGGCGCACAGCTCAGGAGTGGCTCCTGAGGACAGGCCCCGCACCTGGCGGGGAGAGGCAGACGCCCCACTCAGAGACCTTTCCACAGGAAGTGTTCCATGAACAGGATCTGGGGAAAACAATAAACTCCAGGGTGACAAGAGCTAGAAGAAGGATTGAGGACTATTCTATGGGGTCACCTAGATCTGGGTGTGAGAGAAGCAGGGAAGGCATCTCCAAGGAGGGGCAAGGGCCTGGGTATGAAATCACACAGGATCTGTCCCCAAGTGAAGGAGAAGAAGACAGGCAGGTGCGGCTGGAGAAACAACATGGGTGGAGTCTGTGGGGCCAGAGGGAACAGGGCATATCCAAGGACAGCTAGAGGTTCCCAGAGCTGCCTGGGGACGGAGGGTGCAGTGGGAGCCCGGAGGGAGGGAGGCAGCAGGAGTTCGGTGGGGTCTTGGCCACAGTCTAGGTACTTGGGATTAGCCCTGTGGTTACCTGTGAGCTACTAAGGAATCTTACCTGGTAGGTGATGTGATGGGAAATGTGTGATTTAAGACGTGGATGTGTTTGGCAGCCTTCGAAGGGAGGGCAGGAGGGTGCGTGAAGGGACACAGATGCCCCAGCCAGGGGGTGGCAGGCGGATTTAGGTGAGAGGTGGGAGGTCCCTGTCTGAAGCCATCTTGGAGATGGAGAGGGGAGAGGCAGATGTGGACACTCAGCCCTGGTCCAAAAGGATATTCCGCCCCACATAGAGAGACAGGGTAAGGAGGGGTAATTCCCGGCCGAGGGGGCACCGAGCAAAGGCATGGAGGTGGCAGAGTCCAGGAATGGCGGGAGCCTTCTGCTGTGCTGCAGAGTGTGGTCATGATGAAGACTGACATCCGGAGTGTTTAGAAACCACTGCAGCCATTTGACAGAGTCATGGAGTATGACTGTTCAATCCAATAACACGAAATTGGGGGCTTGTATTTTGTATAGCTTTTCTTTTAATTTCATTTTTCTCATAATTCAAATTTTATTGAATTCTGCAAAAGTATTGGCCTGCGACTGATGGGAAACAAAACACCTGCAGCTGGTGGGGGTTGGGGTGGGAGGCACGGCTCCAAGTGCCCTCTCCCATCAGCTCCCATAAGCTCTTCCTCATCCCAGAGTTTTATTTTCTCTTCATGCCAGAAAAATACCTCCCAACACTGATGTCAGCAAGCAAAGCAGAATGTCCCCACCCCCAACACTCTGTCCCCAGATTCTCCTAGCCCCAAAGACATATCTTAGCTCAGATGAGGGAGAGACCTCCCCCCCCACCAGCTCAGGCTGAAAGCGAATATTGTTCAGTCTGTCATCCCTGGGGCCAAGCCCGTCTAGGGGGACTGTGCGGTGACCGCAGCTGGCAGCTCCCAACCTCCAGTCCCTGCTGTCAGCGGCCAAGGCCTTGGAGGTCATTAATGTGGATCAGTGCTAATGGGCTCTCTGTGCTGGCTTTGTCCCCCAGCACTATTTTAAACTCATTTTGGACTTTAAATTGTCCAAATACATTTTGATGCATTTGTGAGAAAGGACATAAGTAAACCCTTCTGTGCAGCTCCTCGGAAACCAGCTTCTCGTGGCTCGATTTGCTTTGCTGAGAGCCGAGCATTTCCTGCAACTTACCAAGATGGGCTGAGGTCTGCCCAGCTTCCAGAGTGGCACCTCCACACGTACTCATTTCAGTGACACCAACTAAAGCAGTGTCCATTCTCCTGGTAGAGTTTCAGGGGGACCCCCTCTCATCCCCAGACAAAGAGCATGGCAGCCCAGCAGCTGAGCACCTCCTGTGTACAGGCACTTGGAAGCTCACAATGGGGCAGGCACTGTGGGAAAAGCAAAATGAGAGGCTGATAGTCCAGTATCCAAAATCCTTCAGTGAACTGCAGTGACTGTGAACACACAGGAATCCAAGAGGTACACGCCCACAGGCCAACCCCTGGTTTGGGGACAGCCAGTCATTTATGAACACATTCTCCAGGCAGTGTATGGCCTGAATACACGTGCTGAGTCCCTCCCTGTTATCATTAGATAACACAGCTGTCTCTTTGACAGAGGCAAGGGCTTCCTTATATGAGCAGTTCCCTAAGTCACTCAGGTCTGGAGGCCAGGGATTCTGGCCATGCTTCTCATCTTGGCTTAGCCCCCAGTGCAGCGTGGGCCTGAACCATGTTCCGGATTCCTTTAAACACCTCCTGAGCGCTTGGTGTTCTTAGGACTTGAGTCAGACTTGGGGTCACTGAGGGAGTAGAGTTCAGCTTGTGTCTGGGAGGGTCTCCGGTTGGCAGAGGAGAAGCTCCTGGGCTGTGGGTACCAATACAGGGCCATGGTCCAGCCTTTGGTGCTGCAAAGAACCCCACCTAAGTCACTCAGACATGTCACTATCTTTAAGATGGAGAATGAGGAATGGAGTCAGCCTCAAATGTAAGAGAGGCACTGACTCAATATCTCCAATCAGAGGAAATCAGAAGGCTCCTTATTTCAAAAATCTCTATACACCAAATGCCATGATTGGCCCAATGGCTCACCTGTCTTCAGATCAAGTGTGGCCTGAGTGTTCTTTTAAAGTGTGGTTTCCTAGTATAGAGAATCTCCATGTCCCATCACATTGGTTTGGATGTGTGTATCAGGCTCATTCATCTCTCATGAGAATGTGTAGAGCTTAGGAATCTCTAAAGAAATCCCTGGACATAAGCTGGTGTCTTGGGCTTGGGTAGTATCAAATAAAACAAAAACACAGACAGATTTAACATGCTTAGGGGCAAGTATTTCCAGGACTTGGGGATTTATTCAGTGTGGGAGTGAGAAGGAGGAAGACACTGACAAGGACTCCTGGCTTCCATCCTGGGTCCCCTGCAAATGGTGGGTTGGATAGGAGGTTCTGAGTTCCACTTTCAGCATGTTCACTCTAGGTGGCTGAGATGATGGCCAGTGAAGACTGTTGACTCTAGGAGCCTGAAGCTACAGGTCCGGCTATGGAGCTGGATTTAGATGTGGTTTGCACAGAGAGGACATGAGGCCATGGGAGTAGAGAAAATCTGCAGAGTGTGACCACTATAAACAGAGCTGCATGCCTTTTGCCCTGAAAATTCTCCTTCTAAAAATATATTCCAAGGAAATCATCAGAAATGTGCAGGAGGGTATGCCTAAGGATAATCATGGCAGAGCTATTTGTGCTTATAAAAACTGGAAGTACCCAAAATTTCCCACAAGAAGGGCAAAGTCGGATTTTGTTCCAAAGCATGGAATACAGCCTAACCACAATTACATCGGTCCATCGTGGTGTGGAATGCTAAAGTGCTGGGAGGAGCAAGCCAGCTCCAGAAATACACAGGAGGCAATGGGTTTGTGTAGGCACACGTGCATACTCACACAGAAAACATCCTGGAAGGTCACACACTGAAATGTTAGTTCTGATGATCTGTGAGTGGTAAATTTGAAGATGAATTGGGATTTTCTCATTTTCTTCTTTCCTATGTATTTTTTTCTTTACATTGATTCTGAGCCTCTTTTAATTAGGAAAAAAATGTTTTGCGTAAAGCCTCCCTTTTGGTTCACTAGAGACAGCAGCACAGCAGAGCTGGGAACAGTTGTTTTAACATGCCCCTCCCTGACTTTACCTCAGGTAAATGGGCCTCTGCAGAAATTCCACATAGACGCCCCCTGCCCTCACATTACATTGCCAATTTCACCCTGAGCACTCTGCATAAGCACCATTCCAGAGCATTAGGTCGCAGCCATTAGCACGGCAGTTATGTGCCAGCTTTTCCTCTCAGTTTACAGCCCTTATCATCTGCAACTCTGCTTTAAGAACTTAAAATTATGGTCCACCCATCGCCTACATAAACGTTCAAAAAAGTCTTACCATTTAGAGAGCTGTAAAATGCATCTGACAGTGTGACACTCACGTGCAGCTTCCTAAAGTGTATGCTAATGAATCAGCTGCCCTGTCTTCCCAGAAGCCCCCAGAGCTTCCAGGAGCCAATGTGTGCTTGGAACAATGCTCAGGAGCCATTGAGACCAGGCACAAGCACAGCCCGTACAGTCACTAATGCTGCTTTTCTTGGGATGGAAAACCAGGGCCTTTTCTGGACTCTAACAGCATCAAGTTAAAGCTCAGAAGTTGCTCAAAGTATCCTCTTCCTTAATGATCCCAGTATATAAACTGAAGCTTCCTAAACTTTCCAAATTAAAGACCCTTCCCATTGCCACCTGCCACCAGCAGCATTGATGAAATGCCCTCTGGCACTGAAACCACTGGTGTTTGGCATAAACACAATGAAATTCTTGTTTGCCTCCGAAGTGTCTTATAAAAGCTTATCCCTCTTACACTGTGGTCCCATTCTCCTGACAATGCAGATGGTAAAAAAAGCAGCCTTCCATCCTGAGGGGGATGGCCCAGATCACACATCATGCATGGCCTGTGGTTCAGATCCAGTCTGCAGTGGCATCATTGCATATTTAAATTTTGAGTTTTTACTAATTTATTTATTTATCTGTTTTTTAGAGACAGGATCACCCTCAGTGGCATTATTATCACAGTTCACTGCAGCCTCCAACTCCTGAGCTCAAATGATCCTCCCACCTCAGCCTCCTAAGTAGCTGGGACTTACAAGCACGTGCCACCATGCCTGGCTAATTTTAAAAAATTGTTTTTGTAGAGACAGGGTCTCACTATGTTGTCTAGGCTGGTCTCGAACTCCTGAGCAAAAGCAATCCCCTCACCTGGGCCTCCTAAAGCTCTGAAATTACGGGTGTGAGCCACCACACCTGACTCTTTTTTAAACCAACATTTTTAAAACTTAGAGATTTCACAGAAAAACCACAACATTCATTATCTTGAGAAAATTCAGAAGACGTGAAACACTGGGCATTTTAGCAGCTGCTGCTCCTTTTAGACAAAGGATATGCTTCCCATTGACCGCTATGCAGTGGACCAAATGTTGTGCCTCCACCCCCCACCTCAAGTTCACATGCTGAAATCCTAACTCCCGAGGTGATGGCATTGGAGCTGGGGCCTTCAGTAAATAAGCAGGTCATGAGGGTGTGAGACCTCATAAATGGGATTAGCGCCCTTACAAAAGAGACCCGCGCCCCCACCTAAAGAGCTTCCTCCCTGTCTTCCTGCCATGTGAAGATGCAACAAGAAATCAGCTGCCTGCAACCCGAAAGAGGGCGCTTACCAAAACCTGAGCACGCTGGCACCCTCACCTTGGACTTGTAGCCTCTAGAACTGTGAGAAATGATGGTTGCTTGTTAGAGCTACTCAGGGTATGGCACTTTGCTGTAGCAGCCCAAACTGACCAGGATACCCTGCCTACCCAGCCAATTTCAGCCATGAACTGACCAGGATGCCCCACCTGCCTCGCCCATTTCAGCCCGAACTGACCAGGACGCCCCGCCTGTCTGGACTGTTTCAGCCTGAACTGACCAGGATGCCCCGCCTGCCTAGACTGTTTCAGTCCTGACTGATGCCTATGTAGCTTTGGGAAGCATCACCACACCTCCTCCTCCCCACACACCCCAATGGGGGAAGAGGAGAGAAAATATGCCTCTTTCCTGGCTCTTCACTGGAGTCTTAGTGATTTGGTGGAGATTTCCAAGGACAGGCCTCCGGGAGCTCAGCACCGCTCTCCTGTTACTGGGCAGTTAGGTGTGGGAAGGAACACACTGACAACCCATTTTTCTTCAAGAAAATCCCATTCACCACCCTTGACTTTAGATTGCTCAGCCCAGGGGCGTACATGGGGGAAGTGGTAGTCACAGGGACAGTAAGGCGAGCCCAGTCTGTGTCCAGTGACTATTTCTTCTTCAGATAGTTGAGAATTTAAATGTGAATGCAAATATTATGCAAATGAAATTACACCTAAGGCAATTTACAAAGATCAACTATTAGATCAGAACCTCCTGTTTAACACAGCCTGCCCAAAATAATTGAGACTATTCCAATCTTTTGGGCAAGGGTGTCGACACACTGCCAGTGCCTCTGGAGTTAAAGTGGAGCACTGTCTTTGGGATTAGGAGCCAGTTCTGGATACAAACACAACCATCTGGCAGGCTTTGGCCTACAGGAGAAATGTGTCTTGTCCCATGAGAAAGACATCCCCAGGCTCACCTGAGGAGCCAGAATTGCTAGTGAGGGCCCAGGTGTCTCTAAATTGATCACTGCCTCTGATAGACTATTCTAAGCCACAGCCGTCTCATGGATAAATTAAACATTCTGTGTGAAGGACATGCATGTCCTTAACAGAACAGTGAAGTTGCTGATTTATTTCTACTCTCAGCCACCCTCAGAGCACCCCAGTACCTACCCCATGTCCCAGCCTCATGGGGCCTTGCTCTCATCTGCCTGTTAGCTAATCTGAGCTAAGAAGATGTACCACACAAAAAGAAAGGAAGAATTCAGGCTTTTAAATGAAATGCCCAATTTGTAACTGTTGGCTACCAATGCAATTAGTTAGAAGGTAGTTCTCAGACAGGTGGGACAGTTCTTCTCCTACCAAGCATGTGTCAAAGCGTGCCTGTTTTTCCTGACGCTTTGTTTTTCTAAGAAAGCATGCTTTCTTCTTCTAAGAAAATCTGGCAAATAAAATGTTATTCTCCTCATGTTAACAAGAAGAGTCCTTCGCCTCCAAATCACCTCTATCCCCAAATGTTGAAAGACTTGAAATTCCAGGAGTAGATCAAGGGCATCCCTCTGAGTCCTTTACTATGGGAACAGACCTCACCCCCACTGCTGTGGTAACTGCAGGGAGCCGCTTCATTCATGCCATCACTTGGCTTCTGTAGGCACTTGAGTCTGCAACCTCTGAACAGGGCCGATCTCAAACTGGGCCTCCGTTTGAGGGGTTTCACCCACAAGTGACTTGAGGCCAGCACTGAAGGCTACTGTGCAGGACTGCACTCAGTCACAGGATAGACCTGCTACCTCCAGAGGCATCCCACCCCTGTTCATCTCATCCTGGGCACTGTTTCTGCTCAGTTCTCAATGGCAGGCTTTTGGCCATCTGAAGCCAGAGAACCAAACCCACTGAGAATTTATTTCTTCTCATTAGAGATTTCTGGATTCACATAAATAATTAATTCAGAAGGAAGACACACACTCCTCTCAAATGAGAGGTTAAAATCAGGGAGAGCTCCTTCCCAAGTTTCTAGGCCCATCTGTTGCCATCAGTGGAGATGATTTGGAAACTGCTTTCGCCCTGATTCTGGGGACTTGAGCCATGCAGTCATCCCTCTAGACAAGACTGCAGGGAAAGTTGGAGGCTCCATATAGAGTGTGTGATGGTCAATTTTGTGTGTCAATTTGACTAGGCTAAGGGATGCCCAAAGAGCTGGTGGAAACTTATTTCTGGGTATCTCTTTCCTTCCTTCCTTCCTTCCTTCCTTCCTTCCTTCCTTCCTTCCTTCCTTCCTTCCTTCCTTCCTTCCTTCCTTCCTTCCTTTCTCTCTCTGTCTCTCTCTTTCTTTCTTTCTTTCTTTCTTTCTTTCTTTCTTTCTTTCTTTCTTTCTTTCTTTCTTTCTTTCTTTCTTTCTTTCTTTCTTTCTTTCTTTCTTTCTTTTGATGGAGTTTTGCTCTTGTTGCCTAGACTGGAGTGCAATGGCGCAATCTCGGCTCACTGCAATCTCCGCCTCCTGGGTTCAAGCGATTCTCCTACCTCAGTCTCCCAAGTAGCTGGGACTACAGGCATGCGCCACCACGCCTGGCTAATTTTGTATTTTTAATAGAGACAGGGTTTCTCCATGTTGGTCAGGCTGGTCTCGAACTCCTGACCTCAGGTGATCTGCCTGCCTCAGTCTCTCAAAGTGCTAGGATTACAGGTGTGAGCCACCGTGCCCAGCCATTTCTGGTTATCTCTATGCAGGTGTTTCTAGAAGAGATTAGCCTTAGAATCAGTAGACTGAGTAAAGATCTGCCCTCACCAAGGTGGGCTGACATCATCCAATCATTGAGGGCCCAGATAGAGCAAAAAAGCAGAGGAAGAGTGAATTCTCTCTTCTTGAGCTCAGACCTCCATCTTTTCTTGCCCTTAGACACTGGAGCTTCAGGTTCTTGGGCCTTTGGATTCCAGGACTTACAACAGTGCCCCTTGGTTCTCAGGCCTTTGGTCTCAAAGTGGGAGTTGCACCATTGGCTCCCCCAGTTCTCAGGGCTTTGGCCTCATACTGAACTTTACCACCAGCCCTCCTGGTTCTGCTGTTTACAGGTGGCTTATGGTGGGACTTCCTGGCCTTCATAATCATGTCAGTAAATTCCCATCATAAATCTCTCCTTATATACCTAACTCTATCCATCCATCCATCCATCCATCCATCCATCCATCCATCCATCCATCTGTTCATCCATTCATCCACACATCTACCTACCTATCTATCTACACATATAAGTCTTACTCATTCTGTTTCTCTGGGGAATTCTGACTGATACAGAGGACTTCACTGAGATCACAAGCCATGCTTTTAAAGAACCACTGGGCCTGGGCTGCTTCTGACTCTGAATACCCCATGATATAAGACAGGAATAATAATATCTACTTTACTTTGACTCTGTGAACATTAGATGAGGTAACATCTATAAAGCTCTGCTCTTAATAAACAACATCTGCAACTGTTGTTGTTGCTGCTGTTATTTTTATGTCAGTCAGGTTAGCTTATGCAAAAGTGAAATTTAATGGGAAGATATTAGAGAATGCATCAAATCAAAGGAACACCCAGACAGAGACATGCAAGAAACAGAAACAAGGGCCACTCCAGGGACCCAGGCAGGTGGGGCTAATTGGCAGCTCATCAACCCTAACCATTCTATTCATCCTTGCCTCATGTACCTTGAGAGTCGAAGTCCCAAGAGAGAAGCCAATTGGGCTGTCTTTTGTCACATGCCTGTTCCTTGCCTAATGCAGTGAGAATGGCAGGGTGCCCTGGTTGATAATCTCAGCCAGCCTGCGTGCAACAGAACAGAGGGAACCAAAGGGAACCAGGGATCCTTTTGCCAGAAGAAGGCATGGATGCTACACAAAATAAGCACATCTGATGCAAACCACTTTTGACATATGCAGAAGCTCACTGTCATCTGTTCTTGGTATGACCAGATGATGTAGGCAGAGCAGCCAGAGGCATGACCATCAGCTTTCGTTCCTCAAGAACGGGATTTTTCTTTTTGTTTTTTTTTTTATTATACTTTATGTTCTAGGGTACATGTGCACAACGTGCAAGTTTGTTACATATGTATACATGTGCCATTTTGTTGTGCTGCACCCGTTAACTCATCATTTACATCAGGTATATCTCCTAATGCTATCCCTCCCCTCTCCCCCCACCTCACAACAGGCCCTGGTGTGTGATATTCTCCTTCCTGTGTCCAAGTGTTCTCATCGTTCAGTTCCCACCTATGAGTGAGAATATGCGGGGTTTGGTTTTCTGTTCTTGCGATAGTTTGCTGAGAATGATGGTTTCCAGCTGCATCCATGTCCTTACAAAGGACATGAACTCATCCTTTTTTTTACGGCTGCATAGTATTCTGTGGTGTATATGTGCCACATTTTCTTAATCCAGTCTGTCACTGATGGACATTTGGGTTGGTTCCAAGTCTTTGCTATTGTGAATAGTGCTGCAATAAACATACGTGTGCATGTGTCTTTATAGCAGCATAATTTATAATCCTTTGGGTATATATCCAGTAATGAGATGGCTGGGTCAAAGGGAATTTCTAGTTCTAGATCCTTGAGGAATCGCCACACTATCTTCCATAATGGCTGAACTAGTTTACAGTCCCACCAACAGTGTAAAAGTGTTCCTATTTCTCCACATCCTCTCCAGCACCTGTTGTTTCCTGACTTTTTAATGATTGCCATTCTAACTGGTGTGAGATGGTATCTCATTGTGGTTTTGATTTGCATTTCTCTGATGGCTACTGATGATGAGCATTTTTTCATGTCTGTTGGCTGCATAAATGTCTTCTTTTGAGAAGTGTCTGTTCATATCCTTTTCCCAGTTTTTGATGGGGTTGTTTTTTTCTTGTAAATTTGTTTAAGTTCTTCGTAGGTTCTGGATATTAGCCCTTTGTCAGATGAGTAGATTGCAAAAATTTTCTCCCATTCTGTAGGTTGTCTGTTCACTCTGATGGTAGTTTCTTTTGCTGTGCAGAAGCTCTGTAGTTTAATTAGATCCCATTTGACAATTTTGGCTTTTGTTGCCATTGCTTTCGGTGTTTTAGATATGAAGTCCTTGCCCATGCTATGTCCTAAATGGTATTGCCTAGGTTTTCTTCTAGCATTTTTATGTTTTAGGTCTAACATTTAAGTCTCTAATCCATCTTGAATTAATTTTTGTATAAGGTGTAAGGAAGGGATCCAGTTTCAGCTTTCTACTTATGGCTAGCCAGTTTTCAAGAACAGGATTTTTCTTGTGCACTTCTCTTTTCTTATGCATACTCCTCAATCACCTTAGCCCCAGAGCCTGCCCAGCCGGACTTAGCAGGACTGAGTCACCCCATCCCCCATGGCAGAAATGTCACAATCATTCAGGAGCATCCACATTTGGGCTGGGATGACAGTACAAATCCTGCAGTAGTTTAACACCTGCTCTGCTTTTATGCTGTTATTAAAGAATTTTAGCTTAAATATTTTAGGTGTGACTCTGCTTCCTCATGCATATGGGGGTGCAGAATTTCCCACCTGTTGGAGCCTTGGCTCACTGGTTGGTGGGATCTGAAATGGCCTCTTTATGAAAAATGGTAAATTTCTTAATACAGCCTAATGAATAAAGTGCATATGATCCAGCTGCGGCAGCTCCCCACTCCCCTCGCCTTCCCAGGGAAACTCATCCTGGTGGTAATTGGGGGAATGTAAATGCTGCTTCATGGCTTAATTTTCAGATGTTTTGAAAGACAATATCTGCAGCAATAAAAGGCTCAAACACATCTGAGATGTGTTTTGTCTCTTGTCCTAATTATACTAATAAATAAATAGTATTTGTTTCCCTGCACTGTAAAATTAAATATCTTTCTGAATATCTCCCCTCCTATTTTAATGAGGAGAAAGATGCTCCCTTGATGAGAATGACACTCTAGATGAAAAACAGGAAAGAACAAAGAACACTAAGCATCTAAATACAGTAACGTGAGAAGAACTGTTTCCTAAGTTCTGAGTATGATCTCTGGGTGGGGTATTCTCTTTCTCATCCTCTTTGTCTGGAGAAAATGTCTCTCAAATTTTTGGTGTTTGGGGTCTCTGGAAATTTGAGTCCTCAAGGGAATTACTGTTGCCTCACCTACAAAGGGCACCTTGTGGGGTATCCTCGAACGTTGCCAAGTCTTGGCACCCAGGAACCAAATCTCCGTGTAACTTCTGGGGAAATTGTGAGAACAGGGATCTTTCCATCTTACTTTCCATCATCTCCTGAGTGCCCAAAGCAGTGCCCAGCCTGTAACAGGTGCCCAGCTATGCCACATTTGTTTCAGGAGCACTGCTGTGGCCCTGCCAAGTCTCATGTTCAAATTGGATCCCAGCGCTGGGGTGGGGCCTGATGGGAGGTATCTGGGTCATGGCTGTGGATCCCCCACGTGTGGCTTGGTGTGATTCTCACTCTTAGTTCCTGTGAGAAGTGGCTGCTGAAAAGAGCCTGGTACCTCTCCTTTCTTGCTCTCTTGCCCTGTGATCTCTGCACACATTGGCTCCCCGTTCACCTTTCCCTCTGAGTGGAAGCTTCCTGAGTCCTCACCAGAAGCAGATGCTGGCACCATGCTATCTGTACAGCCTGCAGAATCATGAGCCAAATCAACCTCTTTTCTTTATAAAGTATCCAGTTTCAGGTATTCCTTTATAGGAACACGGACTGAGACAAGCACAGATCCCAGGAACTGGGCAGACATCTGTTTTCCATAGGCTGATGGTTGAGGTCACAGCTTTGCCCCTCAGTGACTGGCAGGTTTGTAGCAAGCCCCATTCTCCATCTGTTAAATGGGGATAGTCCCAAAGAAAGACAGCTGTGAGCTGAATTATTTTTATTAAGTTGTCTATCCAGACCTCAGTCTCTCCATCCACAAAAGAGGGATATAAAATGAGATAACAATGAAAGTCCATCCACCTCGGACACGGTGACACTGAATAAAAGGTTCATAGTACACTGACTCAGAAACTCCTCAAACTAACTGCCAAAGTGCGTGGGTTCATCCCCCTGCCCTGCTCCCACGCTACTGCTGGCTGGAGGGCTGTCCCGAAGTCCAGTGGGCAGCCAAGGCCACGCCTGTGCCTGCACCACTGCCAGCCCTGCCCTACGACTCCTCTCTGGACTCAGGTCCACATCACAGCTGATTGTGAAATCCAGCTCCAGTGTGTCGTATTTGAGGAACTTATATCTCACTAACCACATTTGGCCCACAGGCAAGGCAATTAAGGGTGTTCATCCGTTTGCTAACACCCCCCACCAACTCCCCGCAGTGCCCTGGGAGTGGGAAGGTGGCAGAGCTGCTATGCTTCAAAGCAGTCTCCCTGTTTCCACTCCAGAGTCCACTTGGCACTGCTTGAAACGCCCTGGATGTTTGTTCTGAAAGATTATTGGGAAGCAGTGTGACACCACATGCAGCTCTGCTGGGCATGCTGCACTGCCTACAACAGAATGTGAATGCACGCTCCCTGCCTCTGAGTGGGAAAGCCCCACCCAGCTCTGAGCCAAGCGTGACTCACAGCTCCCCGACCTCTCTGATCCCATGGAGCTGAGGCCACTGGGCCTTGGTGAATGTTATCTAATGTCTCACATGGAAGAACTTGCCTACCCCCAAGGGCAGGGGTTCTAAGTCCCAGGGCCAGACAGGGGCAGGGTGGTCCACACCCTTGCCTCCATGCTGCTGCTTTCTGAAAACATAGGCTGCAGAGGCTAGCAAGTCTCTCAAGTCTGGAATCTTGGGTGAGCATCTCCAAATGTTCTTCTTCCTTCTCAACAGGTCCAGACCTGGCCTTCAGATTCCCCGAAAGAGGATGTGTCAGGTTCTTGCAGGAGTTTGTGGCTACCTGTGAATTATTATGTCAAGAAGCAAATTTTCCATCCGCTCTTGTGCTTTGCTGAGCCCTACCCTGGTGTTTGACTCAGATGCTGCTGTCTGCAGAAACTGATCCATCTGTTGAAACTGGCCCAATTTTCCCATAGAACTGATGTTTGTGGGTTTTTTGAATAAATATAGAAATTGACCCTCCCAGTCTTGAAGCTTGAGAAATTTACATTTGTCTGATTTCCTTTTTCAGGAAGCTGACCATCAGGCTTTCCAGGTAGTATCAGGGAGCTAAAGCTTTCCAGATAATTGTATCCAGATGGTGAGACCACCTGCTGCCTGTTACTAGCTCCTGTATAAATGAACCCCTGACAATAGTCACTTAGGGAGATGAATTTGAGACTTGTCTCCCATCTTCTGGCTGATGTCACCCACAACAAAGCCTTTCTTCCCTGGCAATACTGATTGTCTCAGTGATTGGCTTTCTGTGCAGCAAGCAACTGGATCTAGGCTGAATCCTAGGTGTGCAGCAACAACATCGGAGCCAAGAGAATCCCCTTTAACCCAGGTGTGACTTAGCAGCTCCTTCTCTTTGTGGCACTGTCTCTGCACTTCTCTCTCTCTTTATCTATCCTTTTGAAGAAAAAGGGGAATAAATACCAAGAGAATCAACCACCACCTCCCTGCAGGGGATTTACCCCCCTACCTCCCATCTGAAGGTGTTTGCATGGAGCATGAGGAGGGGAGAGTTCTTTCCTGCCCATATGACCCCTCATTCTTAGAATCCTGGAGATGGTTCAATGAACTTTCTGCTTCCAGCGATAAAACTCAAAATAAACAGAATTATGTGAAAAATTGGGCATTGGACCCCAGTAAAAACACTGTATCTCCCTTCACTCCTGCCTCCCTGAAGGCCATCTTCTCTCAGCTTCTCCCTGTATGAAGTCTCCACCAGCCCTCTACCCTCCTTCCAGAACTAGTTTCTTCTTGTCTGGTATGTTTATAGCCCCAGGCGTGGCTTACTTCCCCTGTCATTTTCCACTGTTGGCTAGAGAAGGGATAGCATGACCTTTAGTCTGGTTTGAAATCTGCCTATTTTGTGTTTTCTTCAACTGTTCCTGAGCATCTAAAGTAAATGAGTCATATTTTATACTGCAAAAGACAATCTGCAGAAGCCCTCATTGGTGCGTGGGAAGAAAATTATGTCATTGGGTTGACATAAAATATTCCTATCCTTATGGGTCTCCCATGTTTCTGCATGTCTTGTGAGGAGAGGGACTAACTGCCTTTGTTCAGGACAATCTTAAAAAGAATCACTGTATAGTGAACACCCTTGGAAGATAAAGAGAATGTCTCCCTCTGGAGCAAAGGCTAGGTTTGCTTACTGCCCAATATAAAAGATCCAGGTTCTCAAAGCTCAGAGCTCCTCTCCTACAACACATCCACTGAGTGTGCAGATGTCACCTGGCTTTTACATCACCATGTGGGAGTCAGGGCTCAAGAAACCAGCATAAGAAAATGTTGATACTTCGGCTATTGCTATTTCTGTGAGTAATAAACTTCTTTGTCTCTGACCTAGGAGTCTTTCGTCCTCTGCCAATGTCCATGAAATTGTGGCAGGCTAATTGAGATGTTGTAAAATATATATTTGGTCTTTGACACCATTTCCTGGCATACAACTCCTAAATTCCTTGGACTCTTCCAAGTGATGTCTTATTGTATGCTTGGAATGTCTTATTGTATGCTAATGAATTGACTGATGGCTGGGAGCTCCTATATAGCTTCAAGATAGAAGCTGGTCATTGGAAAGACCAAGGCAGGATTAGAGTGTTGGGACTTTCAGCCCCACCCCCAACCTCCAGGAAGGGGAGAGGTGCTGAAGTTAAGTGGATAACCAATGACCAGTGATTTAGGCAATCATGCTTATGTAATGAAGCCTCGGTAAAAACCCATAAGAACAGAGTTCTTCTCCTAGTTCCTGAAAAGCCTCCAGATAGACAAATACAGAGGTTCCTGCAGGATGGTGCGCCCCAGGGAGGGCACAGAAGCTCTCCATCCCTTTCCCCATACCTTACCCTATGCATTTCTTCATCTGTATCCTTTGAAATATTCTTTATAATACACTGGTAAATGTAAGTAAGTGTTCCTCTGAGTTCTGTGAGCCATTCTAGCAAATTGATTGAACCCAAAGAGGAGGTCTTGGGAACCCCCAACTTGAAACCAATTGGTCAGAAGTTGGGGTTTCCAAGGTCCCCTCTTTGGGTTCAATTACCCTGCTAGAGTGGCTCACAGAATGCAGAGAAACACTGATTTACATGTACCAGACTTGCTACTAGTGCCTGAAGGAGGGTGGGATGGTCTTTTGGGACTGAGTCTTCAACCTGTGGGATCTGATGTTATCTCCAGTTAGACAGTGTCAGAATTGAATTGGAAGACACCCAGCTGGTGTCTGATGCAGAATTGATTGCTTGCTTGGTGTGTGGGAAAAAAAATGAAACATTTTGCCACTGAATTCTTCTGTGTTGATTGTTATTGAGTGCAAGAACATGAAAAACTTTGTGTTTTTTCTACTCACGAACTTATCCTGCAAGTAGGGTAAAATCTCAGTCCCTTCAGAGTTCCTGACAATTCTCTCTGCTAATGTAACTTTGGCTGCACAATGCTAAAAGCACACTCGTCCTCTGCCCAATCTTAGGTTATAGAATCTATCATAAATGATGACTTGCCCAACCACTTCAGCTAACTGGGTTCTGCCTCCAGGGTAATAAGTAAAGGGTAGTTCCTACACACAAATCTTAAATTTGATGTTAAAGTGAGTCTTTGTTTGATCCTTCCAAATGGCTCCTGACATGGTTTGTATCTGTGTCCCCACCAAATCTCATGTCGAAATGTGATCCTCAGTGTTGGAGGTGGGGCCTAGTGGCAGGTGATTAGATCATGGAGGTGGTCCTTCATAAATAGTTTAGCACCATCCCCTTGCTGCTGTTCTCATGAGAATGAGTGAGTGATCACAAGATCTGGTTGTTTAAACGTGTGTGGCACCTTCCCCATCTCTCCCTTCCTGCTGCTCTGACCATGTGAAGTGCTGGCTCCCCTTCACCTTCTGCCATGATTGTGAGTTTCCTGAGGCTCCCCTAGAGCTGAGCAGACGCCAGCGTCATGCTTCCTGTACAGCCTGCAGAACCGTAAGCCAATTAAACTTCTTTTCTCATAAATTACCCATTCTCAGGTATTTGTTTAGAGCAGGGCAAGAACAAACTAGTACAGTTCCTAACGTGAGACCTGCCAGTACTGAGGAGAGGAAGGTGTTCTATGTGCATTTTCATCTGGCTTTGCTGGTAAACAGCACCCTTTCCAGATCTCCAGAGACCAAGTGGTAGGAAAAACAGAAGGTAGAGATAGAGGGTTCCAAACACTCTCTGAGGGATGGCATTGCAACTTGTCCCCTGTGAGGCCCTCACAAATAGCTGGTGTGCCCATGGTCTTCCCCAGCAGTTACCACTCCTCACTGTACTCCAAGTCTCTCCATAGCCACCCCCACAACCACTGCCAGGTAGGCTCACTGAGTGTATGCCCAAAGTTTCCATATTTAAGACCAATTCCAGAAAGTCTTTCCATGAAAGAGTGGCCCCAGCCCCTCCACCACCAGGCATGGTCATCTCTCCAGGGCTCTGTCTGAAAGAGCTTTCTGCTAATGCAGTTGACTTACAGAACAGTAGGGTGTGGGACAGTGAAGTTTCAATAGAATGAAAGGTCTTGAGTAAAAGCAATGCCCCGTCTGGAGCAGCAGGTCTGGAAACCAGGAGCAGGGATAGCTGAGGCAGAAAAACCCAGAAGTTGAAACGGGAGAACTTCTAAGTTATCAGGTTCAAAAATGTCCCTAAGCCTTTTGTGTCCTGCTTGCCTCCTTGAAGACACATGAAGACACGTGTCTTCTCCTCCCCTCTTACGTGAAGACACGTAGGAACAGTATCTAACTGAGGCACTCACACTATGGCCATCTTCAAATAAGGAATGGACTCTTCTGGGCCCTCTCACAACCGCGTCCAACACTTGACTTCCCAACCCCGCCCTGAGCTCCTGTGCCGGATAGTCTGGGCTAGGTCAGAGGGGTGGGCGAGGTGTCAAAGCAGAGATGAGTACACAGGCACACTGCATGGAGCAAGAGGCGTTACAGTGTGATACAGCAAGAGGCTGTGGAAAGAACAGAGAATGAGTCCTAGGAGGGAGGTAGAGAAATCAGGGAAGGCTGCACGAGGGATGTAGCATTTGAGCTGATCCTGAAGTAGGAGAAGCCCCTGCTGGGTGGACAGTACCCATCTTACGGAAGTGTGGGAGCCAAACTTTCACCTGCAGGAGAAGGCACTTCTCACCTGAGCTTAGGCCAGGGGACTCCCTGCTCTGAGGCCACACCCCTGGCAGTGGTCACATCTCTGTCCAACAGCTATCCTTTGAATGTCCACTAAGCGCCAGGCACTGAGCCAGGCACTGAGAATTTTATACATTATCAAGTCCCTGCTGCCATGGAGAAGACAGATAAACAAGTAAAAAATCATAATTTTGCATTGGAATCAGTTTGTGGAGGATATAATAAAACAGGGGGATGTGGTTAAGCGTGTGTGAGTCACAGAGAGGGCCTCTCTGAGGAGGAGGCCTCTGAACATAGACCTGAATCAATGTGAAGAAGCAGCTGTGGATCTGGGGAACAATGAGTCCTGGCCCAAATGTAGGCACAGCTGTCCCAAGACTGGCATGTTTGAAAAACAGTAAGCACACACACACACGCACACACATGCACATGCACACAAACATGCACACACATGCATGTACATGCACACACATGTGCATGCATGCACATGCACACACATGCACATACTCATACAACATACAACATACATACATACGTATGCACATGCACACACATGCACAAGCACATACACATGCACACACGCACATGCACACGTACACACATGCACATATACAGTGCACACACATACACATGCACACACACACATGCACACGTACACACATGCACATATACAGTGCAACACTTATGCAATACACATGTACACACACATGCACATGCGCACACACATACATGCACACATGCAATGCACACACACGCATGCGCACGCACATGCACACATATGCCCATGCCCATGCACACGCACACATATGCACATATACAACGCAGACACTTATGCACACACACGTACACACATGCACATACACATGCACACACATGCACATGCACATACATGCACATGCACAAGTACACACATGCACATACACACTTATGCACACACATGCACACACACACATATGCAGACGCATGCACATGCACACACACATGCACACACACGCACTGCCCTATGGGGCTGGAGCAGATGGGGGAGCGGTGGGAGATGACGTCAGAGGTGTGAGTCTGACAGGGTCTGGAGAGTGCCTTGAAAACATAAAGAGAGACAGGAAGGACTTGACTATGAAGCCACTGCTCTGGCTGCTCAGAGGGCAAACTGTGGGATCTATCCCTGTGCTCACAGAAGGAGGTCTTACCCAGTGGACTCTCCCCTTCAGATTCATCCAAAGCTGGAACAGCCCTGGAATCTCAGAGAATCAGGATCTTCTGTCTCAGGAGAAGATGGGCGCTCTTGCCCCCTTGTAAGGAAGCAGTTTCTAGACTCTCCTGTCTCCCTGCAGCCAACAACCCGCTTCCCAGCCCCCGCCACATCCCTGCCACCGCTCCCCCCGCCACCCCCCGTGGCTCCCGGCATTGATGCTGGTGAGGGTGAGTGCTCCACCCAGTCCTCAGTGACCTGCAGGCTCCACTAAGTGTTTCAGAGGGACCCTGATCAGTAGGGAAGAAGGCAGAGGGGCCCTGACACAGTTCCAGGATGCTGCAGGCGGGGGCTCTCAGTGCCTCTCAGTGCAGGCTTCTGGGAAACAGACTCCCCCTCCGCAATTCCAGTCACATTCCCTTCCTCCATAAATGGGGCCAGTGGGATACGGAGAAAATTTGTCTGGCTTAACTAGGATTACCCTGAATAAACCATTTTCCTCGTCTTGATTTACCATTGAGAAGCTGGGCCCTGATGAGGCTGTGTGAATTATGATTAGTGTCCCGCCCTGCCTGGGGTTTAATTAATTCGTGGGGCTGGATGCCTGGATAGCTCAGGGCACTCCCTGACGCTTGGGGCCAGCAGGCAGAGGCGCCCAGCACAGGTGCAGCTCACTGAGGCTTCCACACTGGGCTTGGCAACCGAGTGTCACCTTCTCATTAGGGAAATAGGGAGTGGAGCCCTCCAGAGGCTCCAACCCCCCGGATTCCTGGTCCCCAACCCCCAGTCCACAGTCTAGCGACTCTCCTGGTGTGGAGGACAGGGGCTTCTCCATTCCGTCCCTTTCCAGCTCCTTCTCCACAGCGGGAAGGATTCCTAAGTAGCATAATTAATTAGTCACTGGAGCAAGGGAGGGGACAGAGAGAGACCTGTAGAGGTCAGGAACATTGAAGAGCCTGCGGAACCACAGAACCAATCACTGTTCACCCCACCTCCCTGATCCCCTTGGTCCTCCTCCTCCTCCCCAGCCCTTCCCAGGCTCCCCTCACATTGCCTGTCTCCACTCGACTTTGGGGTTCCCTGAGCCTCTTAGGGAAAGGACGCTGGAACATTAGAAGGGCCTAGGAGGATGGGAAGTGAGGTGAGTGACCCCAACTGTCTGGTGTGTGCTGTTCACTAGTGGCATGTATTTTATTTGAACTCTAGAATTTTGCAATTTGGACAATGTGAAAAAAGAAGAGTTCCCATAGAAATCCAGATTTCTGGAAAATCTGAATATTTTGCCACGTGGAGCCTGCATTTCTCCTGGTGGCAGACTGGATTAAACAGGGCCACCTGACCCGTGTAGCCACCGTGGCCTGCACGCCTTGCTCACCTGACCAGCTCCGCCCCTGACACACCTGTGTCAGGGAAGCTCACATTCTAGACAGCAGGGCTGAACCTAGGAGGTACCCAGAAGCCAGGCACGCAGGGACAGAGCACAAGACCTGAAAGCCACAAAGGCCCCACCACCTTGGGGAGGAGTCACTGCTAACCAACAGTGGGAGCGGTGTGTTGCTGGCTTTCTGAAACTGGGCTGAGTAGGAGGCATTCTAGGCAGGAGAAACAGCTGGAACCGAGGCCTAGGGAATGAAAAGCTGGGGAATGTTAATGCTAGCTAAGTTGATGTTAAATCCTAGTGACAGGCCAAGTGCAGTGGCTCATGTCTGTAATCCCAACACTTTGGAAGGCTGAGGTGGGCAGATCACTTGAGCACAGGAGTTCCAGACCAGCCCTGGCAACGTAGCAAGACCCCATCTCTACAAAACAAAAAAATTAGCCAGATGTGGTGGTGCAAGCCTGTAGTCCTAGCTATTTGGGAGGCTGAGGCGGGAGGACTTCTTGAGCCCAAGAGGTCGAGGCTACATTGATTGCACCACTGCACTCCAGCCTGGGTTACAAAGCAAAACTCTGTCTAAAAATACATGCATACATACATACATACATACATTCATACATACATACATCCTGGTGGCAGAGAAGTTCTCAAAACTCCTTCTTGGACACATTTTACAATGTTTATAACACCATAGACATCCTCCATTTGACATGGCTCAAGCAGCCTCTGCTGTGAAGTGGGGTCTGGACCAGAAACAGCATCATATCACCACACGGATGTCTGATGTCTTCTTTTGCCTCAAGAACCCTGGTTTCTGTCATAAGGTCAACCTGTCAAGGAGGGAGGCACCATCTGTCCTCAGTGATGCTGGGGGCTGCCAGGGGATGTGGGCAGTCGGCACAGTTAATTCTCTCTTTTTTTTTTTTTGAGACAGTCTTGCTCTGTCACCCAGGCTAGAGCACAATGGCACAATCTCAGCTCAATGGAACCTTTGCCTCCTGGGTTCAAGTGATTCTCCTGCCTCAGCCCCCTGAGTAGCTGGGATTATAGGCGTGGATCACCATGTCTGGCTAATTTTTGTATTTTTAGTAGAGATGGGGTTTGCCATGTTGGCCAGGCTGTTCTCGAACTCCTGACCTCAAGTGATCTGCCCACTTCGGCTTCCCAAAGTGCTGGGATTACAGGTGTGAGCCACTGCACCTGGCCGTGGCACAGTTAATTCTCCAGAAAGGTTCCCTTGCATATTATGCATGTATTGGGGGTGCATATGTCACAGAAGTAATAGTGACAAGCAGGTCTGTGCCTCCACGACCAAGGTGGGCTCAGAGCCCAATGAGACCTTGGTTCTCTCTGCGCCCTCCTTGTTCTCATGCCTGTAGTTAGATGGAAATTCCACCTCCCGCTGCCAGGGAGGCCCAGCCAATGGCCAGCCAGCAGGCCTGTGGCCCTGACACAGACGTTTATGTCCCTGCAATCCTCAGAAGCTTTGTGCATTATTCAGCACAGTCCCCTCAGCCATGCCCTGGCCCTGTATGGTCTCCAGAGGGTTTCCAGAGCAACATATTTTGGAGCTGAATTACAAGATCAGAGAGTTGGGGAAATTCGTGCTTTAAAACAACGCCTCTGAGATAAAATTTAATGGTGGAAGAAATACGGTATTTTGAAAACATGAAAATAAACATTCTGCAGAACCGGGATGTGAAGTCGCACAGTACAGCCTGTGAAAGCCGCTCTGTCGCAGAAGAGGTCTAATAATTTTTAATAGTCCTGTAAATCTCCCTTATGAGATGCAGCTACTGTAAACACTTCTCCATATTTTTTTCAAGTATTTATGTAGTGCTGTTAGAAGTTATTAAACGCGAATTATTTTCATTGATAACTCTCATTCTGAAGGCGCTGCCAACCGGCTCAACCTAAAGACGGTAAAAGGGAAAGCATCCCCCACAGGGTCAACCTGGGCTGTTCCTGGGATCTTCCTTCCGAACTAAAGGCAGTCTGGGACCATTCTGAACTTGCCTGGTGATCAGTGGCAAACTCATTCACTCCCTACTGCCATCTCCCAAATTGTGAAATGAGAAGAAATCATTCCTGCAGTTCATTTATCATTTTTGCATGTATTAGCATGCTGGCAGGCATTTTACAAGGCTCTAGGAATAGAATGGTAAGAAAAGGAGACACCATTCCTACCTTCACGGAGCTTGTGGTTCCAAGGCAGACAGGCATGAATCAAGGGATTGCAGAAGAGGGTGTAAAATTGTAAATTTGGAAGTACTGTAAAGGGAAAATAACACAGGTCATGGGTTGGGGAACCATCACGGGAGATGCCCAGTCGTCAAGGTCTGAGAAAGCTTCCTCTCAGCGGAAACCCTTGTGTTGACACCTGTGAGATCCGTAAGACGGAAAGAGACCAAATAGGCCAAAAGGGGAGAAAAACAATGACAGCAGGAAGAGCACCAGCAAGGCCAATGTGTGGGAAGAGGAGTAAGACATGTTGGAAGTGAAAAAAGGCTGGGTGGCTGGGGAAAAATGTCTGATGGGAAACATGGTCAGAGAGGAGTCTGGGGAGGAAGACAAGAGCCCCGCCAAGGAGGGCCTTGTAGGACAACTGGTGTGTCTCCATCCCATGGTTAGGCGAGGGCCTTTGGAAGGTTTGCAGCAGAGTAGGGAGGGATGCTATAGACGAGTGTGCTGTTGAAGCGATCACTCCAGCTGCAACATGATACAGAGACTGAAGGGGGTTCCGAGTGTCAGCAGATGGACCAGCAAGGATGCTGCTGCGTGGCTGAGACAGCAGTGAACTGGGGAGGGATGAAGAGGTGTCAAGGGTGGGGCGGGGTGGTCCTCAGCCTTCTAGACTGTACCATTGAATGAAGGGTGGGTCCATTCACTGAAATAGAAACATGGCAGAATATCAGGGTTGTGGGGTGAAGGTCATGAGTTTGTTTTTGGACCTCTGAGTTTGGGATGTCTATGAGGGAGACACTAAGTTAACTCCCCACTCAGGCATGGAGCATGAAGGAAAGTCCTGGAATGAAGGTGTAAATTTGTAAGCCCTCTGTATGCAGATGGTGATTGAAGCCCTGAGCATACATGCAGATTTCTTGAGAGATGATATAATAAGAGAACAGAAATGGATTCATCCCTGTGAAGGCCATCATTTGGCGAAATCATTCTCCATCTAGATTGCACATGAGAGTCATGTGGACAGCTTTAGAAATGCTGATGCCTGGCTTCTAGCTACAGAGGTTATGATTTTATCATTGAATTGGTCTGGGATGTGACCCCCGCATCTGAAATTGTAACTGCTTCCCAAGTGATTCTAATGAGCAGCTAGGGTTGAAGACCCTCACTTCATAGCTGGGAATTGGAAAATAAACTGCAAAGGAGACAGAACATATCAGGTAGAGAAAGAGGGAAATCGAGTAGGAAGGAGTGGTCAGCAGTGCGAAGGGCTGCTGAGGGCAAGCAATACCAGAACTGAAAGTGCCGCTGGATTTAGCAACCTGAAGGTCACTGGTGACATGAGTGAAGTCACTCGTTATCATCTTCCATGGCCTCTCAAGGGCTGAAATGATGCGGCCATCCACCCTGCTCAGGCTTTATAAAGATGACATAGGTGGCATCCAGGTGTGGGACTAACGAGTGCAGTCAAGGGTGATGGGGAGTCATTGCTGTTCTGCATGTGTGGAGGGCTATTTGTCTATATCTATCAAAATTAATAAATGTGTCTTGGTAATCCCACTTCTAAGAATAATAACACAATGGCATATGGACAACGTTATTCACCGAAACACTGTTTATATAATAGGTGCAAATGCCCAACATCAGGGCATACGCAACCATCGAGAGCAATACAAACACTCGTTATGTCCTGCCAAGGAACAGTCTCCAAGACGCGGTGAGTGAGGACAGACAAATGCAAAAACAGGCAGAATAGCAGTGTTGGAACTCTTGTTACACATAAGTGGCCCAAAGACACCCATTTGAATGCAAATCTATTTTCTCTGCAGGGACGCTTGAAACAGGTGAAATTGGTTACTTTCTGGGAGAGATACTAGATGTGGGGTGACTAGGGAAGGGAATGAGAGAGAGAGCTTTCACCGTATTTGTGACCTTACACCCGTATGACTTTCAAACCATTGAAATCTATTAAAAATAAAAACTGTAATGAGAATGGCATTTCCCTGAGAACAGGGGAGGGGGAGGCTGTATTTTGGGGTATAGGGAGAAAAGAGTTTTTCAGGGACCACAACTGTCACTTTGTATTCCAATTCATTTAAGTGTCTCGATAGTTTTCATTGTATTTGTTGTATTATTTGTTTGAAATCAACAAGATTGCAAGAACTGGGATGTGTTATTTAGAGTTTATGCTGGGAGACTGATTATTCATCAATGTCAAAGATACACTTTAGAGATAATATCTCACTCCTGAAGTCCTTATTATTCCCGGTAACCAAACTCAATTTCTGAAGTTGATATAAAGCTCGGTGGGCTAGGAAGCAGCAGTCTGAGATTGGGTCTTAGTTTTATCAATAGTGTACTGGGTGGCCTTAGGGAAGTTGCTTCATCTCTCTTCACTTTAGTTTCCTGTCCATAAGGTGAGGTTGGCAATGTCTGGCTTAGGTGATTCCCCTAAACTCTAAGGAACAAAGGGTACCACAGGTGTACTTGTGCTTGGTAAAATATAGACACCTACAAATGTGATGGGTCTTCTATTTTTATCCTATTCCTGCCTGAACTTTGAAAATCTCTTTGAATACATGCATATACACATGTACACACATGCATGTATATATGCATATACATACACATGCATACGTAAACATGCATATATACATAAAATACATATATACACAAAATACATATATACACACATACATACATACAAACACATATACGTATATACATACACACATACACACAGGCATGCATGCATACATACACACACACCTCTCCAAGAAACTGAAGACATCCAGATTTTATTACAGGTCAAGGACTGAGCAATTTGGCTTTCTTAGCCAAGCCAGAACTCCCGCCTGGAAAGCTAGCTTGGCTAATTTCCTGAGGAGTCCACAGGGAAGAGGCTTGAGGAACAGCAACTGTCCACCAGCCAACAGGATTGATCCTTGGCCTCCCTTGGCGGGGCTGGCAGGACAGCGTAGCAAGGCAGCTGGCCAAACTCTCCCCAAGGCCTGCCGAGCTTTTAGCTAGTGATCAGGTCTGTAACGCCTGACCTTTATCGCAGGGTAAAAGTAGGCTTTGTTCGTTCATTTCATCTTCCCTAAAGGTACATTAGTGATTTGTTGATTTTTCTTTTTAGAGAAAATCATAAAGTTTCTTTGTAAGACAGAGGTTTGAGCCTGTGCATCTAACCCTCCCCAACTCCCACCTTCCTGCTGGCATACAGAACAGGGAAAGACTGTGTCAGTCCTGAAGTTCCGGAGGAAAGACAGCCCCTTGGCAGAAACACTGTAGATTTCTGCTGGGCCAAGAGCTAGGGAAGGCAGACTGCAAGGAGGGCTTACCTTACACAGGAGACCGCGTTTGCCTGGGAGGCAAGTGGAGGAAAACCCAGGGGACTCCACTAGTGCCTCAGATTTAAACGGAGAGCTGGAATGCAGATGACGATGGGCAGAGGGCTGCCTGGGGTGCACAGGAATCCCACCAATATGCGCTTATGCAAAGTGGCTCCAAACTACACCCAATCAAGATCCAACAGCAGCTATTCCATTCCCCTCATCATCAAGGTCCTCAGAGGCATCCCAGTTGATGGGAGATGAAGGAGCAGAGACCTCATACACTCTCCTCCACCCCCTTTCTTATTCCCACCAGTAACACAAGAGGTGTTCTAGGTCCCCCTCACCCCTTTGTCTTGTCCCACTCCATCCTTGATGGAAGGAGTCTTTTAGCAGAAAAAAGTGAATTAAATAAAGCCCAAATGTAGTGAGAGAAAGGTGTGTCTGTCTGCAGGTATTTTACTGTGATAAAGGTGAAGATACAAGGAGGCAAGATTTGAGGTGGGAGCTGGGAGGAGGAAGGAAACCCAAGAGAAAGAGATGCTCAGCAGATCTGGGAGAGGAGACCAGCACTGACCAAGGGAGTTGCTGAGTGCCTCTTGATTCCAGGTGCTTTGCTGCTCCCTGACCCTCATGGTGGGATCCTTCTTGGTGACAGGGAAAGCCCACAGCCCTCCTGGTCATTGTCACTGATGGAATAAATGCATAGTTCTGGAAATAAGTCCTCTGAAAATCTGCTCAATTGTGGCACCATCTACTTTTTAACTCTGTACTTTCATTTTTAATTCCCCAAAATGTTTTACTATAAATTCTTATTAGCCAAAAACTGCTTTAAGGATTGAAACAAACAAAAACCTAAAATGACTTCTCATCTTCTGCAGACCAACATCCAGGGTCAGGCTGGGCGCAGTGGCTCACACCTGTAATCCCAGCAGTTTGAGAGGCTGAAGTAGGAGGAATGCTTCAGGTCAGGAGTTCGAGACCAGCCTGGGCAACATAGTGAGACTCTGCCTCTACAAAATTTAAAAAAATTTTCAGATGTGATGGCACACACCTGTAGTCCCAGCTACATGGAAGGCTGAGGTGGGAGCATTTTTTGAGCCCAGGAGGTGGAGGTAGCAGTGAGCCCTGATTGCATAACTGCGCTCCAGCCAGGGCAATATAGTGAGACCCTGTCTCAAAAGAAAAAGCAAAAACAAAAACCAAATCCGGGGTCATAGGCTGGACACATAGGAGCCCACTGATCAGCCTTCCTGTTGTGTCACTACTGCCCATGACACCACACGGACACTCATCTCCATCAAGCTCTCCACACCCTTGCTCCCTCAGACCCCTTTGCAAATGCCAGCTCAGATGCCACAGCCTTGAAGGACCCTGCTCATCTCGACCCCAAGGGGTGGAACTCATCTCGGCCACCCACCTGCTGCTCATCACTGAGTCCTCACCAGTGTATGACCACTGCCCATTAGACTGCTTAGAGCCAGTGCTCATCACTGCCACCTCCACAGAGTCTTTCCCGGGACCCAGCTCCAAGTTTATGGATGGAGGCTGTGTTTGAAAGGTTTCCAGGTTGAGTCACCAGATAGCCAGGTATCATGGTAGCCATGGACAGGATGTGCCAGGAACGGATGAAGTCCCTCCCCTGTGCCAACTCTTTCAATTCTGGATGCAACTCTGCAACTGAGGCTCCCTTGTCATCCCCACCGCACAGAGGTGATAGGAACCACGCAGGGTCAGTTTCACTCTAGGAAGTGGTGGAGCTGGGGCTCACTCTAAGGGGGCAGTGGGGCTGGGGCTTGCTCTAGGAGGTGGTGGGGCTGGGGCTCATTCTAGGGCGTGGTGGAGCTGGGATTTGTTCTAGGACATGGTGGGGCTGGGACTCTAGCAGGTGATGAAGCTGGGGTGAACCCTGGCATTCTGCCTTCAGCACTGTGTGTTTAATCATCATTAGAAAATTTCCACACTTTTTTCGCTTTAGAGAAATGGTGCTGTGTCACAGCTCTTCAAGAGTCAACAGAGGAGCTGTATGTGCCATCCCCTGTAAGGCTGGGAAAGAGCCATAGCTCTCCACGTCACAATAACCAGGGAGCCTTCGCCCAGACCCTGAACTCTGAACACTGAGCGAAGGTCACGAGTAGAGAGTTCTCTCTGGATTGGATTTTTACTCCAAGTAATCCCTCCCAGCCCTGCAGTGTGGTGTTTCTAAGTACACTCCACCTTAAGTATCTTCAAAGATGATGTCGAGGACCAGCATTCACACAGGGCCTTAATTACTCAAAGATCTGCGTGTTTCCTAAATGAAAATATTTATGCCATTCTAAGAAGGTTTATACGGGAAAGGTTTACAAAGGAAAGAAAAGTCGACAAAAGAAAAGGAAGAATAGTTTGTTTTATGCAAAATCCCAGGCTTAAAGTGGAATCAACTCCAGGATTCCCTTGGATATAGAACTCTAATGCCACCTTTAGAGCAAGCTTTCTCTACTGGAGAGTTTTCAGGACCTGAGCTCACAGTCCTTTCCCTTCCTCCCTCTCTCTCTCTCTGCTGCCTCCAGGGTCGTAGGGCCATTCTGCATTCTGCCCTAACATCTTCCTGCTGTCTGGGAAAAGGGCTCATGCCCAGCGCTTCAGCGCAATTTCCAGCTGTCTCCAAGCCCAGAGAGGTGCTCTCAGCACGGGGCCTCTACTCACCCTGTGGCATCAACTCCACCCACCGACCCACTGGAGCATTCCTGCCCCCCACATTCTACCACCTGGCTGTGAACCTTCATAAGAGGAGGGAGTCGGGGGACCTACTTTGTGCCTGGCCACAAGATTGGGCTGGATGAAGGCCATGCCGTGAAGAAAACATCAGTCCAGCCAAGAAGTGTGCAAGCTCTGGCATGGATCACAGAGGTCCCAGGGTAGTGGAGTGAGACTGGTGGGAAGTGTGGACAGTAGGTGCCCCAGAGTCCAGGAAGGTAGCCGTCCCATCAGCCTGGGACAGGGGGAGGAGGAATCAAATCCCTGTGCCAAGAAGGGGATAATCACAGGTCCTGCTCCCACCCCCTGCCCTCACTGCTGGCTCCCTGTCAGTCCTCAAGGGGGCATGGCACAGATGTGGGTGCTGCTTCTTTCCCATGGGTGGTCTTCATTTTAACACAGTGCTGCAGGACTGGGGTCCTGGGGGAGGACAGCTGGGAGGGTCCCAGTGCAGTTGAAACAACTCTCACCCTAAATGTTCTTCTCTTGGTGGATTTCCATTGCTTTTTCCTGCCCAGCATCCATTATTCCAACCTTTTGGAAATAAGATACTATTTTTTTTCTGTCAGCTCGTGTAGAGCGTGAGAGGCTGACCAACCCTCTGGATGTAGGTGTGGTGCAGAATGCAGGCCTGGCCAAGCTGCACTTCATTCTCCAGGACACAGTGATTGGATCAGAGGCAGCAAGTGACCCCTCAGCCAGAACAATTACAGGTTCATTTGCAGGACAGCTGACTGCCCTGGGCAAGGTGACTTTCCTTAATCGAGATTACTAAATGGCTAGGATATGAACTTGGAGCTGCTGGCT
This sequence comes from Macaca nemestrina, assembly GCF_043159975.1. NCBI lineage: Eukaryota > Metazoa > Chordata > Mammalia > Primates > Cercopithecidae > Macaca > Macaca nemestrina. Next base: position 38,529,555 of record NC_092144.1, read on the forward strand.
CTGACAAGAGGGAATTGAGCCTGAAATGGAGTCAACCCAGGATAATAGAATCAACAGATGGTGAACGTAAGATTCCTGTAATGCTGAATGTAATGATGACCTCCTTGGAGCTCCTGGATCCAGCCTTGCCTGAAAGCCCTTTCTTGGACTTTTTAGTTAAGAGGAACAATGTATGTCCTTTTTAGTTTAAAGCAATCCCAGTTGATTTTCTATAGTTTTTCTCTGTGAGTCCTGATTAATACACTTCTTTTGGGGAGAAAATGGCACAGCACTTATCCTCCCCTCTTCTGGAGAACGTCCCTTCCTCGAAGGTTTTCCTCTTCTCTCTTGCTCTTTTCTGTTTCTTCAGGACTTGTGGGTGGACAGTGATTTCCCTATCCCTGAAAGAAGGTATGTGATATGGTTTGGCTGTGTTCCCACACAAATCTCATCTTGAATTTTAGTTCCCATAATCCTCACATGTTGTGGGAGGGACCAGGCAGAGATAATTGAATTGTGGGTGCAGTTATCTCCATGCTGTTCTCATGAAAGTGAGTTTACATGAGATCTGATGGTTTGTTTTGTAAGGGGTTTCCCCCTTCACTCGGCTCTCATTCTCTCTCCTGCCACCCTGTGAAGAGGTGCTTCTGCCATGATTGTAAGTTTTCTGAGGCTCCCCAAGTCATGCAGAACAGTGAGTCAATTAAACCTCTTTCCTTTATAAATTACCCAGTCTTAGGTATTTCTTCATAGCAGCATGAGAACAGACTAATACAGTATTTGATGATTTGTTGCCTACCTGCTGGCAATGTAGTGCAGGGAAAGGTGTTTAACTAAACTCTAGCTTTCCTTCCCATCTAATCTAAGACCTTAGATCAGTATCTAATGGGAACCTTCCCTTCCATCAAATGAGAGGGCAATGAACAATCCTAAATGATGGGACACATTTGCACTGTGTCAAGCACTGTGCTAAGCATTCCATACGTTCATTTCTTTAACCCCAAGGCAGTGAAGGGCAGGGGTTGCTGCCCCCTCCTTGCCAAGCTGTATGGCTTGGAGGCTGTGGTGATGTGCGGATCCCATGGTGTGGGTGGAAGCTCTTCACTGCTGGGTGAGTCACGGGACCTGGTAGGGCACTGGACTGGTGTGCACTCTTCTCCCCTTCCTGTATGGATAGACACCTGCTCCCTGTGCCTCTCCACCTCTTCTCCTTCCCTTTCTTTGGCTAAGACCTGGGCCTTGATGGGAGAAAACAGGTTCAGAGCAGTGGGACCTAGGGAGAGAAAACAGGTGAGCATAAAATAGAAGTGGGAAGGAGAGGCCTGGAGGCTGGGGCAGTAGAGGGAGAGGCTTCCCTTTAGAGGTTGTGAGAGGGAGGCCCTGGTGGCTCAGGGGTTGTGGGAGATGTGGAGGAGAAGAGATGGGGACAGGTGTGTGTGTGTGTGTGTGTGTGTGTGTGTGTGTGTGTGTGTGTTAGGTTGGGTTCCTTTTAATCACTTTGAGGAGAAGTTAAAGACTTTAAGTTATTATTATTACTACTACTATTATTTATTTTTAGCCCAGATGGTTTGTCTCTGTAGGGACTGGATCACATGAGTCAGGAAGACTCATATCAGAGTTTGACTGCGTATTTCTCCATCTACCCACCCCCGACTCATCCATCATCCTCTCTCCCTCTCTCCTCCTTCCAGTTCATGGGAAGTTAGCATGAGCATTCTGCCAGTAGACTATGGAGAACAGTGCAGGAGCGTGAACATGAAGACAGAGTTAAGAGATCAACACATGGGGCTGAGAGGCCAAGCTGAGCGGCTGGGCCTTACCCCTGAGTATCGGTGGAAGTGTGATGTGGACAGAGCACCCGAGCTTCTCTCCAGCTTAGGAGGAGTCTATGTTGGGGGAAAGGGAGGGAGTCGTTTTTGTTGGTTTTGGCTGTCTCCCAGCCCATCAGAGATCAGGGTCTACCCTGTGTGCTGTGCGATGCTCTGAGGGCTGCCTTAGCTCCGGGGGGAAGAGGATATCTGTTAGTTTTGGAAGATCCAGTGTCAGGCAGCTGAGTGTTTTCTGCTTTCAAGGATGATGCCCTCTGTGCCCCTGGAGCCATTCCGCTAATGGAATGAGGGGCCTGTTCTGAGGGATAAAGCCAACCCTGTGGTCAGAGCCAGGGGTCACTGGGCATTCTGTCTCCTGGAAGTAAAAGGAGATGGTTTCACGCTGATGGTTAGGAAAGCAGTGAGCACCAGAGTGGGTCTGATTGCCGAACTCTGTGTTTGCAGGAGAATCCAGGCTCCTGGGGATCGGAGGTTAGTCTTGGCCATAAGCCTGTCTTGAAAGGATAGACTTGGGCCACTCACAGTCTAAGTGACTTCGGGGCCCACGGTTTGTGCTAGGTAAATACCTGCTGACTTGAATTAAAAGAGAGTTTTGTGATTTGACTCCTTAAAACAATGTTTAAATGACAGCAGCCAGTGTCCTCTGTGACTGATGGTTCAAGTGTTGCTGCTACCAGGAAGTGATGGCTGAAGGGGACCCAGAGAGTATCCGTGCTGCTCTGGGTAAATCCCACCCGTTCTCTGGGCCTCCTCTTTCTGATCTGTAGAGTGACACAATAAGAGTATCTCCCTTATGGAGCCATTAGGAGAAGTGCATCGTGGTCAAGGGCGCTGCATGGCCCCTGCTAAGCTGGCAGGTGTGGCCCGGGTCTCCTGCTTCCGGTTCTGAGAATTCCAACTCTGAGGCTGCTTACCTAACAAAAGCTTGTGTCCCGGCTTGCACAGAATCACACTGAGGGTCCCACTTTGTTCCTAATGAGGTGAATATAACAGCAGGTTCCAGTGAAACAATTTGCATGTCCACTGAAAGCAAGACTTCAACTCTGCCATGCTTGTTTCCAATACATTTGTTACTCTTACCTATTCAATAGCATTCAGATAGTTCAATATCTAATGGAAACCTTCAGTCTCCCCACCCTGTCCTGTTCTTACTTCTTTTACCCTAACTCAGTTTTCCTTGTTTCTTCTTCCCTGATACTTTAGAAACATCATGATTCAGGTCACACACATATAAGCAGCACCCATCAGGGCTATGACCCCTCCAGCCCTCAGAAAGGTGCTATATGGTTCCTAGCAGTGGGGGAGACACGCACAACTGTTACCAGGTTGCCCTGCGTGAGCCAGTGAGACACAGGTGCTGATGGTCATAAGGTGGACCGCCAGGATCCAGGTCCCGGGCTGGCAGGCAGGTTCATCAGCTCTTCACTGTTACTGCTGGGAACTACACAGGGCCTTGGGAAGCCCTCTTCTTCCTTCTGACCACCAGAGGGCAGAAAACCTGCAGGGCTGAGCTGTACCTGGTGTCACAGGCTCTGTCCGCTGAGACCAGGTGGGAGAACAAGAAATGGACACTATCTAAAAGGGAGGGAGTAGGAGTGCTCTGTGTGCACACACAGGAGCCCTGGAGGAGCGCGGTCCATGCCTGGCTGGGGTAACCTGGGTAGGCAGCCTGGAGGAGAGGGCTTGTGCTCGTTGTTGACCAATGGATAAGATTTCTACAGGCAAGCACAAGAAAGGGAGGACAATTGAAAGGGGGACAGCAGGACCAGAGGCATGGAGGTGCACTGTGCAAGGTGTTATTGTGAAGGAGAGGTGGAAAGGAGAGCATCCGGGTGGCCCCCATGCACCAGGGGCTGGGACAATTTCAAGGCAATTGCTGGGATCTCACGATAGTCCTGAGAGCTGGTGTTTTGCACGTGAGGACCGTGAAGCTCAGAAAGGCAAACCTATGGCCTGATGTCCCCCAGCTGGACTCTTGAGTCCTAGGTATCTGATTCCAAGGCCACACTCTTCCTATTGCACAGGCCTGCTTTCAACCAGACACTGCCTTCCCAACCCACCCCGGAGGGAAGGCCTGAGCGCTCAGGTTTACACAGGGCCTGCTGGACTTCTGTCAGTGGGGAATGTGCTGTCGCAGTCATCCCAGAACTGGGAGAGCCTGCAGCCTCGCCTGCAAGCACAGCCTCCAATTACGCCAGCGCATCTCCCGCTCATCAATTCCCCTTGGTGGAGTAGGGCCATGTGTTCTTTGTTTGGATCTAAATCCTGCTGCTCTATTGATTACTATAATTCAGCCCTAATTGGACTTCTGCAAAGCACAGGCACAGATGACAGCGGGCCTCCAGGCAGCGCGGCATCCATTATTAATATGACGGTGCTGGCCTTTCCCCCGCACTCTGCCTTCACCTCAAGGAGTCTGGAAAACAGACCTGCCGAGCAACGTGCCTTTCCTGTGAAGTCATCTCCTCAAAATATTTGTTTCCTCTTGGAGAAACGGTGTGCAAACCACACAGCTAGCAAACAATGCTTTAATTGCCTTTCTGCCAGCCCAGAGAAACAGTCTATGCAGCCCCTCCTTTCAGGTTGGGGAGCACACTCAGACCTCCTCGCAAGGAAGGGACTGACCTTTCTGAGTAGCCAGGCTGCAGGGGAGCCGCAGGCAGACTCGGGAAGCAGCCTAAATTCAGAGAAGCCAGTGAGGCAGAGACCAGAATTTGTATCTGGCTGCCAATGAGAATGGCCCAAGCAGAAGGGTCACATTGGGCCAAGCACTGGAGATGGCCGAGCGGCAGCAGAGAACAGAGCTATGTTCCACGGGCTGAAGCAGAACAGATTCTCATTGTTGGAACAGGCCAGGGTAGCCTTGCTACCTAATAAGAACTTGGGGATAAGTGAAGAGTTTCACAGCCCACTGAGGAGTGAAATGTCGGCACATTTGTTCAGCTGACCGCAGTGAGCAGAACGCCCAGGTGGAAGCTCTGGTTAGCTGACTCTGTCAAACTGGGTGCCCTTCCAATATGGGACTGAGTATTCGTAGGATGTCAGAGATGGGAAGAGCCATGCAATCGTCCTGGCCAGCCACTCTGTTTAGAGATGGGCAAGGTGAAGCTCAGGTAGGAGAAGGAGGCTGCCTGGGGTCACGCTTTTCAATTCTCCAGATGTCTGGTCTCCTTCCCTGCTCAGGGAGAAAGTCAGGTGACCACCACGGATCTGGTCAGACAGGGCCCAGGGCAGCTGTATGAGCTGCTCGGATTCTGAGAGGGGACAGGGACAGGTCAGGGCTGGGTGTAGACGGAGCCAAGCAACTAGCCTGGAGGTTGATTTTTCTAAAGCCAAGTCACTGACTCTTTGTGAACAGTGGCAGGCAGGAGAAGTCCACAGTGTACCCACATGTCACTTAGATCATTCCACAAACCTTACTTGCGGGACTACTCTGGCAGACTCTGGGATAACTCCAGGCATGGCTGACAAAGACCTTGCCCTCCTGCTGCTGATGGGAAGACAGACTGTAAACAAGTCAGCAAACATACAGACAAAGGCTTCAGGTCACCCAAGGGCTGGAAAACAACTGCACGGCATGGGGAACATGAGGAGGAGTGGCTGGAGGACCGGCTCCCCTAGAGGTATCTCACTCCTGTCTTTGCTCATCATTAACAGTGACATTTCCATTCCCTGTGCTGCCCCCTGCTGCCTAAGGGTCTCACTGCAGGGGCCAGCACTTGGCCCTTATTCTGCAATTTGTTCTTTGCGGGAGGATGGAGCCGAGATCAGGCATGTCCTGCAGCAGTCTCTACCCCTATCCGGCCAGCCACAGGAGTCTACCATTCCCTCTCTTTCTCTGCAAGTCCTGGACTTTCTCTTGCAGTGGACACAGGTGTTCCTTAGGAGTACAGGCCATGTCAGGTGTTTCTGCCTGTCCTTGTTGCTTTAGGAATACCCTATGAGTGAGGACATGGTCACAGGGAAGGAATACAGTGCTGGGTGGAGATGGGGACTGACAGCCGAGTCTACCCAGCTCTACAAAATGCTGGGAATAGCTGTCCCTGGGAACCTAACCAGGGGGCTGGGAGCTGGTGCATTCCCTACCACGACAGGCAGCTTCATCAGCTCCCATATGTTCACACCCCGCTCTCCCACCAGGAGACAGGACTGCTGTCTCCTACATCTACACGACTGGGCCCCTGGCTGCTGCAGTGGGACCTGGTGGGAACTGATGTCTTCTTTGGCCTTTCTTCTCTTATACCTCTCTGTCCCCTCTCCTTCTGGAGAAGATGGCTGCCAGGACCTGTGATCACAGCCAAGGGGCCAGTCCCAATCTCAGGGCAAAAACGTGGGGACAGGCAGGGGTAGGCCTCCTTCCTGGGGAGCATAGGTTTGGTGGCATGCACATAAAATACATGACCCTTGCCTGTCTCCCATATGTCTGCACCTTGCTTTCAGTCAACCTCATTGTATATCTTTGCACTGTGATCCCAACTGTTATGTTAGTATGAAATCTCAATCACTTGTGGAGAAGATGAGCATCTGCCTCCTTTTAGTTGTGCTTTGTTGGGGAGGAACAGAGCTGAGGCCTGAGGGAGAGCAGGGAAAGAAGTAAGGGCCCTCTACAAGTTTCACGGCATCTGAAACAAACACCCTCACTCCACCACCAGCCGCTCCTGCCGCCTGCTCCATCATCTTCCCATTCAGCATTGAAAGCCTCAGTCCTCTCTGTGTTTTATTTGCCTCCCTGTGCCTTGGTTTACCCATCTGGAAAACAGAGCAGTCTGTTTACTACTGAGTGACTGTGAAGATCAGTGAGGGTAGGTAAAGCCCAGAGGACAATGCTGGCAGGTGAGTGCTGGTCAAGGTGGCCAACTCCCCTGTATTAGTCTGTTTTCACACTGCTGATTAAAGACATACCCAAGACTGGGCAATTTACAAAAGAACAAGGTTTAATGGACTTACAGTTCCACATGGCTGGGGGGGCCTCACAATCATGGCAGAAGGTGAAAGACACGTTTCACATGGCAGCAGACAAGAGAAGAGAACTTGTGCAGGGAAACTCACCTTTTTAAAACTTTCAGCTCTCATGAGACTTATTCACTATCAGGTGAACAGCACCGGAAAGACCTGCCCCCCTGATTCAATTACGTCCCACCAGGTCCCTTCCACAACACATGGAAATTCAAGATGAGATTTGGGTGGGGACACAGCCAAACCATATCATTCCATCTCTGGCCCCTCCCAAATCTCATGTCCTCACATTTCAAATCCAATCATGCCTTTGCAACAGTCCCCCAAAGTCCTAACTCATTTCAGCATTAACTCAAAAGTTCACAGCCCAAAGTCTCATCTGAGACAAGGCAAGTCCCTTCTGTTTATGAGCCTGTAAAATCAAAAGCAAGTTAGTTACTTCCTAGATATAATGGAAGTACAGGCATTGGGTAAGGACAGCCATTCCAAATGGGATAAATTTGCCAAAACAAAGAGGCTCAGGCCCCATGCAAGTCTGAAATCCAATGGGGCAGTCAAATCTTAAGTTCCAAAATGATCTCTTTCGATTCCATGTCTCACATCCAGGTCATGCTGATGCAAGAGGTGGGTTCCCATGGTCTTAGGCAGCTCTTCCCTTGTAGCTTTGTAGGGTACAGTCTCCCTCCTGGCTGCTTTCACAGGCTGCTGTTGAGTGTCTGCAGCTTTTACAGGTGAATGGTGCAAGCTGTCAGTGGATCTACCCTTCTGGGGTTTGGAAGACAGTGGCCCTCGTCTCACAGCTCCACTAGGCAGTGCCCTAGTAGGGACTCTGTGTGGGGGCTCTGACCCCACATTTCTCTTCCACACTGTCCTAGCAGAAGTTCCCTATGAGGGCCCCACCCCTACAGCAAACTTCTGCCTGGATATCCAGATGTTTCTAGACATCTTCTGAAATTTAGGGAGAGGTTCCTGAACCTCAATTCTTGACTTCTGTGTACCCACAGGCTCAACACCACGTGGAAGCCACTGAGGCTCGGGGCTTGCACTCACTGAAGCCAGGGCCTGAGCTGTACCTTGGTCCCTTTTAGTCACAACTGGAGCAGCTGGGACGGAGGGCACCAAGTCCCTAGACTGCACACAGCATGGGGACTCTGGGCCCAACACACTAAACAAGTTTTTCCTCCTACAGCTTCACCTCTGGACCTGTGATTGGAGGGACTGCCACAAAAGTCTGACGTACCTTGGAGACATTTTCCCCATTGTCTTGTTGATCAACATTTGGCAAATTGTTGCATATGCAAATTTCTGCAGTCAGCTTGAATTTCTCCTCAGAAAATGGGTTTTTCTTTTCTACCACATCGTCAGGCTGCAAATTTTCTGAACTCTTTCACTGTTTCCCTTTTAAAACTGAATGTTTTAACAGCACCCAAGTCACCTCTTGAATGCTTTGCTGCTTAGAAATTTCTTCCTCCAGATACCCTAAATCATCTCTGTCAGTTTCAGAGTTCCACAGATCTCTAGGGCAGAGGCAAAATGCTGCAAGTCTCTGCTAAAACATAACAAGAGTCACCTTTGCTCCAATTTCCAACAAGTTCCTCATCTCCATCTGAGACCACATTAGCCTGGATCTTATTGTTCATATCACTATCAGCATTTTTTTTGCCAAAGCCATACAAGTCTCTAGGAAGTTCCAAACTTTCCCAGATTTTCCTGTCTTCATCTGAGCCCTCCAAACTATTCCAACCTCTACCTGTTACCCAGTTCCAAAGTCAATTCCACATTTTTGGGTATCTTTTCAGCAATGCCCCATTCTACTGGTATGAATTTACTGTATTAGTCTGTTTTCATGCTGCTGATAAAGACATACTTGAGACTGGGCAATTTACAAAAGAAAAGGTTTAATGGACTTACAGTTTCACGTGGCTGAGGAGACCTCACAATCATGGTGGAAGGTGAAAAACACATCTCACATGGCAGCAGACAAGAGAAGAGAGCTTGTGCAGGGAAACTTTTAAAAAACCATCAAATCTCATGAGAATCATTTGCTATCACGAGAACAGAGTGGGAAAGACATCTCCCCATGATTCAGTGACCTCTCACCGGGTCCCTGCTACAACACGTGGGAATTCAAGATGAGATGTGAATGAGGACACAGCCAAACCATATCATCCACTGCTATAGCAAGCACAGAATAAAAAGCTTTTGTTTATTTCCACAGTCCTGGTTCATCCATGCCCGGCTCGCCACCTAGAATGATGAGCCCTAGAGCAATTCCCATTCTTTCTCCTGCCTGCCACGCAATTCTCACCTCAGCAGGTAAGTGGGAGCCCCCAGTGGTGCCAGGTCTCCTAGATGAGCCATCTGGAGCTGGACATGCAACCTTCTGTGGACACACTGTAGAGTGCTGCATGGCCTCAAACTCCCTGCCTGAGGAAGGCCAGGTTAGAATGCAGGACATAGGAAGAGGAAGAGGGAGGCAAGAAGAGGAGGGGCAGAACTTGAGTTTGAAAGGCCCAGGAGTCACACGGGTGGTATCTAACTCAGGCCTTGAAGGATGAATTAGAAAAAAAACTAAGGAAGGTTTGGGAGCCAGTGGAAGTGAGGCATAAGACAGACCAAAAGAAATGTACAGAGGCAGGAAAATTCTGAAGGAAACGTGACTATTTGTAGCTCAGAGCTATTCCTGCTTCCCTGTGGGACCCTGAATGCCGGTAGTTCAAAAGCACTTTTCAATGAACACAGATTAAAAAGACTTAAACCTCTGTTTCCCTTTTCTCCATATACATAAAATGATAAACACCCCGGGACGGCTAGGATTTATATAGGCAGACTTTTTGCAAGTTTGTCTTATATATCTGGACTATGGCTTATAAATCAAATTTGGTTCTCTTTGCTGGAGAGTAAATTATTTATCCAAGGCAGAGCACCAGGCGATAGAAGGAGCGGCACAGAAACGACACTGTTTTCCGGAAGTCATTTATATTCCCCAAGATGAGGCAGTGTCGGGGGTGGAAGTTTCTGACTTACCGATTCTGGCGTTCTTTCTTGATTTCATGTGTTCTCTGCTGGTAGCCATGGACTCCTGAAATTGGCTTTCTGTTGAAGACATCACTCGTAGAATTCAAATCAGTGTTTTGCATTTGGGTCCAGCACCCTCGGTGGATGGTTGCCTGAATTGAGCAGTGAACATATTCAGCTGGGGGCTGAGAGGACCGTCCTGCGAGTCCATCAGGCTGCACTGAGTTCAGCTCCACCGTCACTCCCTGGGATATCAAGCACACTGCAGAACCTCGCTGGGCTTCAGTCTCTTCATAGCTGGAGCCGGAGAGTAACATCTGCCCCTTGGGGTCTTTGCAGGGTTGAATGTGACTGCATCGCACACAGAGCAAGTAATAATAATAAGTGAGCTCAACTCCAGTGCCCTACCTAAGAGTCATCCCAGTGGGAGTTGTCTGAACATGCTCCAGGAGGTTTCCCTACTCCACAACCCCGAGGGAAGTCTGTGAGGAGGTGAAAAATGTCTGCACTTTTAGTCAAATCTCTTAAGGAGCAAAACCACTGGTCTTACTTGTTTTCTCTCTTTGTCATTACAATTTCCAAGGATCAGGTGTGAGTGCTCATGTATGCGGGGCCACAATGCCATGCTGGGCTGGACCCAGGAGGTGCCTCTCTTTCTCTGTTATCGCCAAGCACCACACAGAAATGTCCTTCCACCAGACAGGCACTCGGGAAGCATAGGCTGCTAGATACACTTTAGGAACCCAGCAAATAACTGTGAGATCTGCACTCTAAAAAAGAACTATCTGCTCTCAAAATTTACTGTAGGATGACATCCTTGGAGCTACCCATCACTGGCTCCATAAACCTAGTACCCCAAGGTCCCATGAACTTCAGGTCACCAGAATTATTTTTCTCTGAATTTGACATTTAGAAGAAAGTAACAGCTGATAGAGAGCAGTGCTAGAGACACAAGGCCTGGAACATCCCTCCTGGGGGCTGCCTCTGCCCCATAGACACCTCCCAGGTGGTCACCAGCTTCTGCAGCTGCCCCCTGCATGGGGTGGAGCCATGCTCAGGGCTAAAATACCCAGTCACTGCTGGTCTTCAAAATCCAAGGACAGTTCCATCTTATTTAACAAACTAGATTTCCTGAGGCAGAAAGATAGACTTGTCTCCTCCAGAAATAATGCTGAGAGCGTTAAAATAAAAATAATTATTTGGAAAACCAAGTTGATTCCAAAACTAATCTAAAATAATCCATTCCCTGAGCATTCTGGTTTATTGAGATTTTACAGCCTTATGCACCAAGTATTTCCATAGCGCCACTGTGGGCTTAGCATCCCCACCACAACACCAGGCAGGCAGGGTAGGCCTGCAGAGGAGCATTTGCAACATGCTCGGAGGTTTGGATGGGTGGCTGTGAGAGCGTGGAACCCAGGGACAGAGCTGTGCACAGGATGAAGAAATGCAGAAGCACCTGCCAGCTGCAGAAGAGCAAGGGGGAAGCGGATGTTGAGCTGTATCCCCTGCTAAAGATATGTGGAAGTCCTCACCCCAGTGCCTCCAGATGTGATCTGATTTGGAAACAGAGTCTTTACAGAGATAATCAAGTTAAAATGAAGTCATTAGGGTGGGCCCTAGTCCAATATCCATATAAAAAGGAGAAACGTGGACCCCCAGATAGACACATACAGAGGGAAGACTATGTGAGGACATGCAGGGGGAGGACGGCCATGGGAAGAGGACATGAGGACACGCAGCAGAAGATGGCCATGGGAAGATGACGTGACACGGGGAGGACGCCCACAGGAAGATGATGTGAGGACAGCAGGGGGAGATGGCCACGGGAAGATGATGTGAGGACACACAAGGGGAGGACAGCCACAGGAAGAGGATGTGAGGACACACACGGGGAAGATGGCCACAGGAAGAGGACATAAAGACATGCAGGGGGAGGATGGCCATGGGAAGACCACGTGAGGACACACAGGAGGAAGACAGCCATGTGAAGAGGATTTGAAGCCATGCAGGGGGAGACAGCCAGGGGAAGATGATGTAAGGACACACAGGGGTGGGGGCGTGGCCATGGGAAGACCACATGAGGACACACAAGGGGAGGATGTCCACGGGAAGATGACATGAGGACACGCAGGGGGAGGATGTCCACGGGAAGATGATGTAAAGACATGCAGGGGGAGGGCTACCACAGGAAGATATGATGTGAGGCCATGCAGGGGGAAGATGTCCGTGAGAAGACCATGTGAGGAAACACAGGGGGAGGACGGCCATGAGAAGAGGACATGAAGACACACAGGGGGAGGATGGCCACAGGAAGACCACGTGAGGACATGCAGGGGGAGGATGGCCACAGGAAGACCACGTGAGGACATGCAGGGGGAGGATGGCCACAGGAAGACCACGTGAGGACATGCAGGGGGAGGATGGCCACGTGAAGACGATTTTAAGAGACGTAGGGGGAGGCAGCCACAGGAAGATGATGTGAGGACACGCGGCAGGGGGGATGGCCACAAGAAGCCCACATGAGGACACACAGGTGGAGGACATCCACGGGAAGATGATGTGAGAGCACACAGGGGGATGACGACCATGGGGAGATGATGTAAAGACACGCAGGGGGAAGACAGCCACAGGAAGATGACATGAGGCCACGCAGGGGGAAGACATCCACGAGAAGACCATGTGAGGAAATACAGGGGGAGACAGCCATGGGAAGATGAAGTGAGGACATGCAGGAGAAGGATGTCCATGGGAAGATGATATGAAGACACTTAAGGGGACGACCCTGTGACCCAGAAATGCCAAGGACTGCAGGCAACACCTGAAGCTGTAAGAGGCAAGGAGGGACTCTCCCCTAGAGCCAGCAGAGAGATGGCCAACCTTTTGATTTCAGACTTCTACCTCCAGGCCTGGGAGCCCGTCTGTTACTGCTGTTTTGGGCCACCAGTATTTGGCACTTTGTTATGACAGGCTCAAGAAACTAATGCAAGGAGCATCTTAGCTTTTGTTCTCCAGAAGCCCAACCAGAGACCAGGATGCACACACAGGTAGATTTGAGGGGCAGGACTCCAGGAGACACTGGTGGAGGAACAGGGGAGTGAGGCAAGGAAGGGATGGCAGCAGGCAGACACTGTGCTGTCCAGTCACGGGCCTCTGCAGACAATGACACAGAATGCCCATGGGGAAACTGGGAGTTAGTGTAGAACATGCACTGCAGCTATCTGACTCAGGTTTAGGGAGCTGGGGTATTTATACACCAACGTCCACGAGCTGAGGGCTGCTGTTACCAGGGCAGCCCTGATAAAATAAGTGGGAAAGTTTATTTTTCTTATTGTTTTTCTTTATTCCTTCATTTATAGACACAGCTACTTGAAGAAACCAGGGACTGTGCCAGAGCTTCTTGACCTCTGGTCAGATACCAGAAGATGATAAAACCCCACAAACTGGTGCAAACTGGAAAAGAGGATCCCTGGTGGCCTTTAGATCATTAAGATATTATGGTGCTGGTCAGGTACGGTGGCTCACACCTGTAATCCCAGCACTTTGGGAGGCCGAGATGGGTGGATCACGAGGTCAGGATATCGAGACCATCCTGGCTAACACGGTAAAACCCCGTCTCTACTAAAAATACAAAGAAATTAGCCAGGCGTGGTGGTGGGCGCCTGTAGTCCTAGCTACTAGGGAGGCTGAGGCAGGAGAATGGCGTGAACCCAGGAGGTGGAGCTTGCAGTGAGCCAAGATCATGCCACTGCACTCCAGCCTGGGCCACAGAGCAAGACTCCGCCTCAAAAAAAAAAAAAAAAGATATTATGATGCTAAAATTCCCTCCCTTGAAAAAAACTCTGCCATCTTTTATACATGTGATGTATGAAGATGTATGTGTATGAATTGCACCTGCACATCTGGAGTCTCACACGCTCAAGTTCCTCTCCCAGCCGTAACCAGTCTTTAAAAACCCCATGCGTCCTAGGCTTCAGGGAGAAGATGTATTTAGAGTATCAGCTCACCATCTCCATTTCTAGCCAGTGAACAGAAACTAGTTGCCTTTTCCAATTAGACTTTTTTTAAATGACCAATACAAAGTGGAAAAAGAACTCTATTTACTGGTAACACTACTGCTTGGGGATAGGGATGGTGTTAATTCTCTGGCACTTGGGGTAGGCAACAAAGTTGCTCTGGAGACCAGAGAAAGCCCTGAGAGAGGGCCTGGGCTGGCAGGAAAGCCCTCAGGCAGGGCCTGGGAGGCAGTAGGGACAAGGGGCATGGATAGGCACTGACAGTGCTGCTCCAGGGAACATTGGGAAGAGGGAGAGAAAAAGGCAGGAAAGTTACCCGTGAAGCCAGATTGCGAACCTTGGATGTCAGGCTAGAGTCTGGACTTCATTCCTTAGACAGTAGGGAGGTGATAAAGGTTTCTGAGTGGAGGAATGACCAGATTAGAGCTCAGCTTTTGGAAAATGAATTTGGCAGGGTGTATTGGAGAACAAAAAACAGAACAGTGACAGTTAATTGTGCTTGCCTGACAGTGCTCAGTGAGAAAGACAAGACTAAAGTGACATGGTGAGGAGGAGAAGGCAGTAGGAAATGATGGCTAACTGCCTCATAAGCCACAGGGTCCTGTTTCAGAGACTGTCAAGGAAACTGAGGGTCAGGGTGTGGAGAAGGGTGGCTCCAGGGCACCTGGGATAAGCAGGTTTGGGAGAAGAACTGCCCACCATATCCCTCCCTCACCCTCCTGAGTCCACATTTCAGACCAAACGAGAAACATAAGCCACTGGGAATTGAGCAGATGGCTTTTCCAAAGCTTCCCCAGTTTTCATTCCATCCAAATCAAACGTGGATTGGAAGCCACAGGGTTTGTAAATGCCACTGTGCCATTTGAAGCTAGGATCTCGTTTGCCAACTTGCAGCCTGCACTTCAGATGCTTCAATAGAGAGGGTTATCAACACTGACTTATAAATAAATGAGGAAACTAAATAATCCATTCCGTCCTAATAAGGCTCTCATTTCCTTGATGATTATATATAAAAATCACTAACCTAAATTGCCCAACAGATAGAAGACCCTCAAAAGGAAACCTGAGGGAGAACTGGCCCATATTCATTCCATATAAATCACAGAGATGCTGCTTTTCCTCACATCTGAGGAAAGGGGCCTCCAGGCTGGGGCTGCACAGGGAGGCAGCTGCTTACTCCTCCTCAGCTTCCTGACTGCCTGAGAACAGTCAGTCTCTGTGTAGGGGCTGGATCTGTCAGTTCCTGGGTTACCAATAAGCCTGGTGCTCAGGGAAGGAGTGGAAATGGTGGGCTCTCAGAAGCAGTTCTGAGAGAATCCAGTTGTGGACTTAGCAGGCTCAGGCAAAAGAGAGGATTAACTCTGCTTGGGCCAAACCATGCCGTGCACCTGCTGGCATTGGGAGGAAGATGGTTACCAGGAGCTGGCAGGACCCTTGTTCAGAAAGCAATGCCCCAAAGATGTATTTACTCATTCTATTGTCAAAGAAAGGGAGGGCAGGAAGTCCTTCAGTGGGAAGGGAGCCTGAGGGTCCTCACTTCCCAAATGCCTGGCATTTGCTCATTTCATCTTCACAGTAAGTCCTACTGCTCCCACTGTAGGTGAGAAAACTGAGGTTGAGAGGTGAAACAAGCAGCCAACATAACACATTTGTTAAGCAGCTGGGTTGGGACCTCATCTCTGGACTCCTACGCATACCCTCCATCTACACTCCAAGGCACTGGGGAGGAGGTTGACAGCAGTTCCCACTCTGAAGCCACCTTTAAAAAAATAATGATAGAAAGAAAATCTGACATAATTGACTGCATTTCACTTCTACCATGCTGAATTGCTTTTGCTCATTATTGTGTAGAGGCCATAATAGTCCTTTTCTTGATTTTCTCCCCGCCTTGTTCAAAGGTTGAAACTGTATCTGTAAAGACTGATCAAAGGCCAGAAGGTCAGAATTCTGGTAGAGAATTTGCTAAAGAATGGGCACTATTAAACAAAAATCAGCCATTGCTGGCTCAGCTTAATTTTACTGCCCCAGAGTCATGTAACGGAGGTCACAAGATTTGCAACTTCCCCAACTGCTTCTACAAGTAACATCACTATTATGAGACATAAAGGACTGGTCTTTGAGATATTTTTCTGATTTAGCATTTTGCTAAGAGTCACCACCTGGGCCTGTGACCCACACCAAGGGATGAACTCAACTGGTCCTGTGACCCCTGGCTAAGAAATGACTCAGCCAGTTTCCACACCTCAGTCACTTTATCCCCAGGTAATCAATTGTTTCAGTTTCCCAGTCCCCTGCCCAGCAAAGTACCCATAAAAACCCTAGCCTTTGAATTTTCAGGGAAGTGGATTTGAGAATCTCTCCCATCTCCTTGTGTGGCTGCCCTGTGATTATTAAACTCTTTCTCTGCTGCAACACCTGCTGTCTCAGTGTATTGGCTTTTCTGAGCAATTGACAAGAAGAACCCATGGTGCTCTGACAACACCATGGTAGCAGCCTGCTCCTTCAACTGCTATTGTGTGGAAAGGAAACCCTGGTGTCCCTCCCCCTTCCCTAGGAAGGACTGGGCACTAGCCCCTGAAGACTGATGGTGGATCAGCATTCACTCATTCATTCATTAATTCATTGTCTTATCAGCACCTTCCAATATCCAGTCAACAAACTGAGAAGACCCAGGTGACAGAAACCTCCTCACAGAGGCTGGGGAAAGGAGATGAATGAGCCCCAAAGCACACTGCCAGGTTATAGAATAAGTGCTCTGGCACCAAAATAACATGGTGGTGTGGTCACAAGAGTGAACTCCACACCCAAAGCCCTGGGCTGGAGTCCGGCCCTCACCAACTGTGGGGCTCAGTTTCCTCATCAATAAAATGGGGATGATACCAATGCTCATTTTATGGAATGTGGTGAGAGGACTAGAGGAGATGTGAAGGTGTTTGGAAAAACCCTGGCATGGGGTGGGTGTCTAATGAAGGACTAGTCATGGTCACTAAGTGTCACTGTCATGAGATGAGAACACTCTCTTGGATTTGCAGAGCTGCTTTGAGGGTACCGGCCTGGGTTTGCCACATACCCTCTAGGTATTCACAGGCATTTAAATGCCTTTAGCCTTCACAGTGATGGTCATCCTTTAAGGAGGACACACATTAGCATCTGTCTTTGACAGAGGAGGAACCAGTGCACTGATGGGCTAAGTGACTCGTACAGGACACAATGCTAACACAGGGGTGAGCCTGAATCCAGCCCAGGCAGTGGCTTCCAGCAGTTGCTTTCCCAACCACTGCATTCCACTCTCAAAGAAAGGAAGGGCAGGAAGTCTTTCAGAGGGGAGGAAGCCTGAAGGTCCTCACCTCTCAAATGCCTGGTATTTACTCATTTCATCCTCTCAGTAAGTCCTACTGCTCCCACTGTAGGTAAGGAAGCTGAGGTTCACAGGTGAAGCGAGCAGCCAACGTCACACATTTGTTAAACAGCTGGGTTGAGACCTCGTCTCTGGACTCCTATGCACACCCTCAGTCCACACTTCAAGCCACATTCTCCATCTAGCCTCACCAACAGGCCTCAGGACCCACCTTCCCAGAACAGCTATGACCATCCTGTTCAGAGTATTTGTTTTGTTTTGATTTTAATGCTTCTCTGAAAGGACGACGTTCACCTATCTTGCTCTCAGAGAAGCCAGAGAGGAGATGGTCATCTCTGTGGATGACAAAGGCCCATGTGTTGTGAGTGGCAGCCACTCCCTAGCTGGAGGTCAGGTCCACATAGAATCCCCATTGTAAGCACACCACAGTGAGGAGCTACCTGAGTAAATCCTGTGGAGGAGTCTGTGGATGCAAAGACTCACCCGTAAAGCAAACGGTCCTGCTTCCATTTACCGTGTTTATCTTCCGATAACGTAAGAAGCACATCATATATGTGATGTGCGTGGTGACTCACACCATAACAGTGGCTACCACTTATTGAGAATTTACAAATGCCAGCAGCTATCCTAATAATGTCACATGTTATCTCATTTAACTGGGACAACAGCTCTATCAGGTAAGTTCTGATGTTATCATCATTTTCCAGGTGCCACCTCAATTAAGAAGGCAGGGCAGGGACACTCCAAGTGTGCTCTCTGGATCGACAGCATTGGCATCCCCTAAGAATATTGCAGAAAGGCACATTCTTAGTCCCAGACCAGGTCTGTTGTATCAGAGCCTGTGGGCAGTTTCCACCCATCTGTGTTTTCATAAGACCTCCAAGGGATTCTTTTTTTAATGTTAGTCAGTTATTTATTTCAGATTCAGAGGGTACATGTGCAGTTTTGTTACATGAGTATATTGCGTTATGCTGAGGTTAACATAGTTCTGATACGTAGTTTTTCAATACTTGTCCCCCTCCTTCCCTCTTTGGTTTTGAAATCCCTAGGGTTTATTGTTCTAGTCTTTGTGTCCATGTGTCCATGTGTATCCAACATTTAGCTCACACTTTTTTTTTTTTTTAGATGGAGTCTTGCTCTATCGCCCAGGCTGGGGTGCAATGGCACAATCTCAGCTCACTGCAACCTCTGCCTTCCGGGTTCAAGCAATTCTCTTGCCTCAGCCTCCCAAGTAGTGGGGATTACAGGCGCCCATGATCGCACCCAGCTAATTTTTGTATTTTTAGTAGAGATGGGGTTTCACCATGTTGGCCAGGCTGGTCTTGAACTCCTGACATCAGGTGATCCACCTGCCTCGGTCTCCCAAAGTGCTGGGATTACAGGCATGAGCCACTGCACCTGGCCCCATTTAGCTCACGTCTAAGTGAGAACATGCAGTATTCAGTTTTCTATTTCTGCATTTCTTCACTTTAGGATAATGGCCTCTAGCTGCATCTACGTTGCTACAAAGGGTTTTGTTCATTTCTGTAGCTACACCTCCAGGTGAGTATGATGTGTTAAAGTTTGAGATCCACCAGACTAGGGATAACGACAGATCCCAAGATCTCAATGACTTACATCAGGGACTGTCAAACTGTGGCCAAAGGCCAAACCCAGCCCGCTGCTAATTTTTGTAAATGAAGTCTTATTGGAACACAGCCATGTCCATTGGTTTGCAGTGTTGCCTATGACTGCTTTGCAGATACAGAGGCAGAGTTGGGTAAGTTTGATAGAGACTACATGACCTACAAATCCTAAAATATTTCTCTCTGGTCTTTTTTCAACCCTGGCTTAGAGCAACAAAGGTCATGTCTCAGACCCACTGCAGGTCTATGGAGGCCAGCTGTGGCTCTGCACTCTGTCTCTCTTTCTGGCCCAGGCTGCAGGGGCAGGCTCTGCCTGGGACTTTGCAGCATGTTGGGATAGGAAAAAGGACACAGGGAGCCGTCTGCAATGATTAAAGCTTCTGCTCTGAAATAACACACATCATTGGGCCATATTCCATTAGCCCAAGCCTAATGTCCTTGGAACATAAAAGAATAATCCAACCTCTACACTCAATCCATCTAATCCGATAATCCAGCCCTCTCTTTGGGCCACAAATACTCAGTTTATTCTCTTTCCACATGCAGAACACATAGCCCTCTCCCAAGGGAGGTGGCCCAGCTAGTCATAACATCAGGCTCAAGGCCCATCTCAGGACTGTCTCTGTGGGGCAGAGTGACCTCTCTGACCTCCTGAACTAAGATAACATGCATCATGGAACAGAGACAGGGTGGCCACAGGGACACTCCCAGCTGGGACAGGTGGGGGTGGGGATGGGAGCAGTCTCAGCCCTACTGGGTGGATATTGATACCACTCCATGGGAAGGTCCCCAGTACCTTGCCTTCTGTGCCCCTTAAATCTATAGCCTGGCATTATCCTAAGACAATTAAGGCAGAAATAGAAAACCAAACACTGCATATTCTCACTTAAAAAATAGAAGTTAAGGCTGGACGCAGTGGCTCACACCTGTAATCCCAGCACTTTTGGAGGCTGAGGTGGGTGGATTATGAGGTCAGGAGTTCGAGACCAGCCTGGCCAAGATGGTGAAACCCCATCTCTACTAAAAATACAAAAATTAGCAGGGTATGGTGGCGCACGCCTGTAGTCCCAGCTACTTGGGAGGCAAAGGCAGGAGAATCACTTGAACTCGGGAGGAGGAGGTTGCAGTGAGCCGAGATTGTGCCATTGCACTCCAGCCTGGGGGACAAGAGTGAAACTCCATCTAAAAAAAATAGAAGTTAAATGTTGGGTACACATGAACACAAAGATAGGAAAAATAAACCTTAGGGATTCCAAAATGGGGGAGAGAGAGAGGGGTTGAAAAACTACCTATTGGGTACTATGTTCATTGCTTAAGCAATGGGACCATTAGAAGCTCAATCCTCAGCATCACACAGTATATCCATGTAACAAACCTGCACCTCGGCATCACATGATATACCCAAGTAACAAACCTGCACCTCAGCACCACACAGTATACCGAATTAACAAACCTGCACCTCATCATCACCCAAATACCCAAGTAACAAACCTGTACTCAGCATCACACAATATACCCAAGTAACAAATCTGCACCTTGGCATCACCCAAACACCCAAGTAAGAAATCTGCGCTCAGGATCACACAATATACCCAAGTAAAAAACCTGAACCTCATCATTACACAATATAGCCAAGTAAAAATCCTGCACCTCTGCATCATGCAATATACCCAAGTAACAAACCTGTACCTCGTCATCATGCAATATATCCATGTAACAAACCTGCACCTCAGCGTCACCCAATGCACCCAAGTAACAAACCTGCACAAGCATCCCTTGAATCTAAAGTAAAAATAAGGTAAAATGCAGATTCTCAGACTCCAAAAACAAAATCTATGGCACAAGAGGTTTTCTTCTGTTCTATTATTCTTGTCCATCTCTAATGAGGGTGGCAAAGAAAGAAGCTCTACTTGTGGAAACAGTTCCGTTTCCTCAGCCTGCTTCCTGAGCAGATGAGGCCGGGACTCAAGGGTTGTTTTAAGCCCTAGACAGCCTTGGGCTGTATTTGCCCAGGTTTGTGATTCTTTTGCAGCAGAATTCTCTTAAAACTCTCTCTTATTTATTTGATTCCAGGCAGATCCAGGTAGCATTGACCGCACTCATGTCCAATTCTCCTGACTTAATTGTGGGTGCCCTGATTGCATCCAGTTTCTATGGGAGAGTCATCCCCTAGTCTTTTGTCCTGGAGCCATAATGGGGAAACTGAGGCTCAGAAAGGTGGGGAAAACTGAGGCTCAGAAAGGTGAAGTAAACTTTCTCTGACTTCAGCCCTAGGTTTGAACCCAGCTCTCTAGGTCTCCAGAGCTGTCTACACCACCTTTGCCCATCATCCAAAATGTCCAGACTTATTCTCCTATTCTGCATTAAATAATTCCACAGCCTTAATAAGCAATTGTCAGAGGCTTGAAGAAAACTGAATTAGATGTCCCTAAGAACTGCAGAACTTTTAGAACTTAAAGACTCCATTCAGACCCCTGCCCTAAGATGCTTGACCAAACTCCAGCATGGGTCCCAGAGGATGAGGCCATGCCCCCAGGATGACCCCAGCCCCCGATTAAAATGCCTGCCTGAGAAAGCTCCATATTGCCAGGAAAGTTTACTTTTCATTCCAGGCAACACCTGACATGGGCCCCGGACCTCCCTTTCTTAAAGCGTTTACTAAAATGAGCTTACAATTGTGAATGTACCTGTTGCAACTGAGGAGCATCCTTGTGGAGGACCCAAGACCTGTTCCTTTGAAATGCAGTCATCAAGAAGGACAGAGCCTCTGTCTCCCAGCCTCTGTCAGAGAATGGAGCCCTAACTTAGATCACTGCCCACTGGCAGACCCAACTGGCCTCACCACATTTACCCCAACCAACCCTCTGTCCATTTTCCCTTCTCTGGCTCTACTGAGCCCCCACTCTTCCCACTTCCTCCTTCTCCGTTTAATACACCCAGCTCACCTCTGCAGGAATCAGAATGGGACTTGGCTCTTTCCCCAACCGTCAGTAGTTACTGGATAACATCCGTTTCCGCCACTTTAGTATCCAGCTGTGTTTATTTTTCACGCCCCCTTCTCACCCAATACTTCTTTCACAGACACCCCTTTGCTTTCCCCCAAGGTTCAAGTGTTCTTATCAAACTTTAAGGAATGTTAGCATCACTGGGAGGTGGGAGCATGCTTGTAAAAACACAAAGCTCCAAGCACCAATCTCTCAGGATTTCATTTTGTAGAGTGGGTAGAGATTGGGAATCAGCATTTTAGCAAGGAAGACTCCATCCTCGGCCCCCCAGGGGATTCTGGTGCAGAGGTAGGCTTGCAACTCTTTGAAGAACATTGTCCTATCAGGTCTGTAATTTCCACCTGCTAGGGGATGAATAACGTTCCGTGAGAAAGCAGCAAGTTCTTCCAAAGGTGCCTGCAGACATGTGAGAAGCACTTCATTAATCTGCATCCCAGTCCTTGGAGGTGGCACCATGATTGTTATAATTATCCCTCGATTACTTGGAAGGATTTAAGTGTTCTTAGAGAACAAACTTAGGCACAGAAATTAAGTGACTGTCAAATGCACCCAGCTGGCCGGTGGTGGGAATCAGGCCGTGAAGGGGCAGACCAAGGACACACAGGTCCCCACAGAGACCAGACATTAGCCACGACATACAAGAAATCACCTCCTCTTGTGCCCCAACCTAGAAGGAGAGAAGAAAGCAGAGGACAAGACAAAAGGAAGGAAAGAGTCAACCAACATAGTCTCAATCCACAGGTCATAGAAGTGCTTCGCTGAATTTCATAAAACACTGAGTTAGTTGCCAATAGTTTCAAATCAGAGAGCTGCACATAAGAATGTAAATCTCAGCTTCTCAGCACAAATCAGAGGCTCTGGAAACACACAGAGCTAAGGGAAGCAATTCACTTTGGAGGCGGCGTGCAACCTCCCACCACTAAATGACTGCCATGCTCATTGACCTGTGCAGGCCCCACAGGTGACCCCGGCTCAGTCAGTGGATCATACTTCCGGTCACAGCTAAGCTTGGGGAGAGGACTAGCATTCCCTCTCCTCACTCAGTGTCAAATAAATACCTGGCTTGGAGGGTCTGCAGAGTGGGGCTCCTGTGATGGACAAGTGCTTCCAGTGAGTATGGAAAGCCCTTTATCACCTTCCAAGAGATCTGTGCAAACTCCCCCTCCTCCAGCAGAGAAGGCAATGGTCTGGACATTTCATCGTGCCTTGGAACAAGTAAATCACTTTGGACTCTCCTAAAACCTGCTCTATCATCATCGGCCATTGCCAGGCCAAGGAAACGGAGAAGAATTTGTGGAAGCAAAACAGCTCCTTGAGGCTGAGAAAAATCTTACTTAGGTTTTTCTGGCAGCAAAAGCAGTTGAACAAAGAGGGACTTCTAAGAGAAAATGAAAAGCTTTAGAATGAGTTTATCACCAACAAAGCCAGCTCAGGCTTGGGGCTTTTTCATAATATTTTAAAATTAAGTTAACATTCATTTAACATTAAAACAGGAATTTAATGAAGTCTGAAAAATAATCCGGCCTTTGAATGAGATATCTAAAATTCCATTTTAATATGCAAAACAATGTAAGATAATTGTATTCAAGCAATAATTCAAAAACATTTTATCATAATTGCCAGTTCACACAAAAATATGAAGGAATCACTATAATACTCTCAATATGAGGAAATACGGGGGAACTAAAAAAGTAATGGTCTTTAATTCAAAACCAACTAATAAGGCATATAGATATTAGATTACTGTAAAATTTTATCTGCATCAGTTATACCCTGGAACATGACTGAGAATCAGTGAAAACCAAAGTCATCCTCTGCAACCAGCCAGATGCACAGTCACTTCTGGTCGCAATTAGCCATCCTTGGACATCTAGTCACGTTTTCTCCTTAAGAAACCAAACGGAATGCCAGAATCTCTCTATCCTGCCACAGGTTCCCTGTTCATAACATATTTTTTTTTTTTTTTTTTTTTTTGAGATGGCGTCTCACTCTGTCGCCCAGGCTGGAGTGCAGTGGCTCGATCTCGGCTCACTGCAAGCTCCGCCTTCCGGGTTCACGCCATTCTCCTGCCTCAGCCTCCCAAGTAGCTGGGGCTACAGGCGCCCGCCACCACGCCTGGCTAATTTTTTTGTATTTTTAGTAGAGACAGGGTTTCACTGTGTTAGCCAGGATGGTCTCGATCTCCTGACCTCGTGATCCGGCCGCCTCGGCCTCCCACAGCGCTGGGATTATAGGCGTGAGCCACCGCGCCCGGTCCATAACATATTTTTTATTCTTGAGTCTATTGGCTCCAGAAGATATCCAGAAACTCATTTTCAAAAGCAGCTTTTAGAAATGGCACAAAACGGCTGGGTGCATTGGCTCACACCTGTAATCCCAGCACTTTGGGAGGCTGAGGTGGGCAGATCACTTGAGGTCAGGACTTCAAGAGCAGCCTGGTCAACATGGTGAAAACCCATCTCTACTTTAAAAAAAAAATACAAAAATTAGCTGTGGGTGGTGGCACAGACCTGTAATCCCAGCTACTCAGGAGGCTGATGCAGGAGAATCGCTTGAACCCAAGAGGTGGAGGTTGCTGTGATCCAGGATCATGCCACTGCACTCCAGCCTGGGCGACAGAGCAAGACTCCGCCTCAAAAAAAAGAAAAAAAAAAAAAGGCACAAAACAATATGGATATTTTCCTATAAGTGAAATTTATAAACATGAAGCCCACAATTACAGAGCAAAGATAATTGCTTTGCATTTCCTAGGATAAAATGGAAGCCCCTATTCAGAAATAAAAGGGCTAGCTGTGGTGGCTTACACCTGTAATTTCATCACTTTCGGAGGCTGAGAAGGGAGCATCGCTTGAGTTCAGGAGTTCAAGACTAGCCTGGGCAACACAGCAAAACCCTGTCTCTACAAAAAATGCAATAATTAGGTAGGAGTGGTGGTGTATGCCTGCAGTCACAACGACTCGGGAGGCTGAGGCAGGAGGATCAATTAAGCTCCAGAGGTCAAGGTTGCAGTGAGCTGTAATCACACTATTGCACTCCAGCCTGTGCAACAGAGTGAGACCTTGTCTCAAAAAACAAAACAAACAAATAAAGCATAAACAATTTAAACCAGGAAATTTCTTCTGATCCATTCTGCATGTATGAAGCACCTCCTATCTAGAACATGGGAGTGATATTGTACATATATGATAAATCCAATAAGATCTCTTTGGAATGAGGGTGACATGAGCATAGGAGACTGGGATATGCATTGCAGAATTATAAAATGCTTTCTTGGGACTCCTTGGGTTATAAATGACGTAAGTCTACCCAACTCAACTTAATCAAAAAAGGAATTACCGGTTCATGCCACTGAATAGTTGGTTTCGGATGCAGCTGGATGCAAGAGATTCAACACTGTCATCAGAACTCTGCATCTCTCCATGTCTCTTCCTGGTGTTGGCTTCATTCTCAGACAGTCTGTCTCTTCATATAGCTTTCTGCAGGCTCATGTTTACATTAGCCTTGCAGCAATCTCAGGAGGAAAAGTGTCTCTTACCCTATGGTTCTAGCAAATATTAAAGAGTTGGCTTGTTCTGACTGGATCATCTTGAATTGCAGAGCAATCCCTAACCTACTGTAGTAGCCATTCATGGAAAAGAAATGTTCTAATTGGCGAGGACAGGTTTATGGACTCACTCCAGGATCCTTGGGAAAGAGGTGTTAACTCCATTCAAATGTCATAGACTGCACTTGGAGGAAAGGTTAATTTCCCAAGAAAATATCATGGTGCTGTTATCAAAAAAAAAGAAGAAGAATCGATAAGTTAAAATATCCATTGTTTCCTACAAATACCCTAGAAGACATTTAATTAATGTGCAGTGGGCATACAGAGAGAGAAATAGAAGTGTTATAACATGTGCACTGCCTCACACATAACAGGAAAAGGACAAGGAGAGGGAAGGAATGGAGGGGAAGCTGACAGCATACTTGGCTTGTGTTCAGTTTCTTTAGATCCTCTATTTTCTCATAAATCACAGCCCATTCGACAATAAGAATCACCTCTTCCAGTACCCAACCATTGTGAACCTGAGAATCTAAAGTTACATTGATCTATGCTCCATTCATTATTAATTCATTTGATAAATACTGATTTAACAACTACTCTGTGCAGAGTCCTCACTGATACTCCAGAGTTAGAGTAATGACAGTGAGCATGCAAAAATCCTTGCCCTTGTGGAGCTTACAGTCAAGTCAGTGGATACAGACAACAAATAGGAAAGAAAAAAATTAATATAAAGGATGTCAAAGGGTGATAAGTACTTGGGAAAAAAAAACAAGGCAGGAAAGAGAAAAGGTGTGTCAAGGGTAAAGAGGCATTCTTACAGTAAGATTATGAAGTCTAAAGAAAGTGAAAGAGTACACCATATGGCTACTTAAGGGAAGAGTATTCCAGGCAAAGGGAACAGTCCATGCAAAGCCCTGAGGTAGATCTGTGCCTATATGCTTTAAGGAGACCACTGTGGTGTGAGAGTGAGCAGTAAGTAGATGGAGCGAGAATGGTAACAAAAAGTAGAGGGTATAGGACCTTCGATATTGTAAGAATGCTGGCTTTTACTCTGAGTGCCTGGGACACAGTTGGATTATTTAAATAGTAGAGGTCATAATATGACCTCTATTTTTAAAACATCACCCTGGAATGGACTACAGAGGGAAAGAACAAAAATAGGGAGACATCTGCAATAATCTAGGTTAGAGATGAGATGGTGGCTAAGGAATTTTGGTCATACTTGGAAGGTAAAGCTAACAAGATTTGCTGAAAGATTTGATTTGGGCTGTTCTTCAAGAGAGTAGTCAAGGATGATCCTGAGAATGGGTCATCCATCCATGGAGTTGCTGTTCACTGGTGTGAGGAAGAAAATAGAAGAAGCTTGTGAGAAGCTGGTAGAAGGTAGGAGTTTCATGTTGGACATGTTGGGTTTGAGATGGTTACACACCTGAGTGAGTCTGGAGAGTAGGTAGCTGGTACACAATTCCACAGTTCAGGGGGCAGGTCTGAGATAGAAATGACCATTTGGAAATGACCATTTTTGTCATGTGTAGAAGGTATTTAAAGCCATGAGACTAAAGGCAATAACTGAGAGAGAGACCATTAATAAAAGAGAGGATACATATAAAGACAGCCTGGGGACATTCCAATTTTAGCAATCAAGAAAAGGAGGAGAAAATGTCAAAGGGATCTGAAAAGCAGACCCAGTAACACAGAAGAAAAGCTACAAGAGTCTGGCTTCCTGGAAGCCAAACGAACAAAATGTTTATGGAGGAAAAATTTTTCAAATATTGCAAATATTTAGGAAATATTTCACATTGCAAATAGGCCAAGTGAGATGAAGGCTGATAATTGACAATTTCCTGGCCAATGTGTAGGTCATTAGCAGTTTCAGTGTAGCCATAAGAACATAAGAACTGGAGAAAAAATATAGCAGCAATTCTTTTGTAGAGTTTTGCTGATATATCAGCTATTTGGAAAGGTGACCTGCTGGTTCACCAGCTTCAAAAAAACCCTTTAATTTACTGTCTAATATTAATGTATGATGAGGAGCCAGACTCTGTTGGAGTTATCCTCTACATAGCACTTTTCAGAAAGAATAAAAATCACAGAATGACAATGCAAATCATCAAGACCAAGGTGTTTCCAACCAATCTCAAATAAGATAAGCACGCTATTCATATGAAATAAGCCAAAAGTTCTCTATTTCATTCTTTTTTTTTTTTCTTAAAACAGAATCTCATTCTATCACCCAGGTTGGAGAGCAGGGGAGCAACTCACTGCAACCTCTGCCTTCCAAGTACCTGGGATTACAGGTGCCAGCTACCACGCCCAGCTAATTTTTGTATTTTCAGTAGAGACAGGGTTTCTCCACATTGGCCAGGCTGGTCTCGAACTCCTGACCTTAAGTGATCCGCCCTCCTTGGCCTTCCAAAGTGCTTGGATTACAGGTGTGGGCCACCATACCCTGCCTCTCTATGCCATTCTTTATACAAACACAAACATTAAAAAATGTTTTATTCTTTCTTTTTTCTTTTCAATAATATTTTCAGATTTCCAGTTCCAGGCATGGTAGAACCTTTCCACAGATAGCAATTACAAATTCTAGGGGAAAAAATATACAAGACCTGGCCACTTAAGGGAACTTGGAAGCAACCAGAAGCAAGCAGAACCTGAAGAGATTTTTCATTGCAAATAAGAGAGTGCACAGAGAGTATGATCCATATTCATAAAACTTTGTCCCTGAGGTGCAAGCTAAAAACTGTAGTTATATTGAGTTGAGATGTCAAAGAAGGGAGTTTGAAACTGCTGGTGTGGATGAAAGATCAAGGGGAAATCCTTTAAAGGAAGAAGTCACAAAGGAGGTGGAGTCACCAAATCTGTCTATAAACTACCCTCCAATCTAGACTCATCTTTAAACTGCATGTGAATGACGGAAACTCTAGGAATCAAAGGAAATAACAACAGCTGGAAGGCTAAAATCAGACCAGATATGTCAGTTCCTTTTCTATGCATGGGAGTCAGAGTTTGGAGTTTGTGCCCTAGCAAGTTAAAGGGGCCTGAGAAAGACTTCAGGCATTCCATTGAAATCCTAGAAAGGCTACACCTTAGGAAATAAGATTCTACCCCCGAATTAGGGATTCTTCCTAGGTCTAAGGGCAAAACAATGGACTTACCCTAACCAAGCCTCCAGTGGCTCTGGATGGTCTACCAGGCATTTATCTGGGACCAGGGGCAGTGGCTCATGCCTGTAATCCCAGTGCTTTGTGAGGCTGAAGCGGAGGATCACTTGAAGCCAGTAGTCTGAGACTAGCCTGGGCAATGTAGTAAGACTCCGTTTGTACAAAAATAAACATAAATAGCCAGGAGTGGTGGTACATGCCTGTAATCCTGATAACTCAGAAGACTGAGATGGGAGAATCGCTTGAGCCCAGGAATTCAAGGCTGCAGTGAGCTATGATTGTTCCCTTGCACTCTAGCCAGGCAACAGAACAAGACAGACAGACAGACAGACAGACAGAAAGAAAGAAAGAAAGAAAGAAAAGAAAAGAAAAGAAAAGAAAAGAAAAGAAAAGAAAAGAAAAGAAAGGAAGGAAAGAAAGGAAGGAAAGAACGGAAAGAAAAGAAAGGAAAGAAAGAAAAGAAAGAAAGAAGGAGAGAGAGGAAGGAAGGAAGAAGAGAGAAAGAGAGAAAGGAGGGAGGAAGGAAGGAAGGGAGGGAGGGAGGGAGGGAGGGACGGAGGAAGGAAGGAAGGAAGGAAGGAAGGAAGGAAGGAAGGAAGGAAGGAAGGAAGGAAGGAAGGAAGGAAGGAAGGAAGGAAAAAGAAAGAAGACTTGGGAACATAGTAATAGGAGAAAAAAATGAGTAAAAAAAACCTCAACACTCTTAAGAAGAAGATAACAGAATTCGGAGTCTTTACAAAATATCATTCACAATGAGTGGCCTCAGGAACCTCAGCTCCATGCCCCAATTGTCCCCAGCTCTCTGTGGAGGAAAGTACATGGAGCCCCTGGGAATTGTGGGTTTCCTAGTTAAAAAAGAAAAATCTTCCTAGCAAAACTTCACACTATAGGCCAGGTACAGTGGCTCATGGCTATACTATAATCCCAGCACTTTGGGAGGCCAAGGTGGGAGGATCATTTGAGCTCAGGAGTTCAAGACCAGCCTTGACAACATAGCAAGATCCCATCTCTACTAAAAATCCAAAAAATTAGCTGGGTGTGGTACCTCACCTGTAGCCCCAGCTACTTGGGAGACTGAGACAGGAGGATGGCTTAAGCCTGGTACATTAAGGCTGCAGTGAGCTATGATTATGTCACTGCACTCCAGCCTCGGTGACAGAGAAAGACTTGGTCTCAAGAGAAAAAAAAACACTGTAAAAGAAAAAACAGAGTCCTCTCCCTTTGGGGTCACATAATCAAGCCATTAGACCCAAATTTTGGGACTCTGAGATTACTTTGGGAGGGTGTGACATTTAAGTTAGAGCCTGAAAATCTGGTAAGACTAAGCCAGGAAGAGGAAAACAATCAAATGCCCAGAGACGAGAGAGAACACGGGTACGGCTGGAGCATAGGGATGAGGGGAAAGGAGGGGAAGGACTGGTAGGAAATGAAGCGGGAGAGGCCTCTTCCATTGTATTGAACAAGTTGGGCTTTCCTGAGAGTGATGGGGTACCAACAAAAAGATTCAAGAAAAACTATATCAACAAAATTTTAGTGTTGAAATATCCTGGCTTCTGTAATGAGTTGATCTGGAGAAAATTAAGTATGAGATATCTACAGAATGTCCAAATTCTGTAAGAAATTTAGTTCATTGGTTCAGAACTCAGCATAATAGTTTAGGCTGCTATGGATTCTTCAACCTACTAGGTATCACTGAAACCCTGGAAGTAAATGAGATACTCAGGGAGCAACTGGGGAAATAAAAAGGCCCAAGGCAGAAAACTGATAGTCACCAGCATGCAGGCCTAATTGGTTAATGCATTAACCAATAGCACTGCGGTAACATATTTTATAGTACAGATAGGGCCTCCTTGAAATCAGTCTAAATTAATGAGTCGTCCAACACCCAGGTCACTTAATTGATCTCTGTTTCTCTCTCTGTTTTAGAGGATCTTGTGGAAAAGTTGTTCTCCATTAGCGGACACGTGCTATGTCCAAAGACGTTTTTGGTTGCCACAACTGGCGGGGGGATGCTACTTGCATCTAGTAAGTGGAGGCCAGAGACGCTGCCAACCACCCTAAAATGCACAGACAGCACCCTATAACAAAGAAATATCTAGCTCTACATACCAATAGTGCTGAAGTTAGGAAACCCTGTTCCAGAAGCACTTTGGCCACTGTAGGCTTACCAGCCCATGCACACTGATAACTTCTGTGCTTACTTCCCCAAGCATTTCTGCAGGGGGATCCCAGTCTATGGTTAATATCAAAGGACCCTCAAGCACACTGTTAGTATCACATAACTGAATGAATCTAAAATCTGAAAATACCAGACTACACAGATTTTGGGGAATATGGGAACCACAGCTTTTACTTATTACTATCAATGTGAGAAAATTCAATAGACCAACTCAGTGACAGTGAAGGAGTGCTTAGGTCCGTACGGGGGGTTCTCTGCTAAGAGGGATACAGCAGATGTCTGAGGAGGCTCAACAAGCATCACAGAGCCCATGCAGGAGGTCCACGATGCCATGAACACAAGCCACATACAGTTTTGTACAAGAGGGATGAGTATTGTCAGGAGGTGCTTAGTATTTCATGTGTAGAATGGTGTCTCTGATCTTGGAGGAAATATTCAACCGTAATACTGATATTTGGTTTCTGTTAATGAGATAAGTGAGGATCATGTGACCAAAGACTTAAAGAGTAGCAGAGAGCTCCATTTGCTGATTATGCTGGTGTAGTGCTGTGCTGCGCTGTGTTGTTTAAAGGAAAGAGGGAAGACATGAGATTTGCCTGGAGCTGAGCCTCAGGATGACTTCGTTCTCCCAGAAGTGAACTTCCCACTGTCTTAAGCCCCTGTTCTGACCCAAAGCAGAGCTGAGCTCTAAAGCCCAACTGGAGAAAAGAACCCAGTTTGAGCCAAACCATTTAGCCTGGTGTTCCAAAGGGAATGGGCATGTCTGGGAAACTGATAAGATAATGGACCAAAACTCTACTTGAATGGAGAATCATAGAACCTCTCAAAAGAGTACTGGGGGGCAGAGTGAGAGAGAGAAAGTGAGAGTGAGAGAAAGAGCAAGAGAGAGAGAGAGAGTGTGCACACAAGTGAGCATGCTTAAGCAAGTGAGCCAGGCTACCTCACACTCCAAGTGTGGTCCTCCAACCAGCAACATCGGTATCACTTGGAAACACAGAAATCTCAGGCCCACCCTGGCATACTTATTTAGAATCTGCATTTTAGGAAGATCCCTGGTAAAGTCTGAGAAGCACTGACTTTACCCTTTGTTGAGGGAAGAGGGTAATGTACTCAGGTATAGGTGGTTACTGTCTACCAGAAATCCTCTCCACCCAGCCCCTTAGTTCATATCTAAATGCTGTGGCACCCCTAGAAGAGATATTTCACTGAAACTCTGTTCACTTGTTGGGTTAAAGACAGATACAGCTTTGGTACAGAGAGCACATTAGGCAAATTGAGGGAAATATATTTCCTCACACTTTGCCAAACATGGCTACTGCACCTCTCAACCCATATTCAAGGCTCTGTCCAGATTCCTCAATCATTTACTCCCTCCCTCTGAGCGGAGGACCTCCCAAAGTTGACTTAAGCAATCAGATGGGAACACCTCAGCTCTCCTCTACCCGATATGTAAGTACTTCTGGTTTCCTCGCACACACCACTTAAAAGAGCAGAACTCCTCTCTCTATACAAGGCCAAACACCGCAGGGCTGCTCTGGAATGCAGACAGCTGCTCCCTGCTTAGAGACCACATCATGTCAATTACCCTCTCCACTGGCCTCATCCTGTTGGCATTAAAACATGCTGAATTCTCTTTTAGAATTACTTTAGAAAGAATTACTACCCTGTAAGCTTTCCTACTCAGCCATGTTGACTTCAAAATAATGTGTTTAGTACAATATTTCAAACATAGAAATATCTGTGTGTCCACTGCCCGTTTTGCACAACTCTTAACGCTTGTTTACATTTGTTTCAGATACATTTGTATTTTAAAAATAAAACAATCATTTTAATTAAAGTTCCCTGTGTTCCTCTCTCTGACCACTGCTAAGAGGTAACTGCTGCCCTCAAGTGTGTGCATACACTATTCATGAATGCTTTATGTTTGTACTATATGGGCATGTTTCCATATGCAATGTAGAGTATTATTTTGCAAGCCCTTAACATTAATTAAAAGGTATAATATTATATGGATTATTCTGTATCTTGCTTTCACATGAACAGTTTTTGAGATACTACCATGTTGACTTCATGCTCTCTTTACTTCTATGCTATTGCTGGCATTTATATTACTTATTTTTAAAACCCCATGACATGTTCTCATTGTTTTATGCAACCAGAGTTTGTGTGATTCACCTACATGGTTATCCCATCCTTTTTTGATAATTTTTCCCTTCATGTTGGCCTTCTATTTACAATCACAGTCCTTTAGATTCCTCTGAATGAGAGTGTGTTGTGGGAAACCTTACTCAGTTTTTGTCTGAAAATATCTATATTTTACTCTCATTGTTGAAAAATGTGTTTGCTGGGTATATAATTCTAGGTTGACAAGTTTTTTTCTCTAAGCACAGTCAAAATAGTGATATTCCATGGTTTTCTGGCTTTTACAACTTTTGCCAAGAAGTTTACTGTCAGTTTTATTGTCTTTCCTTTAACAATTACCCCTTTTCTCTAATCTGAGTTTTTAAGGTTTTATCTTTGCCTTTGGTCTTTCTCTGTGACATATAGGATGTATTTTTTGCTTAATTATTTTGCTTTTGTTAGAATTCACAAATCTATAGAATGACTTCTTTTATCTCTTCTGGAAAGTTCTCAACCACTACCTATTCAAATATTGCTTCTGTTCCATTCTTTTTCTTCTTTTCTTCTGCAACTTTTATTGGAAGTGTGTTGGAACATCTTACTTCATTCTTCTTTCTCCATTATTCATTCTCATAACTTCTGACAGTTTTCTTATTTCTTTGATTCTGTGCTATCTTCTGGGTATTTTTTCAGCTCTATCTTGTGTTTTATTGTGCACATTATAAGCTATTATATTTTGATTTCTAGAATTATTTTATTAATACAATCAGTCCTATTCTGTAGTCCCTTTCTTTTTATTTGTATTTTGTTTATTTCTTAAAGCATATTCAACATGTTTGTAGGTGTTTAATAATTTTACTATCTGAACTTTTTTCTATCCTAATACTTAGATTTCTGCTGCTCCTGACTCCTTTTAGATGTGTGTAATTTTTTATTGTAGGTTATATTTTTAGAATTTTATCTGTGGAAATGGAGACCTAGTTAGAAAGCAAGATCCCCAAGGAGAATTTTGATTTGCTTCTGCCTCATGTCTTTGGATCTACCAGCCAGAATCAAGTTACACTAAATTTTTGGAAAAAAAAAAATGGTCTATTTGGGTGGTTCGATTTTGGGTTGCAAATCTACATGAGAGATAGTTTGTGATTACAAGTCTTAAGAGTTTTTTATTTGTTTGTTTGTTTTTTACTCTCCTTCACCTACTCAGTTTCAAACTTCGAGATGGACAATTTTCTTTAAAGTTCCCTGGCAGGTGGTCAATCATGAGAGTGAGTGGTTTATTTCTAGTTCACAATTACAAGGAACATTGGCCATTTGGGATATAAGTTTTCAGTATGGGGAAGGGGAAGGGGAAGGAAGAGATTTCTACTGGACTCCCACCTTTGAACAGACTCTAGACTTACTGTGTGCTCTACAGAGCCACAAAATGCAAAACTCAAGGTTACTCAATTTGGCAAATATCCTCAAACTGAAAGCTGATTTAAATGCTCTTCTTGCTTCTGGGCTCCTGGTTTTACTTAGCTTTTGATATCTGACTATTCCCAATGAATGCACTCTTCTATGATGCATTTTCCAATAAGTTAGATACCCAGCATTTTAACAGAAAGATTTGCCAGAGTCCCTAGTCTATTTTTTCTATTGGAATTGAAATTTTCATCTATTCTTTATATAAAATTATACTTATAAGGTTCACATTTGCTGTGGTTTGAATTCTTGTCCCCTCCAAAACTCATAGTGAAATTTAGCTGCCACTGTAACAGTATTAAGAGATGGGATATTTAAGAGGTGTTTTAATGAACTTAATGCCTCTCTCATCCTCTCTTTGCCTTTCCACTATGCGATGTTTTCTGCCATGTGAGGATGGAGGAAGAAGACCCTTACAAGATGCCAGCTCCTTGATTTTAGACATTCCAGCCTTCACTGTGATATTATGTTAACAGCAGCACAAAAAATTTGACTAAAATATTTTAATTAAGTTATTCTGTTTAAAATCTGTGTGGGCTCCACCTTGCCCCAAGGAACACACCACACCCTTTGCATGGCTTAAAAGCCACCTCCACCTTGCCTCTGTAGATCTCTCCCGGCTCGGCTCCGTTCTTGTCAGTCATCTCCCATGAAGCTTTTATTTTGCTGAAGCAGGATTAAACCAC
Source organism: Macaca nemestrina (assembly GCF_043159975.1). Lineage (NCBI taxonomy): Eukaryota > Metazoa > Chordata > Mammalia > Primates > Cercopithecidae > Macaca > Macaca nemestrina. Next base: position 38,564,496 of record NC_092144.1, read on the forward strand.
TTGCAATCGTCAGAGAACCCCATATCCTCTTCTTCTCTAGGTATTCAAATGCTATTACCACCCCTTCTTTTTTTCTCTCTTTCTTTCTTTTTTCTATATTCTGCCTTTTCTTATCTAACTCCTGGTCATCATCAGGTTTCAGTTTTATCGTACTTTATGGTACTTTACTTAGAAGTCTGGACTCATGGTCTTTCCTCTGTGCTTCCACTTTACCTGTCTTAGTGTAATTGCATGTTTACAGGTTTGTGTTCCCTGAGGTTTAAGACTGACTGTGAACTTTCCAGCATGGTGTCTGGAACTCAGTATGTGTGCAATGCTGATTCTTTGTAATAAATTTTTGTTAGAGGAGCTCTCTGAAGTTCTGGTTGTCATCATCATGGTACCTGTCAGAAGACAGTGATAGATGGGGCAGAAATGACTGTGAACCCTGCTTGCTATAGATGAGGTCATCAAAAGCAGATGCTGCATGCCAGGTGGACACAGTTGTCCATGTGCCTCAGTGGCCATGGTCAGCAGACTCAGAAGGTCTGTAAGTGTGACCAGATCCAGCAGAGGGACTCTGGAGTGGCAGTGGAAGCAAATGAGATCTCGCTCTGGACAACTGAACACACTCACTTGTAAGAAAGTGTGTGCCACTCCCTGGGGCCTTCCAAAAGTTTTGAGTGACCTTTTACAGAGGAATAGAGCTCTAAGTTAGCAGTACAGAGTCAAAACTATGTAATGAAATTTGTTGCTTCTTTGATTATATGGGCAAGTGAGGCCCAGAGAAACTCAGTTTATGCCCAGACGGATATGACATCATTCTTGCTCCCTCAATTAACTTACCGACTAGTGGAAGAAAGAGCAAGTTAACAAAATATTAACTTTGCAGGATGAGAAGTGCTACAGAGCTAAGCTATCAGAGCCCCGGTGACTTAGTAACAAAATAAAGGGGACTAACACTATTGCTGCTTCTCCCATTACCTTGCCCACAAGGGACCCAAAGTGTGACCAAAAATCAGCATGGGATGGATGGAGCTGCTGGTTTCCTGATACTCTTACCTTCATTATATACACTTGTTTTATCATTCAAAGTATTTATTTTATTTTTTAATCTCTAACTGGGCCATGTTTCTTCCCAGCTGGAGAAGCAGAGGGCTAGCTGTTTCAGTCTAATGAGTGGAGTGGTGAGGGCTGAGCCTGGGAATTATGAGGCCAAATAAGAGGGCTTTGTGTATAAAACCAGGAGTCTAGACCCTTCCTAAGGGGAAAGTGGGATCCTCCTATAATCTCGTTCCCTAGAGTTGGTTTGTTTTTTAGTTTTTTTTTTTTTTTTTTTTTTTTTTAATATCACATTCTAGAGTCACTGGTCTCTGACAAGAGTCCCCAGATTCAATACTTGAGGTCCACGCAGGTAAGACAACAAATGGACCTGGTCAACCTCATGATGGGGGTATGGCCGGTGCCCTGGCTAAAATGGACAACACATTCCAGCTCCAAGTTCCTGTCCTGTGAAATTCTAAGCCCGGTTTTGTCAGATTCATGGTTTTCTAAAAAAAAGGTCAAGAAATCTAGATTTTTCAAAAATCATATGATCATCTTAATAGATGTAGAAAAAGCATTTGATAAAATTCAATATCCCTTTATGATAAAAACCCACAACAAAATTGGCATGGAAGGGACACACCTCAAAGTAATAAAAGCCATCTATGACAAACCCACAGCCAACATCATGCTGAATGGGGAAAAGTTGAAAGCATTCTCACTGAGAATTTGAACAAGACAAGAATGCTCACTTTCACCACTTCTATTCAACTTAGTAGTAGAAGTCCTAGCCACTGCAATCAGACAAGAGAAAGAAATAAAGGGCATCCAAATTGGTAATGAAGAAGCCAAACTGTCACTGTTCACTGATGGTATAATTATATACCAAGAAAACCCTAAAGACTCATCTAAAAAGCTCCTAGATCTGATAAATGAACTCAGTAAAGTCTCAGGATACAAAATCAGTAGCACTGCTGTACACCAACAATGACCAACCTGAGAATTAAGTCAATAACTCAATCCCTTTTACAACAGCTGCAAAAAAACAAACAAATAAATAAAATACTTAGGAATACACTTAACCAAGGAGGTGAACATCTCTACAAGGAAAACTACAAAACACTGCTGAAAGAAATCACAGATGACACAAGCAAATAGAAACACATCCCATGCTCATGGATAGGTAGAATCAATATTGTGAAAATGACCATGCTACCCAAAGCAAGCTACAGATTCAAAGCAATTTCCATCAAAACACCATCATCATTCTTCACAGAACTAGAAAAAATTCCGAAAATTTATATGAAACCACATAGCCAAGGCAATGCTAAGCAAAAGGATCAAATCCAAAGACATCACATTACCTGACTTCAAATTATACTACAAGGCTATAGTTACCAAAACAGCATGATACTGTTATAAAAATAGGCAGATAGACCAATGGAACAGAATAGAGGACTTAGAAATAAAGACAAATAATTACAAACAACTGATCTTCAACAAAGCATACAAGAACATGAAGTGGGTAAAGGATACCTTACTCAATAAATGGTGCTGGGAAAACTGCAAGCCACATTTAGAAGAATGAAACTGGATCCTCATCTCTCACCTTTACAAAAATAAATTTGTGATGGACCAAAGACTTAAATATAAGATGTGAAACCACAAAATTTCTAAAAGATAACATTGGAGAAACCCTTCTAGAAATTGACTTACACAAAGAATTCAGGACAAAGAACCCAAAAGCAAATGTAACAGAAACAAGAATAAATAAATAGGACCTAATTAAATTAAAAATCTTCTGCATAGCAAAAGAAATACTCAGCAGAGTAAACAGACAACCCACAGAGTGGGAGAAAAATGTTAGCAAACTATGCATTTGACAAAGGATTAATATCCAGAATATATAAGGAACTCAAATCAGCAAGACAAAAATGAATAATCCCATCAAAAATGTGGGCAAACAACATGAGTAGACAGGTATCAAAAAAGACATACAGATGGGGGGCAGTGCCTCACACCTGTAATCCCAGCGCTTTGGGAAGCCAAGGTGGGCAGATCACCTGAGGTCAGAAGTTCAAGACCAGCCTGGCCAACATGGTGAAGCCCTGCTCTACTAAAACATACAAAAATTAGCTGGGTGTGGTGATGGGTGCCTGTAATCCCAGCTACTTGGGAGGCTGAGGCAGGAGAACCACTTGAACCTGGGAGGCAGAGGTTGTGGTGAGCTGGGATCATGCCACTGCACTCCAACCTGGGTGGTAAGACCAAGATTCTGTCTCAAAAAACAGAACAACAACTACAAAAAAAGATGTACAAACAGCCAATAAACAACAAACATATGAAAAAATGTTCAACATCACTAATTATCAGAGAAATGCAAATTAAAACCACAATGAGATACCACCTTAATCCTGCAAGAACGGCCGTAACTAAAACATTTTAAAAAAATAGATGTTGGTGTAGATTTTGTAAAAAGGGAACACTTATATGCAGCTGGTGGGAATGTAAACTAATACAATCACTGTGGAAAACAGTATGGAGATTCCTTAAAGAACTAAAAGTAGACCTGCTATTCGATCCAGCAAATTCACTACTGAGTATCTACCCAAAGAAAAAGAAGTCATTATATGAAAAAGACACACACACATGCATGTTTATAGTGGCACCATTTGCAACTGCAAAAATATGGAACCAACCTCAATGCCTATCAACCAATGAGTGGATAAAGAAAATGTAGCATATATACACCATGGAATACTACTCAGCCATAAAATGGAACAAAATGATGGCCTTGCAGCAACTTGGATGGAGCTTGAGGCCACTATTCTAAGGGAAGTAACTCAGAAATGGAAAACCAAGTGGGAGCTAAGCTATGAGGACACAAAGGCATAAGAATAATATAATGGACTTTGGGGACTCAGGGGGAAGGGTGGGAGGCGGGTGAGGAATAAAGACTATATATTGGGTACAATGTACACTGCTCGGATGACAGGTACACTAGAATCTCAGAAATGACCACTAAAAAATTGCCCATGCAACCAAAAGCCACCTGTATGTATCCCAAAACCTATTGAAATGAAAAAATAACAAAAAATAAATAAAATTCTGTAAGTCTTACATTTTTAAATATTTATTCAAAACTTTTTAACACTTTGAGGACTGACAGGGCACCCTGGGTTCATCAAATTGTGACCTCTGGTCTGTAAACCAAGATTTCAATGCCCTAGCCCAACTCAGCCAGGACTGCGCTGTAGCATCTTTTGGAGAGGAACCCTTTCACTGTGAAATTCCTCTTTCCTCTCACCAAACCCCTGGGTCAGGGTAAACTCAGTAAGTGTGGACTGTCTCATACTGAGTTGTCTCCAAGGGGTCCTGTGAGGTTGCAGGGCACCCCTTGCTCTGGAGTCCTAAAGTGGGCTTTCAGAGGCACAAAGAAGACAGACACAGCAACAATAACAAATGAATGAAGGAAACAGTTTTTCCCAAGAAAAGAGCCACTGTATCCCAATAGGCCTGTACAGATTCCAGGGAAAGAACAACATAGCAACAAGATAAAGCAATCTGTGTGATTAGGATGCTGCACTCATCCCAGCCAGGTACATGCCCTTGAACTGGAGGTGCTGCACACGGCACCTGTTTACAAATTAGGCAACTGGAGGTGCTGAAAAATATTCATCTCTTCTGCTACTTCCTTCAGTATGTATAATATTAGCAAAGTGTCCCAGTGGCTGGTAAATCATCTTTAATTCCTTTGGAACTCATCGTAGTAATGTTAACCATGATGGATTCTTGTGGTATTTAAAGAACTAGATTGTCAATTCGCTTTTATGAGATACATCACAGTCATCAGCCTCATATCAGACCTCCCTTTCCAAAGAAGCCAGTTATTAAAATGTATAATAATTTGCTTTTATTATAATCTAGCTAAAAGCCAAAGCTAGTCTCCAAAATAATTTAAAGTTTTAAGTTGCAATGTAAGAGACCTTTTCTAGAAAATGACTGTATAATATAGTGTCACCGTTCTTGGTTAATTATTTTGCAGAGTGTGAATTTCAGTTAATCGTTTCTTGCAAGGACCAAATAACATAGGTGCTTCCTAACAGCCTCTCTGGGAATAACTACTGTCCTTTCAGAAGCTAATTAATCAAGCTGTGCTCGTAAAAACTTAAGTAACTACCCACCAGGGTGAGAGTCCCCCAAGACCTCCCTGCTCCTGGAAGTCTCTTGCCCACTCTGTTGACCTTGGCCAAGAGAAGGGCAGTGAGTCAACTTGACTTGGCGTAGCACCCACCAGGGACTTTCCATGTCATCCAGCGTGGTCATCTGCCCAGGACAATCTGGAACTTTTAAACTTCATCTTGACTGAGAGTGCCCTTCAGAACTTAGTCAGAGTGACTTGTAGCTTGAGGAGGCAAAGGCAGATGAACTCCCATGGAAACATGGGAAGGTGAGGAAAAGCCTAGTTCTGTATTTTGAATTCAATAAATTATTGTGAATTTAACTTAATCACCATTTGCCAAGGACTTGAGGAAAAGCAAATCAGGAAATTAGCTCTGACCTCAGGAACTTACAGCCCAGTGGTACAGACAGACACACACAGGCTACTGGTAAGAGGAAGCAGAGTTTGCAGTTCTTCCCTCTGCATCCCCACAAAGGTGCATATCTCCACTGTCAAATTTATCTCATGGAACTGCAATTGATAGACTCTTGTCATTGTGTGTGTCTTTCTCCCCAGTAGCCTGTAAATTCCTTCAAGGCCAAAAACTTCATCTCTGTATCTGTGGTACCTTGAACAGGGATGGTCACATATTTGTTTAACAAATAAATGAATATAATAACAATAATAACTAACATTTAATGGGTCTTTAATACACATATATATATAAGCAGGTCCTAGATTAGATGCTTTATAAATATCTCATATAATTCCTCCAACAATTCTACAAGGGATTGTATAGGGAAGTGTGGAGTTAATACTCCCCATTTCACTGATAAGAAATGATACTTGGAGAGACGGAAGTAACTTTTCCAAAGTCCCAGAGCTGTTAAGTGGCAGAGAACTATGGATCCTCAGTCTGGCTGACTCGTAGGTTCATTTTTATTTTTAGCATTATCCATTACTATTTCAATAAAAACTCCAGAAAGGCTTACAAAGTTACACACAATCACATACACGCAAAAGAGGGTGATCCATTCCAAACTAAGGCAGGAGAGCAGATACAACATGTGCCATAAGATTCTGGAAGCCTTCCTGGAGGCAGTGGTCCCTGAGCTGGTCTTTGAAGCACAGAAGGGCTTTTATTAGCATTCCCATCGAAAAAAGTACCATGCAGAATGCAGGGAAGGGGAGGCTAAGTATTGATATGAGGGTGTGAGCATGAAGAGTGGATAAATTGGCTACTCCTTGGAATTTACTTCTGTAGTCTCTGTCAACCTCGTAGAGCTTCAAATCAGCAGCCTCACTACCACTATTATATCTCCACTCCCCAGCCTCCCATATTAATTCAAGAGCAGTACAAGCTGAATCAATGCACCAAATGATTTTTCCCCACAGTTTCCCTGTGTGCATAGACACACATATGCACACACACCATGTGTGTACACACACACACCATGACAGCTGCGAAAGGAAGGGGGAACAAGAGCTCAGTGGTCAATAGCCTCTGGCCAGAGGAGATAACATTTCAGACCTGATTTAAACTGCCCATTATGTTCATGATTCTTGCTGATGGGCACCTCACAATAAATGTCCTAGGCTTGTCTTTATCAAGCCTCCTCCAGTCAAGGCTCAGAGTTATGAGTCACTATTGGAGGGAGGAGGAATGGGCAGGGAAGGGGTTGCCAGGAAAGGTGTGTAAATGAGACAGATCCAGTGGCCAGGGCATCCATACATTATTTCTCAGTCAGTTTGTTTACATAACCACAATCCATTCTCTTAGGTGCCCTAAGGAAAAAAAAAAGGGGGGACTAGAGAGCTGAATTCAAAGTATATTACTTAAACTAAACAGAAATAAGTAACTCAGTTATGAGGGGAAGCCCCCTCTCACCTATCATTTTGCGAAAATGAACTCTTCATGGTTGAGTGACCCTCCCCAACCCCCATTCCTAAGATTAGTTTGAGCTTGCTCTAGAATATTTATTGAGGAGACCTTTCATTATAAAGCAGCCAAGTACCAGTTACCCGAAATATATGCAAGTTTTTAAAGTCTACATTCAAGGTTTAAAACCTTTTTGCTTATGAAAAATGTCCTACCTGGCCTCTCCCTGTCTCATTTGGGAGATTAAACGGTAGCTATATAGTCGAACTGCAATTCGCTTGGCTCTGAAGAAGCCATTATCATTGAAATTCAAGACCCTTGATCTAAGGTGTCTTGGAGAACTATAGCACACTATGTACTATATGTTAGAGTGCAGAGTACAGTGCAGAATTAGGCCTTGTAAAGAGTTACAGGAGAAAGCCTTGTATGAAACAAAATATAGTTGTCATAACAACTGATCTGCATGAGTTGTACATCACCCAGAAAGTCCGAGGTGTGGGTTATCCCAATCAAGGGAACAGCTGGAGTACAGTCAACAGTAAGCAAGCAGGCTATTTTCTTCTGCTATGAAAACGGATTTTTCCTCTTGAGTGAACAATGTAGGAATGTAACTGAAGCAAAGAGAGCCTCAGTTTGGGAGGGATAAGGATAGTAAAAGCCAAAGAAGTATTCCAGCAGGGAGATGATCAGGATGGCAAGGACCCAAGAAAGACAGGATTTTGCAAAAGCAGAGAGCCTAACTTACAAGGTCATTTCACACAAACAGTAACAAAAAGAGTTCTAAGTGAAAGACAGCAAGAACACACACAAAAAAGAAAATCAAGGCTTTATCAGAGATGTTTGTCAAATGAAGTTATAGTATCCTGATTACAAAAAATGTGGTAAGGTTTTCACTAAGGTTCTAGTCTCTTTTGACTGGCCATGATGCTGTCCAGATGCAGTCATTAGTCAACTTAGTACTCTGTCAATGTTACTTGACTAAAAATGTGCCAGTCACCATAGGGCATTTTTCAGCAGTCTGTATTCAGACTCTATTCAGGCCATCTGAATACAGTCACCAAAAACACTTGTTAGGAATACAAATTTCTAGGCTCTTCCACAGACCTACCTAATTCAAACTCCTAGGGACCTGGTGTGGGAACAGGAATTTTTAATAGAGTATCCCAAGTGAATCTTCAGTATACTAAGGTTTGAGAAGTATTCATATGGACAATAGAGAAAATATGATGTGTGGTCCCACCTGTCACAAAGTATGCAGTCTACTTGTAGAATTTAGAACAGTGCTTAAGAGTATTTTGGGTGCTATAGGACCCTAAAGACAATTACAACTCAAAGAGTCCTTCAGGAAAACTTCCTTAATCTCACTGGCCTTGCCAGCCAAATGTGCCTTTCATTTTGTTTGTCAACTTTCAGATGACATTACCTCTTTTCTACTTCTTATTTATTTATTTATTTAGTGTCTCCTCTCATGCAACTTACATTTCTTGAGAACAGGAGCTGTCTAATTCATCTTTCTGATTCATGAATGCTTGAGTGGATGATACAGAAATGGAGGAGGGGAGGCAGGAGGAGCTACAAGAGCATAGCAATTAGAACTAAATCTTCCTAGAGTAGGAAAGTGTTGATGTGAAAACAGGGTTGTATTATACCCAGAGCAGAGGAAAGAGCATGGGTAGGTATGAGATAACCACATAAGCAAGGTGACAGAGGCAGAGAAGGGGCATTGCATACGCTAATGCCCAAATGTGTTAAATACTCAAAGCAATATTATAGTTTCAAAAACATTCTGATTTTTACATTCCATTTAAAATTGTATTAAAAATATAAACTACCTAGAAATAAATTTAACAAATGTGTGCAAGACTTCTATACTGAAAATTATGAAACATAAAACATTGCTAAGAGAAATTAAAGAAGTCCTAAGTAAATGGTGAGATATACTATCTTCATGGATTGAAAGACTCAATATTGTTAATATATCAGTTCTCCCCAAAATTTATCTATAGATTTAATACAATTCAGTTAAACATCAAGTAGGTTTTTTTGAATGTTAAAAAAAATCTTATTTTAAATTTATTTTGGGAGGCTTGATAATATTATTAGCTTTATTTGTTCCAGAATGTGTAAGGGCAGCAAAAGCCAGCCTTGGAATTGTGTCTATATATATACTATATATATAATATATAGTATATATAAATATATATATATTATTTATTTTATATATATAATATAAATATATATTATATATTTTATATATATATTATACATAAAATAATATATATTATTTTAAATTTCATTTGAAATTCAAAGGACCAAGAATAACTAAGACAATCTTGAAAAAAAAAAGTCATAAGACCTATCCAACCTGACCTCAACACTCATCATAAAGCTATCGTGACTAAGAAAATGTGTTTTTTGTTGAAAGAACAGACAAATATGTCAATGAAACACAATTAAGAGTTTACAAATAGACCCATACACATATAAAATCCAGTGATTTGTGATAAGAATGGAAAAGCAATTAAATGGGGAAAATTTTATCCAATAATTTTTTTTTTTTTTTTGAGATGGAGTTTTGTTCTTGTTACCCAGGCTGGAGTGCAATGGTGCAATCTCAGCTCACTGCAGCCTCCACCTCCTGGGTTCAAGTGATTCTCCTGCCTCACCCTCCCGAGTAGCTGGGATTACAGGCACCCACCATCACATCTGGCTAATTTTTAAATTTTTTTGTATTTTAGTAGAGATGGGATTTTGCCATGTTGGCCAGGCTGGTCTTGAACTCCTGGCCTCAGGTGATGCACCCACCTCGGCCTGCCAAGTTGCTGGTATCAGAGGCATGAGCCACCATACCAGGCTTTCAATATATTTTTATTAACAACTGAATATTCATACAAGAAAAAATCCGTGAGTATTACCCTCCACCATACAGACAACTGAATTCAAAAATAAATGTTAGGACTAAGACAAAAACATGATTCAAAGAGAAAAGATAGAGAAATATCACCATGACCTTGATGTAGGCAAAGAGTCTTAGCACAAAAAAAGCACCAATCATAAAAAAAAATCGACAAATTATACTTCATCAAAATAAAAAAAAGTATCCTATCATCAAAAAAATCATTAAGAAAATAAATAGGCAAGCTACAGACCTGAAAAATTATTCATAACATATGTGACTATATATTTATTACAATTCAATTATAAAAGAACAAATGGCCTACTTTTCTACAAAAGCAAAAAATATGAACAGATATGTCATAAATGAAGATGAGTAAATGACCAATAAGCACATGAAAAACTTCTCAACAACATTATTAATCATCAGGGAAATAAAAATCAAAACAATGAAATACCACTACACACCCATTAGAATGGCTAAAATGAGAGAAAACTTGACAATCCCAAATGTTGGCAAGAGCATGGAGCAACAGGAACTCTCATATGTTGCTAATAAAAGTTTAAATGATGCAGTTACTTTAAGAAACAGTTTAAGAGTTCCTTAACCTTTGAAGAATATTAAATATACATATTATGACTCAGAAATGCCACAGTAAGGTGTTTATCCAAGAGGAACAAAAATATATATCCACAAAAATTCTTATAAACAATTATTTCTTCATAATTATCCCAAACTGTAAACATCTAGATGTCCACCAAAAGAAGAATAAATAACTGTGGTAAATTCATAATGGACCACTCCTTGGAAAGGGAAAAAAACTACTCATATATTCTTTCAACATGGATAAATGTCAAAAATATTATGGTGTGTGAAAGAAGCCGGACACACATACAAAAGTACACACCGTATGATTCTATTTATATGAACTTCTAGAATTGGTAAAACTATCTATGGTAAAAGAAATAAGGTGAGTGATCTTCCTGGAGGGAAGAGATTGACTGGCAAGGGGCACATGAAAGTTTTCTGGGGTGACATATTTGACCTTGTGTCTTAAAATGGGTCTGGGCTACACAAGTATAGGCATTTGTCAAGGTAGATCAAACTGTGCACATAAAATCTAAGTATTTTACTGTTCATAGATTGTATCTCAATTTTGTTTAAGTCCACAATCTATGTTGTGGTAACAATCCCCAAATCTTAATGGCTTAATACAACTAATTTTTATTTCTTTTTCAAAGTATACTGCAGGACTGGGCAACTGTCCAGGGTGGCCTTCCTTCATGTTGTGACTAAGGTTCAGGTCCCTTCAGTGTTGCATCTCTGCATCTCATCATGATGCCTCTGCCAGTTTTCTTAAAAAGGAGGAGAGACTGGTGAACCTGCAGGGGCTTTCAACCGCCTCTGCCCAGACATGACATAAGTTACTTCTTCTCACATCCTATTGACCAGGAGCAGTCACATGGCCCAGACTTAATGCAAAGGGTTGGAAAGTACAGGCTCCTATATACCCATGAAGGAAAGGATAACTAGATACTGGTGAGCATTAGAAATGCCCGCTACAATACTTTCCTTCAGGCCCTTCCATTTTAGCAAAGAAGAATAAAGTCTAACTTTCTATCAGATGATTATTAGAATTTCATCCCTGTGTTCAGACATGGTCTTAGTAAATGACGTGCCCTTCTTTCAACAAAGGGAGATGTTTCCCTTCTTCAAACATGGCTGAGCTAATGTTTTCTGGTAGACAGGAGTAAAGAATTCTATAAATGTACCTGGGAAAAATGCAACAAAAATCTAATCTGTGAAATTAACTGAAGAAGTCAGAGCAGATGCACATCCAAGTTCAGTGAGAAGGAGACACAGGATTGCTGAGGTAACTCTGAGGGGCACAGAGTGACAAATGACTGACAGGCCAATCTGGTCCAAAATAAATTATGATTGGGGATAATGGCCATGCTAGATGCATGCTGCTGTGGAGAAAAGTAGACATTATGAAAGGAAAAGGGGGTGTTTATCCAGTCAAGAGTGACAGTTTGCTGCTTGTCGAAAATCTTTATGTCCCTATGACTTTCTGAGTTTGTAGGTGCCCTGGAGAAAGGCCCATTGTAGCAAATCACAGAAAAAAAAAAGGGGTGAAAGACAATACCTGTTTTGCAATTACCTTTTCTGTTTGAAATTTGCTCAACGGGTCTTGAAAACTACAATAATTAAAAGAAAAAAAATAAAATGTTCCTGCAGATCCAATAGGTAAGATGTCAGGGACTCTATTTTGAAAATATCTGGGAGGCACTGCTGATTAATTTTTGGCTTATATTTGAGAAGAGAAGCAAGCACATTTTCTAAACCAACATGTGGAATTTTCTGATCATGTAAGTACCTTTAAAGTTCAGTTATATCAGGAATAGTCAGAAATTAGATTGTATAACTGTTCCCACAAATTGTTCAAAGGTTACCTCTCATCCAGTAGACAGGGACTGAGGTTGCATAATCACCAAAGCCCAGCTCAGAGAAGAAACACACAGAATATTAATATCCCTGAAGAATTTCCATCCACTTGGAAAGAGAGATGTAGCTTGATTGCAGAATGTGTAGCACACAAACATATCATCAGTGTTGTTGATCTAGTGCCTGCCTCCACTTATTCCAGAAAATTGCAGAAGAATGATTGCAGGGTGCCAAAGCAAGGCTGTCAGCTGTGAACCTGGTGATTGATGTGGCTTGTTTAAGTGTGTTCAGCCAAAAACAATTTGGGATGGCCAGACCTACCTTTTCTTCTTTGGGTGCATAATTGACACACCCCATTTAGGCCCTTGACTGATGTGCCAGTCAGGAACATTTCTGTTCAAGGGAAAGAGAACCCAAATCAAGCTGGCTTAAGGAAAAAAAACAAAGGTAACTTATATGACTCATATACCTGAAAAGTACAGTCATTGAGCTTCAGGTGCAGCTGTATCCAAACCCTCAGATGATTTTCTCCCCACCTCTCTCCAAATGTTGCCTCTGCTCTCTTCTGTATGGTTTTACTTTCAGTTGCTTGTGATTTCAAGACATAGTTTCAGGTCTGAGAGTTAAGCAGGAGTTTATTTTCTAATAGATCTGCTCACATTATCTAACTCACACTCTTTAGACCAATATCTTCACCTTGGTATAATGAAACAATTACTGTGGTCAAGAGATGTAATTACACTGATTAAGTTTGACTCATATTGCAATTCCTTAGTCAATCTCCTGTGACTACTAGGATTTGGTGTTCTGATTGGTCAAACCAGAGTCACATGCTCCACCTCTGAGAGTATCCCCACCTGAACCACGATGTAAGAGTGTGGAGAGAGAAACTGTTTCACAAGGGAAATTCTAGTGATTTATCAGAAGCAAAAATAGACTCTGGGCAGGGGGAAAAAAAAAATGACATCCACTATAACCAAAGCTAACAGTATATTTTAATATTATGTACCGGAAACACCTTCAGAGAAATTGAGGGTAGGGTCCATACATAATTCATCAAATTGTAGATTCTGAGGGTTAGAAGGTACATCAGAGGTTATAAAATCAATTCCCAATTGTGATAAGTTGCAAGCCAAATTTTAGCTTGGTAAATGAAGTGGAATTGAATATGTGGCACTCTTGGGGTAGATTCTTAAACATTTGAGGGACCAAAAAATATTACTAAGTGAATTAAAGAAGGAAGAAAAGTCTTTACAGAGCTTCTTGATTCAATCAAAGAAGCTTCTCTTACTCTCTTAAGGGCTTTAAAATATGTATTTGGACAGGTCAGTTTCAGCTTAAGTACTGGCATCATAGACTATATCTGACTAACCCTCCTGCCAACAACAACTATAAAGTCTGCATAAAATTTTTTTAAAAAGGAAATTGTTGGAAGGCACTAGAGAACAACAAAAATCTGGAATAAAATGGAGGAGACATAACCCTCAAAAAGAAGGAAGCAGACTAGGTGGGATTTACATTACTTATTTTTCTCAAGGGTCCTACAAGTTTGCAGAGCACAGGGTATAGAGCTCAGGTATAAAATGGCAGTCTTAATAGTTAAAGGCTGGAGTTTGGAGCTGCCAGAACACTGCTGAAAATTAAGGGGGAAATTCTTAGAATGAGGAAGCCACAAATGGCGGATCCTCATATCTGTGTACAACTGTCTTCAAAACCTTGGATGACTCTTAAATGTCATGCATTGATGGTAGTGCTCCCAAGAACCAAGAAGTTAGCAACAGCTGAATGGCTAAAATTCTGAGCAGAGAGTTCAGCAACTACTGGTTTGACTTTCAAATTCTACCAAGTTAGAGGAGCTCATTCAATACCTTGAGCTATCTATAGAAACATCAGAAGAACCACACCTTAAGAATAAAGATTATACTAGGACTATGGACTATGACCTAAGAATAAAGAAAGAACGGAAATATATGTGCTCCAACAAAACCTAAAACCAAGCCTCCACAACATCAAGATTATTCTTCAGTAATTTAACTGCCTATTACAATAAAACCCAACAGTTTTCAGAAAAAGATAATAGAATCTAGAGTCTCTATTATCTGTAATGTTCAGTATGCAATCAAAAATTACTAGACATTCAAAAAAGCAGGAAAATGTGACCTATAATTAAAAAAATAAAACAATAGAAACAGACCTGTAAATGAACCAGATATTGAAAATATCAGACAAATATTATTTAATAGCTACTATAAATATCTTAAAATTTGTAGATGTTCATCAATGTCATCGAAAGCACAGATATTATAAGGAAGAAATGGCATATTTTGGAACAGATACAGAAACACTAAAAATTGAAATATTTTAACTTAAACTACACAATACCTAAAGTGGAAAATTCAGTTGGGTGGTGCTATAGACTGAATGTTTATGCCATGCCCCTCATCGCCAATTTATATTTTGAAACCTAATTCCCAATGTGATGATATTTGGAGATAGGGACTTTGAGAGGTAATTAAGTCATGAGGGCAGAGCCTTCATGTACTGGCTTAGTGCCCTTATAAAAGAAATCACCAATGACTCACTTCCCTTTTTGCCATGTGAGAACCACTAAAAGAAAGGCATGTATGCACCAGGAAGCAGAACCTCATCAGACATCAAATCTGCCAGCATCCAGAACTGTGAGAAATAAATTTCTGTTGTGTATAAGCCACCATACTTGTATACTTGTACACTGCATAAGACAAAGGTACTTTGTCATAGCAGCCTGAAAGGACTAAGATAGATGGGCTTAATAGTCAACTGAACAATGCAGAAGAAAAAAATTAGTAAACTTAAAGAGAAACTAATAGAAATTGTCCAAAGTGAAGCCCTGAAAGAAAAAAAAAAAAAAAGGATTCTGAAAACTATTATAATAGAGTCTCCATGAACTGTGAGACAATTTAAGTGGTCTAACACATGTGATTTGGACTCCACGAAGGCAAGGAGAGAGAAAAAACGAAAAAGATAGGTAACATATTTATAAGACTAATAGCTTAATTTTTTAAGACGATGAAAAAAATTTCTAGAACCAAGAAATTCAGAACACTTAAGAATAATTACAGGCTGGGCGCAGTGGCACACACCTGTAATCCCAGCACTTGGGAGACCGAGGTGGGTGGATCACCTGAGGTCGGGAGTTCGAGACCAGCCTGACCAACATGGAGAAACCCTGTCTACTAAAAATACAAAATTAGCCAGGCATGGTGGCACATGCCTGTAATCCCAGCTACTCAGGAGGCTGAGGCAGGAAAATTGCTTGAAACCAGGAGGTGAAGGATGCAGTGAGCCGAGATAGTGCCATTGCACTCCAGCCTGGGCAACAAGAGCAAAACTCTGTCAAAAAAAAAAAAGAATAACTACAAAGAAAACCATAGTTTGGCACATCATAATCAAACTATTGACAAAGATAAGGAGAATATCTTCAAACCAGCCAAGAGGTGGAGTTGGGGCATACAATATGTTCAAGGAAACAATAACAGCTAACTTCTCATCAGAAATAATAAAGAACAGAGAGTGGAGCAAGATGGCAGAAGAGAAGCCTATAGCATTTACCCCCTCTGCTCCCCCAAACACCGAATTTTAACAACTACCTGCATGTAGGAAAGCACTGTCACAAGAACCAAAAATCAGGTACCAGCTTGGCCTTAGTGGGGTAGAGCAACAAGCTGGCTCTTAGGGTCCCTGAGTCCAGGCCTAGGCTCTTGGACAGCACATCTGGACCTGCCTGGGCCAGACGGGAGCTCACAGTCCTGATATGTGGGTCTCAGGCTTGGCAGAGGTTCCTCTGCCTGTGGAAAAGGAAGGGAAGGGCAGAAAAGACTTTATATTGTGGTTTGTATGCCAGTTTAGCTTCAGTCAAATAGAATATCAGGCAAGTTGCTAAGGATTTTGTCTCCAGTGTCTGGCTCCTAGACATCATCACTGGAGATGCCTGGATCCCGAAGGAATTTGCTGCCCTGAAGGAAAGGGCCTTGGGTGAGGCCAGTGCTGTGCTGGCTTCCAGTCTCACTCAGCACTGGCCAGGTGGTAGTGGCCATAGGGGTGCTTGCATCACCATATCCTGAGTTCCAGGTAGCTCAGCAGAGATATAGAGAGAATCCTTTTGTTTGTGAGAAAGTAAGGGAAAAGAACAAGAGTCTGCCTGATAATCCAGAGAATTCTTTTTGATCTTATCCAAGACCACAAAGGCAGTACCTCTACAAGTCTGCAAAAACCACAGTATTATTGGGCTTAAGACCCAAGTCCCTTCAAATTGCTGGAAAGCCTTCCCAAGCACAAGCACAAACAAGCCCAGACTGTGAAGACTACAATACATACCTAACTCTTCAAAGCCAGACATTGATGAACATCTACAAGCATCAACTCCATCCGGGAAAACATGACCTCACCAACTAAATGAGGTACCAGGGACTAATACTGGAGAAACAGAGATATATGACCTTTTAGAAAGAGAATTCAAAATAGCTGTTTTAAAGAAACAGAGAAAAGCAAGATAGCACAGGGAAGGAATTCAGAATTCTATCAGATACATTTAACAAAGAGATTGAAATAATGCATCAGAGTCTCTTAATAGCAGAATTGAACAAACAGAAGAAAGTGAGCTTGAAGACAGGCTATTTGAAAACACACAGTCAGAGGAGACAAGAAAGAATAAAAAACAATAAAGCATACATACAAGATCTATGAAATAGCCTCAAAGGAGCAAATCTAAGACTTACAGGCCTTAAAGAAGAGGTAGAGAGAGAGAGAGAGACAGGGGTAGAAAGTTTACAAAGGGACAATATCAGAGAATTTCCCAAACCTAGGGAAAGATATCAACATTCAAGTACAAAAAGGTCATCAAATATCAAGCAAATTTAACCCAAAAGTTATTAAATGACTCAAGGCATTTAATAATCAAACTCCCAAAGGTCAAGGACAAATAAAGTACCCTAAAAGCAGAAAGAGAAAAGAAAAAAATAACTTACAACGGAGTTTCAATACTTCTGGCAGCGGACTTTTCAGTAGAAATCTTATAGGACAAGAGACAGTGGAATGACACATGAAAAGTGCTGAAGGAAAATAAACTTTCATCCTAGAATAGTATATCCAGAAAAAAAAAATTATTTTAGCATGAAGGAGAAATGAAGACCTTTCCAGAAAATCAAAAGTTGAGTGACTTCATCAACATCAGACCTGTCCTACAAGAAATGCTAAATGGAGTTCTTCAATATGAAAGAAAAGAATGTTGATGGGCAAGAAGAAATCATCTGAAGGTTCAAAACTCAGTGGTAATAGGAAGCACACAGAAAACCACAGAATGGTATAACACTGTAATTGTGTTATGTAAACTACTTTTGATTTAGATAGAAAAACTAAATGATGAATCAGTCAAAAATAATAACCACAACTTTTCAAGATATAGTACAGTAAGACAAAGAGAAACAACAAAAAGATAAAAATTGAGGCGATCAAGTTGAAGTGTAGAATTTTATTAGTTTTCTTATTTGTGTGTTTGTTTATGCAATCAGTGTTAGATTGTCATCAGTTTAAAATAACGGGTTATAAGATAGTATTTGAAAATGGCATAATAATCTCAAATCAAAGAACATACAATGGATACACAAAAAATAAAAAGCAAGAAATTAAATCACATCACCAGAGAAAATCACCTTCATTAAAAGAAAGACAGGGAGAAAGGAAAGAAAAGAAGAGAAGATTGCAAAACAACCAGAAACAAATAACAAAATGGCTGGAGTAAGTCCCAATGGACTAAGCTCTCCAATCAAAAGACACAGATGGCTTAATGAATGAAAAAACAATACCAAATGATCTGTTGCCTACAAGAAATACACTCCACATATAAAGACACACATACACTAAAAATAAAGGGATGGAAAAAGATATTCCATGCCAATGGAAACCAAGATACTTATATCAGACAGAATAGATTTTAAGACAAAAACTGTAGGAAGCAACAAAGAAGGTCATTACGTAGTGATAAAAGTGTCAATTCACCAGGAGGATTTAATGATTGTAAATATACATGCACCCAACACTAGAGCATCCATATATAAAGTAAATACTAATAGCACTAAAGGGAGGTAGATCCCAATATATTAATAGCTGGAGACTTCAACACCCCCACTTTCAGCATTGGACAGATCTACCAGACAGAAAATCAACAAAGAAACATTAGACTGAATCTGCATTATAAAACAAATGGACCTAATAGATACTAACAGAACATTTCATTCAATGGCTGCAGAATACACATTTTTCTCCTCAGCACAGGGATCATTCTCAAAGATAGACCATACATAAGGTCACAAAACAAATCTTAAAACATTTTTTAAAAATGAAATAATATCAAGCATCTTATCTGACCACAATGAAATAAAACTAGAAATCAATAACAAAAGGAATTTTGGAAACTATACAAACACATGAAAATTGAAAAATATGCTCTTGGATGACCAGTAGGCCAATGAAAAAATTAAGAAGAAAACTGAAAATTGTTTTGAAACAGATGATAAAAGAAATACAACATAACACAAATCTATGGATACAGCAAAAGCAGTACAAAGAAGAAAATGTATAGCTATAATTGTCTATATAAAAAAAGAAAAACTTCAAATAAACAACCTCATAAAGCATCTTAAAGAACTAGAAAAGCAAGAGTAAACTGAATCCAAAATTAGTATAAGAAAAGAAATAATAAACATCTGAGCAGAAATAAATGAATTTGAAATATAGAAAACAATTCAAAAGGTCAATGAAACAAAAAACTGTTTTTTTGTAAAGATAAACAAAATTTACAAATCTTGGCCAGACTAAGAAAAAAGAAGAACAAAATAAATAAAATCAGAGGTGAAAAAGGAGACATTACAAATGATACTGCAGAAATTCAAAGGAATATTAGTAGCTACTATGAGCAACTATATGCCAACAAATTAGAAAATCTAGAAGAAATGGATAAATTTCTCAACACATACAAGCTACCAAGATCAAACCATAAAGATATGCAAAAGCTGAAAAGACTAATAGCAAGTAATGAGATTGAAGTCATAATAAAAAGTCTCCCAGTAAAGAAAAGCCCAGGACCCAGTGGCTTCACTGATGAATTCTACCAAACATTTAAAGAAGGACTAATATCAATCCTACTCAAACTGTTCTGAAAAATAGAGATGGAAAGAAAGAATACTTCAAAACTTATTCTACAAGACCAGTGTTACCCTGATACCAGAACCAAACAAAGACACATTTTAAAGGGAGAACTACCGCCCAATATCTCTGATGAATATTGATGCAAAAATGTTCAACAAAATACTAGCAAACTGAATTCAACAAGACATTAAAAAGATTATTCATCATGACCAAGCAGGATTTATTCCAGGAATGCAAGGATGGTTCAACACACATAAATCAATCAATGTGATACATCATATCAACAGAATGAGTACAAAAACCATATGACCATTTCAATTGATGCTGAAAAAGCATTTGATAAAGTTCAATATCCCTTCATGACAAAAATGCTAAAAAAACTGGGCATAGAGGGAACATAACTCAACTATTAAAAGTCATATATGGAAGACCCACAGCTAGTATCATACCTAATAGGGAAAAACTAAAAGCCCTTTCCTCTTAGATCTGGAACACAACATGGATGCCCACTTTTACCACTTTTTTGATAGTATTTTGTTGAACATAGTGCTCTAGATGGTATTTCCAGTACTATGTTATTCAATATAATACTGGAAATCCTAGCTAGAGCAATCAGACAAGAAAAAGAAGTAAGATCCAAATTGGAAAGGAAGAAGTCAAATTATCCTTGTTTGCAGATGATATGATCTTATATTTGGAAAAAACTAGACTCCACCAAAAAACTAGTAGAACTAATAAACAAATTCAGTAAAGTTGGCTGAGCACAGCGGTTCATGCCTCTAATTCCAGCACTTTGGGAGGCCAACGTGAGAGAGTCACTTGAGGTTAGATGTTAAAGATCAGCCTGGACAACATAGTGAGACCCCATCTCTACAAAATATGTTTTTAAAAATTATCTGGACATGGTAGCACACCCCTGTAGTCCCAGCTACTCAGGAGACTGAGGCAGGAGGAGCACCTGAGCCTGCACTGTAGCCTGGGCAACAGAGCAAGACCCTGTCCCAAAGAAAAGAAAAAAGAAAAATATTCAGTAAAGTTGCAGGATACAAAATCAACATACAAACATCAGTAGGAATTCTATATGCCAACAGTGAATAATTTGAAAAGCAATCAAAAAAAGTAATTCC
Source organism: Macaca nemestrina (assembly GCF_043159975.1). NCBI lineage: Eukaryota > Metazoa > Chordata > Mammalia > Primates > Cercopithecidae > Macaca > Macaca nemestrina. Next base: position 38,585,213 of record NC_092144.1, read on the forward strand.
ATTTATAATGGCCACAAATAAAATAAAATACCTAGGAATTAATGGCAAAGAAGTGAAAGATCTCTACAAAGCAAACTATAAAATGCTGATGAAAGAAATTGAAGAGGACACACACACCCACAAAAAAAAGATATTTCATATTAATGGATTGGAAGAATCAATATTGTTAAAACGTTTATATTACCCAAAGCAATCTACAGATTCAATGCAATCCCTATCAAAATACCAATGGCATTCTTCACAGAAATAATAAAACAATTGTAAAATTTATATGGAATCACAAAAGACCCAAAGTAGACAAAACTACTCTGAGCAAAAAGAAAAAAATGAGGAATCACATTACCTGACTTCAAATTATACTCCTGAGCTACAGTAACGAAAACAGCATGGTACTGGCATAAAAACAGACACATAGACCAATGGAACAGAATAGATAATCCAGAAACAAATCCACACACCTACAGTGAACTCATTTTCTACAAAGGTGTCAAGAACGTACATTGGCAAAAAGGCATTCTCTTTAATAAACTGTGCTGGGAAAACTAGATATTCACATTCAGAAAAATGAAACTACACCCCTATTTTTCACCACATACAAAAATCAAATAAAAATTGATTAAATACTTAAATCTAAGACCTGAAACTATGAAACTACTAAAAGAAAACACTGGGGAAACTCCAGGACATTGGTCTGGGCAAAAGTTTTTTGAGTAATACCCCACAGGCACAGGCAATCAAAGCAAAAATGGACAAATGGGATTACATCAAGTTAAAAAGCTTCTGCAGAGCAAAGAGAATACAATCAATGAAATGAAGAAACAACCCCAAGAATAGTAAAAAATATTTGCCAGCTACCCATATGACAAGGAGTTAATAACTAAAACATATGAGTTCAAACAACTCTATAGGAAAAGAATTCTAATAATCCAATTAAAAAAAAAACAGAAAAAAGATCTGAATAAACCTTTCTCAAAAAAAGACATACAAATGGCAAACAGGCATATGAAAAGGTGCTCAGCATCATTGATCATCAGAGAAACATAAATTAAAACTACAATGAGATATCATCTCACCCCATTTAAAATGGTTTTTATCCAAAAGACAGGTAATAACAAATACTGGTGAAGATGTGGAGAAAAGGGGACAGACACTTGTACACTGTTGGTGGGAATGTAAGTTAGTACAACTAAAGAGAAGAGTTTTGAAGTTCCTCAAAAATCTAAAAATAGAGCTACCATATGATCCAGCAATTCCACTATTGGGTATATACCCCAAAGAAAAGAAATTAGTGTATCAAAGAGATAGTCCCGTGTTTGTTGCAGCACTGCTCACAATAGCCAAGATTTGGAATCAAACTAAGAGTCCATCAACAGATGGATGGATAATGAAAATGTGTTACTTCTACACAATGACGTACCGTTCAGCCATAAAAAGGATGAGATCCAGTCATTTGCAACAACATAGATGAACTGGAGATCATTATGTTAAGTGAAATAAACCAGGCACGGAAAGACAAACATCGTGTGTTCTCACTTACTTGTGGGATGTAAAAATCAAAATGATTGAAGTCATGGACATAGAGAGTAGAAGGATGGTTATCAGAGGGTGGGAATGGTGGCGGGAGGGATGGGGGGAGACAGGAATAGTTAATGGGTACAAAAATACAGAAGAAATAGAAATAAGATCTAGTATTTTATTTTATTTTATTTTATTTTATTTTTTTTTTGAGACGGTGTCTTGCTCTGTAGCCCAGGCTGGAGTGCAGTGGCATGATCTCGGCTCATTGCAACCTCTGCCTCTCGGGTTCAAAAAATTCTTTGCCTCAGCCTCCCGAGTAACTGGGATTACAGGTGCCCGCCACCATGCCCGGCTCATTTTTGTATTTTTAGTAGAGATGGGGTTTCACCATCTTTGCCAGGTTGGTTTTGAACTCCTGACCTCGGGATCCACCCACCTTGGCCTCCCAAAGTGTTGTAATTACAGGCATGAACCACCATGCCCAGCCAAGATCCAGTGTTATATGTGATAGCACAAGAAGAATTATAGTCAATAACTTTATTGTATATTTTAAAACAACTAAAAGGGTATAATTGGATTGTCTACAACACAAAAGATAAATGCTTGAGGGGATGATACCTAATTTCCATAATGTGATTATTATTCATTGCATGCCTGTACCAAAGTATCTCATGTACCCAATAAGTATATATAGTATGTCCTCACAAAAATTAAAAATTATAAAATGTTAAAAAAAGAAATAATAGAGATCATAGGACATCTGAAACAATATGTTTAAAGTAACAAAAGGGAAAGAAAGTGTCAACATAAAATTATATATCTAGTGAAAATATCCTTTAAAAATGAAGGTGAAATAAAGACACATGCAGCTAAGTGGAAGGGGAGAAAAATGTCACCTGTAGACAATAAATGCTGAAGAGAAAGGATGCCAGATGGAAATTCAGATCTACAGGAAGAAACTAAAAGCACTGGAAATGATAAACATGTTGGTAAATATAAAATTACTTTTTTCTTAATTTATTGAAAAAACCATATAGACAGATGTTATTTGACTGTGCTTCTCAAGGTGTTCATCGACCCATGACTCAAGCTTCCTACTATTGCTCCAAGTCTTGGAAATTGTTTTGGGTTTTTGTTGTTGTTTTGTTGAGGCAGGGTCTTGCTCTTTTGCCTAGGCTGGAGTGCAGTAGTATGATGTATGGCTCACTGCAGCCTTGACTTCCCAGGCTCAGGTGATCCTCCCACCTCAGCCTCCCAAGTAGCTGGGACTACAGGCACATATGTCACCATACCCAGATTTTGTTTTTAATATTTGGCAGAGATGGGCTTTTGCCACATTGCCCAAGCTGGTTCAAACTCCTGAACTCAATCAATCTTCCCACCTTGGCCTCCCAAAGTGCTGGGATGACAGGTGTGAGCCACTGCACCCAGTCTGTCTTGTACATTGTTATGTCTGCCTGCTGTTGATAGGATGCGTATGTTGAATTGGTAGGGACACAAACTGTGGGAATCTGTGTGGATGCCTCTTTTCCTGAGCAAATGAAAGCAAAAACTATTTGCAGATGCCAGTGCTAGGGTGTATCACAGCTCCTCGAGGACATCTTAACAGGGGCAGGGACCAAAGATAACACGGTGAGAGCTTGCTGGAGAGGGCCACCTGCACCACACCATTGGTGACTCCATGGCTAAGGGCCGGTAAACAGAGAAATCACAGGGGTGGAGATGGTTTCTGGAGTGGATTGTGCAGGGTTATTCATTCAATACTCACTACACATGTGCTGAATACCTACTATGTGGCAGGCATTGCGACGAGTGCTCTACAGGGATGAAGATGTGAAACAGTCACAGTCCTGTCTTCGTAGTATGTAGGGGAGATAGAGTCACAAATGAATCTGAGAAAATTCTAACATAAACACTCATAAAAATAAAAACAATAGCAATAGCTAACAGAAAGTAAATCCCTATGATGACCAGCACTGTGCTAAGCACTTTATACGCATGAACTCATTTGATATCCACAACCCCCTGAAAGGAGCAACTGCCAACTGCGTTTGCCCCAGGGAGGAAATCAATGCTCTTGAAGTTTCACCAGATAGAAAACAGTGGAGCTGGAATTCGAACCCGAGTGCTTAATTCTGAGACCCAGTTGCTGATCACAGCAATGCAGGAGAAGGTAGGGTCTGGTGGGATCTGAGGATGGAGATTGCTTCTTCCCAGGAGGATCATGTAGCCTCCGTGGAGAAGGGGCATGTTAACATACCTTGAAGACAGAATATGGACTTGTATAGACTAGCGCTCCATGAATAAGAAATAAGAGCTCAGGAGTGCCAGGGCCTCAAAGGAGGCACAGGTAGAGTTTGGTGGGATCCGAAGATGGAGACTGCGTTTTCCCAGGAGGATCATGTAAGCCTCTGTGGAGAAGCGGCATGTGAACAGGCCTCGAAGGTAGAATATGGACTTGTACAGACTAACACCCCATAAATGAGAAATAAGAGCTCAGAAGTGCCAGGGCACAAGGAGCAGTAGTACTGTGTTAGTATGTGCTGCTGGGTGCTGGGGATATGCTGCACCCAGTGTGGATGGCACTGGGTCTCAGGAATGGATCAGACATGATCCCCAAGAAGATTCCAGCCCAGTAGTTTACATGGGGTCAGGTAGGTCCTAACTAAATCCACAAAGGGAGAGAGTGGCAAATTTATCTTTTGCCTTGACTGTAGCCACTTGTAAATAAAAATATGAAGGTAGCCTGTAGTCCCAGTTACTCAGGAGGAGGCTGAAGTAGGAGGATCACTTGAGCCCAGGAGGTTGAGGCTGCAATGAGCTGTGATCATGCCACGGCACTCCAGCCTGGGCAACAGAGCGCGATCCTGTCTTTAAAAGGAATTGTTTTTTAAACTATGAAGATATTTTTCTTCCCTGCTGTGAAAACAAGATTTGTGGAATTTGAATAAACTTATCAAATACAAACCTAGTCTGGCAGGGCCTTTCTTTGCCAAAAAAAGATGACTCAGACAAAAACGAAGGAGGCGAAAACAGCGATAAAGAAAAAGACAGAAATCTGACCACCATTGTCACCTGTTACAAACACCAGCCACTTTGGTCACCAGTGCTAAGGCCAAATCATGTGCTAATTTCTAATTCCGATGCTTTCATGTAGACAAATCTAGTCACCCAAGGCAGAAACTGGAAGCCATCTGAGACACTGGCCATTTCCACATCACGTTAAGCGCCAAGTCTTTCAGCATTGGCAAATTGAAAACAAAAAAGATTCCAAATTTTTCCTATGTATTCAGACTTCTCTGCCACTGTTCTGCCCCCGTATTTCTGAGTGCCATGGCTTCTTTGGTAATTTTCTTGCTTCTAGTTTATTTCCCACTTACTCCAACCTCTCTGCTTCTGCTGAGTTAGCCTTCCACAAATGTAAAGCAATTTCCACCTCCTGTTGAAAGCCCTTCAGCGGCTTCCTACTGCGCAGAAGGTAGATTTTATGACATAACTTAAGAGGCCCTTGGTGACCTTACTCCTGCCTGCTGTCCAAGCTCCTCTTCACCCACTACCCCTGGACTCCAGCACCCCTTTGGCGCCCACTGTGTGCCCTGCTGTTTCACACCATCATACACCGTGTGACTCACTGTAAGCTTCCCAAGAAAGCCTTCTGCATAGTCAGGGTTCTCTAGAGGGACAGGACTAATAGCATACACTATGAAAGGGGGTTTATTAAGGAGAATTGACTCACACAATCACGAGGTGAAGTCCCACAATAAGCTGTCTGCAAGATGAAGAGCAAGGACGCCAGTCCAAGTCCCAAAACCTCAAAAGTAGGGAAGCCGACAGTGCAGCTGTCTGTGGCTGAAGGCCGGAGAGCCCCTGGCAAACCACTGGTGTAAGCCCAAGAGTCCAAAAGCTGAAGAACTTAGAGTCCGATGTTCAAGGGCAGGAAGCATCCGGCACAGGAGAAAGATGGCGGACAGAAGACTCAGCCAGTCTAGTCCATCCATGTCCCTCTGCCTGCTTTTATCCCCTCGCTGGCAGCTGATTAGACAGTTCTCACCCAGATTCAGGGTAGGTCTGCCTCTCCCCGTCCACTGACTCAAATGTTAATCTCCTTTGGCAACACCCTCACTGACACACCCAGGAACAATACTTTGCATCCTTTAATCCAATCGATTTGACACTCAATATTAACCATCACACTTTTCCTCCTCGTGTCCACCTGGAGGCCCCAGCTCTAGCCTCACCCTTCCTGGGAAGGTGCCACTGGCATTTCCAGTCCCGGGGCTTCCGGACCTAACACCTCCGCCCACATCATGCCCTGGCACAGTCACAATACAGCAGCTGGGCTGATGCTTCCTAGATAAATGAGTACCTTTTGTCCTTTGCTTTTCTCACCTGTGCCTACCCTCATCTCCCCCTCACCACCATCACCTGTGGCCCCTCTTGGCCTCCCTTCCTGATCATTTGCCCAGATTTGCCTCCCATCTGACAGCCTCCGAGGAAGACATCCAGGCAAGCACAAAGCTCCAAAGGCACACACGTTCCCTCCCTCTCATTGGGGCTCACCTTCATTTGCCAATGCTGATCAGTGTCACCACCCACAAGTGATGGTAAGGGAGGCATTAGCAGGAGCACCAGTGACAATTCTTGGCATCAGCTGTGGAGAACACTGCCTTGAAAAGTGAGCCTGTTGACACCCAGGAACTGAATTTCGAGACTGTGCACCTGCAAGGTGCTAGGTGTCGGGTTCCCAGCCCCTGCCCTCTTGGGTCTTCCACTCAGAGATGATGGGATGTCAACCAAGTAGTGTTGCCCAGAGGATGCAAAGGAAAACTCATGTGTGGGATGTTAATAACTGCTAATGAAAGCGGGTCTTTATTTAAACATTTAGGAACTACTGCATAAAAAATGAACAGTTTTCTTTACTCTTGAGCTTCTTGGAACCTTGAAAATGACAGTGATTGCCGTGAAGCTCAACAAGAAGAGTCCAGTTTGCAGCCTCCTCCTCCTAACATGCTGATACAGAACCCCTGTGCGGGACCACATCTTTGGACAGCATTTCACCAAATAGACTATAGCAAATGTTTTAGGCCAGGCGCGGTGGTTCATGCCTGTAATTCCAGCACTTTGGGAGGCCAAGGCAGGCAGATCACCTGAGGTCAGGAGTTCGAGACCAGCCTAGCCAATATGGTGAAACCCCATCTCTACTAAAAATACAAAAATTAGCCAGGCATGGAGACAGGTGTCTCTAATCCCAGGTACTTGGGAGGCTGAGGCAGGAGGATCGCTGGAACCCGGGAGGCAGAGGTTGCAGTGAGCTGAGATTGTGCCATTGCACTGCAGCCTGGGCGGCAAGAGTGAAATTCTGTCTCTGAAAAAAAAAAGTTATAGATTATTACAATGCAGAATCCCAGTGCACCAATTACAGAGGGGGCCCAGAGAGGCAAAAACTGGTGATGGGGGATTTTTGAGACAGGCTCTCAGCAAATGGGTGCAGAAGTAGGGTGCTGGGAGGATATAATCTGAGCTCAGCCAAGAGGGGGAAAGCATTCCAGACCTGTGTAACAACTTGCACAAAAGCTTGGAGGTCTGAAATACTGCCACAGCACTGGAGAATGGCCCATCATTCCGTATTGTTGGAGTGTGAAATATTAAGGGGTGCAGAGCAGAAGAGAAAATGAACACCCTGCAGGGGACAGACCAGAAAGACCTTTGAAACCACCTAAGGGGTTTGAGCTTAGCTGTTGCTTTGTTGTATCTGTTTGCTTAGTGGCTAATGACACTCTTTCATCTGTTCTTTCCTCCATTCACTCCACCAGCATTTAGTGAGCATGTGTGCGGTGCCCAGCGCTACAGAAGGGAGGAATACAGGGAGGATTCAGGGGAGGCTGGAGACATGGCAGGGGTCGGAATCGGTAAGCTCCGCAGACCCGCAAGTCTCCCTTGAAAGCCATTCTGTTCCTTGTGCCCCCGGGGCAGGAGGTGACCCAGGGTCTTCAGAATCTTTGGGCCTGGGATGGAGAGATGAAGCCACCACAGCCTGCCACCTCAGCCAGCGCCAAATTAATGACACAGATCATTGTCACTGAGGGCATGACCTTTTGAAATAATTGAAAGGAGACTTTGCCTGAGAGAGGAGTCCTGGGAAGACAGAAGTGAAAACAAAGCTGGAGATAGATAGTGCTGGCAGCACCCACCTCTAATGCCCGCAGCCCAGCCATGTGGGTTTGACAGGAACACATAGCTGCTAAGGCAAGTGATTGATAGAGCACATACCAGGAGGGTCCAGGGTGGTGGCAAGATGCAAGGCATGAGCCAGGGCAGATCACCTGTCCAGGCAGATGCTACCTGTAAACACAAATGTGGGCACAGAGAGGCCACTGGAGGTGAAAAAATCTCCTTCCCGGCTGCCCAGGTGAGTGCCGCCAGAGCCACATGGCAGTCAGCCATGGCCTCTCCATCAGCTCCTTAATGAGCTTCCAGCCAGACAAGCTGAAAATAACAGGACCAGACCAAGTGAGAGCTGGGTCCCGGCAGATGCAGTCAACGTGCCCAGCACAGAACAGCAGGCGCCGCCAGTTCCTTTCTGTCAATGCAACAACCTCCAGAGGGGGGGCCCTTCTCTCACCTCCCGTGTGTGAACTGAGACCCCAGACCCTCACCCTGTGCCCAGCACCCCCAAGGCATGGAGAATTTTGTCTGTGTCTCCTGATTTCAAGGGAGAGGCCATAAGCTTTGATCCCTTAGTCCCTCTGGGATTTGAGGGTTACCTAACAGGCAGAAAGAAATGAAAGACCCAGCGAGTGAAAGCAGGGCAGCTGGTGATTCCCAGAGTGTGTTCCAGAAGCACGGGCCTAGAGACGTTCCCTACAAACAGGATTTCCTGTTGACAGTAACACTGCGCATGTCACATTCGTTCATGAGAAGAGTTCTGAGTCAAGGAAACAGGACACACTCAGACCCTGAGGGGTGGAGGGATGCGGTACATCCAAGAGGTTCAGACCCATCAAAGAGTGGCTAGAAGGGCCCAAGAGTGTCTCACACCCTCCACTTGTCTTAACTGGCTTCCACCCCTCCCATACCAGCAAGTACGCTTTTCCTGGTAGAAGGAAAAAAAAAAGCAATTGAGACAATGCCGTTCACTGAGGCTTACTAGAAGCACATAACAGGGTTTGTCCTCCTAGGTTGCTGATCAGGACTAAATGTTGCTGTCCCAAAAGCAATAGGTTTTCTGTACTACAAGTTCTGCTTACGTGATGTCTCAGACTGGGGTTAACCACCTCAGCTAATTAGTAGAAAGGCTTCCAGCCACCTACATATGACCTGTGATCCTACACAGACAGGAAGGAGAAAACGTCTGCTGCTGAACCAAAGCTCCTTCACCCTGCTCATTGCCAAAAAGCAGCTTCACAGTCACACGGGAAGCATCTCTTTGGACTTAGGAACAATGGCCTCCAACAGCATTTTGGAATCTCACCCATCAGTAACTAGAGGAGCTTCTCTAAATCTTTGTAGTGAGAAAAGTTATTGTGGCTTCAGAATTGGATAGCTAGATTGGAAACTGTAGTTTGGCCACAACTGGCTGTGTGACCTGGGGCAAGTTCCATCTCCAAGCCTGTTTTCTCATCTGCACAGTAGGACCATAGCTGGAGTTTACTAATTCCTGTTCCACTGCTCTGTGCTTACCAGAGCTCATATATCTTCTTTCCATTTTGCTCCTATGTTTGTTATTTTTGTTCCTGAAATGAATTAATAACTGGCCACCACATACGGGTTCCAAAGAGAACATTTGTGTGAGGGTTACTGTTGGCCTCATCCGGCAAAGCTTTACAAGGCTCCCAACTAGGCCGCAGGGCTTGTCTCCTCCCTGGTCACCAATACAGGATGTGTTCACCTGTGCGTAAGACACTGGGCTGTGGGTGAGGCAGGCAGAGAAGCCATGTCCCAGAGGCATGATGATTGGCCAAATGCTTCTGTCCGGTTTGGGTGGTTTTCTTCCCTCCCTCACAGGACAGCTGGAGTAGATCATAGATCCCAAACCTCCCTATGCAGATTTCATGCTGAAACATTTGCTTTCCAAGTAAAGTCTTAACATTCAAGAAGACAGCCCTCAGCTCAGAGCTGGCTCTCTGCCTGGATTTCATGTTCTCTCCCTGTCGGTTTTCTGAGATCCACAGCAGTTATTCTCAAAAAACATCTGATTGTTCATTCTTCTCTCCACACACGTTCTGTGGTTCTAAAAAGGGTTTGGGAATTGGCAGCACGGTGATACACCGACTCCTGACAGCCAGACCAAGTCACCTGCTAGGTTTGATCAGAAGAGCTCCGCCTGCCATCCCAGTGCCCCAGGGTCTCCATGGCATCTGGGCATCTTTTTCCTCTTGTGCCCTAGTTTCACTCTTGGAAACCTCCTCTCCATAAGTTAGACCTAAGCCTGTCAGTGTATCCCTGCTTTGGACCACAGAAATTTGTTCAGCAGTGGACGTATCACGCAACCAGAGCCCGCGTGACATAACGACCTTGTGCTGATACACACGATGGAATTTTAATAAGGGGTAGCAGCAGCCCTGCCTTACCCTTAGAGCATCTCCTTATAAGCACAACAGGTAGGCCAGACCCTAGAGCCAGGGGTTAGATTTTACAATGCGAGGTCTCCAGTCTCCAGATTTCACAGCACAAGATCACGGGCCTTCTGACCCAGGGACTGTATGCACAGGCTTAGGAAACTGACTTAGCAGTCTCTCGGGAGATGTGCAGAAGGCTGTTACAAGGCACATCCATTCATCTCTCAAGGAGGGAAGAGCGGGTTTCATTTTTCTTCTACTTTGCTATAGAAAGTATGTGAAATTCAGCCCAGATTGTGTAGAGTCTCCTGCAGGCTCCTCGCATGTGTGGATCTAATATGCATACTCAGGAATAAATCACGTTTCCTCCCTCATCTATATGGGTATGAGGGGAGAGGAGTCTTTTTGTTGGCAGGACTTTTTATTTCTCCAACAGCCCCATCGCTGGAAATGCTGGCATCGAGTCTCTCACTCGGCTCCAGATTTAAAGCTGGAGAAATGCACTGCAGTCATTTCTCTGCCCTTAGGGAAGAGGCTGCCTGATAACAAGGCCAACACCAAGGAACCGGGCCACCCACCTGGGAAGAAGGAAGAGGATCGGGATGACTTCACCTCAGTCCCTGGGTCCAGCCATGCCTCACTTTCTCTGGATTTTGCCAATGTACAAGCTGAAATGTTCCCTTTTCACTTAAGTAAATTGGGTGAAAGCACCTTCACTGGCTTAATGCCCAAATATAAGCATCTTCAATGCTTTTCTAAATCTTGAAACACAGCTGTGGTGTAATATACTTCTGAGTCCCTGAATCAGAAGGGCTATTTAGGCACAGCCTTTCCCTCTTGCCAGAGCCCCTTACGTGACGCTGTCACTGGGTAGTGGCCTGGCCCATGTGTGCTCACACCCAGCGTTGGAATTCGCTGCCGCTAAGGCAACCCACTCTCTCTCCACACAGTCCTACCTACCAAGAAGCCCTTCCTCATCCCCTACCCCAGTGCTTCCCCCTCAAGCCATTGGTTGGACCCCAGAGAATAAACGTGGACCTTTTTCCTTAAGGGCCCTCTCGAAGTCGGCTGTCATGTCTCTGCAAGACAATAGGCTCCCCTCTAGGTTCAATTTCTTGTCACTTATGTGCCTGTTTCTATACTACAAGTTCTGCTTACGTGATGTCTCAGGCTGGGGTTAACCACCTCAGCTAATTAGTAGAAAGGCTTCCAGCCACCTACATATGACCTGTGATCCTATACAGACAGGAAGGAGAAAACGTCTGCTGCTGAACCAAAGCTCCTTCACCCTGCTCATTGCCAAAAACAGCTTCCCAGTCACACGGGAAGTGTCTCTTTGGACTTAGGAACAATGGCCTCCAATATTTCCTACTTAAATCAGTCATTTCCTACTTCAAACCCAATCAATAAGTAAGTAGTGCTTCCTTTAATGAAGGCTAAAGAACAGAAATCCAGTTTTACCTCGTTATGGCTCTGATGGCCTCAGCGTCCTACAAGCACATTGGAACTCAGCCTGCCTCCTCGGCAGGCATTTACCTGGAACACCAGGTTCAAGGATGGTGTGGAAGACAATGGAAGAGAGTGTTTTTGTGAGGAGGCCGGAAGACACTCATATTCGTTACAGCCCCAGGCACAGAGAGGTTCTCCGGTCCAGTCCTGTAGGTGAACTAAAGATGCCTCCAGAGGCTGTGCTGAAAATGGACCAGCTTGGGCCCAGCTTCTCTGCGCCTCTCCCCAATAAAGAGGAAGAAGAAATCAAAAGGTGTTATCCGATGAAGAACACAAGCTTTGGAGTCAGGGAGGCTCTATTTACATTTCAACTCTGCCTCTTCCTTTTGAACTGGAGCAAGATACTTCCCTGTATCCTCTTACTCAGCAGGGAAAACGACCACCTGTCTCAGGTGTGTAGATATCTAAGTCCTCAGACCCATATGTGAAGACATACTAGTGGCAGTTGTTAACAATAATATGATTACAGTCAGGCACAGTGGCTCACACCTGTAATCCCAGCACTTTGGGAGGCTGAGGCGGGCTGATCACTTGAGTCCAGGAGTTTGAGACCAGCCTGGCCAACAGGGTGAAAACCCCGCTTCTATTGAAAATACAAAAATTAGCCAGGCATGGTGGTACATGCCTGTAATCCCAGCTACTAGGGAGGCTGAGGCAGAGAATCACTTGAACCTGGGAGGCAGAGGTTGCAGTGAGATCACACCGCTACACTCCAGCCTGAGTCAAAAAAATAAATAATAAAAAATTAATATTATACATATAATATTAATATTTAAAAATATTAAAAAATATTTTTTAAATAAATACAAATCATGATTACAATTATTTCTGACTTTCTGAAGCTCCCGGCCTAATGGTGCCCCCCTTGAGGGGTGAGTGTGCTGGTTCCCCCATGAAAGAAGTGCTACCAGCAATTCAAACGGCTTGCCTGCCTAGGCCCTTTAGGTCCCTCCAAAGTCACATGCCAATCAGACTATTTTTATTAAAGAACAGAGTTATTGCAAAGAAGTGCAGCTATTCACAGAACAAGGGGAAGCAAGCAGCCGGACCCCAGCTTCTCACTTAGTTGACTTGAAAGTTCGAGTGCCAGGCTTCCTCCCAGCGGGGTGCACCTGTGCCGCGGCCCAAGAAGCATCCTGCCGGGAATAGTGAGAACTGTAGGTGAGTGCCTGGGAGCTGAGGCTTTGGGGAGCTCTGGCTCTTCCTGCCTCACTGTCCACAATCCTTGGGCTAATTCTGGATGGCAGAGTAGGGTCAAGAATGCTAGCATCAAACCTTCCCTAATATGGGCAGTTGAAGGGAGGTCAGGAGTGACAGGAAGTGAGGTCAGCAATGCTGAGCATCATCTAGGCAAGAAACAGGGAGGTCCTGTAGAAACTGTTTGGTGCTGCAAACCTGTGCCCCCACTGAGGCATTATGGCTCCTCCTCCACGTGAAGCGTCTTCTCTGAGAGTGCCTCTAGGTGCGAGGGGCAGTGGGAGGATTGCAGAGTCCCAGGTCCGCTGCTCATTAACCTCGAGACTTCAGCAGTCACCGCACAGCTTCCAGGCCTTGGGCACCCACCTGTGAAATGGGAAAGCTGGGATAGCCCAGTCATTCACATTTTGTGGCTATTGGCCAGGTCCCTGGTGCCCAGGCATGCAGCCACCTGCTGAGGGTGAGTTGGCACACAGGCAGCACCTGTCTCTGTACCTGACAGGGGAGTGTCTCAACAGCAGATGACTCCAAAGTCAAGGTCCGTAGAGTCAACCCAGATTTTGATACAACTGCTTGGTCCCCAGAGCACTTTAAAAGAGCAATTTGGATAGGTCTGTGGATGGACAAATGAAAATATCTGAGAAAGACGCTACCTGGTGGGGTCCTTTCCTTTGAAGTGAAATAGCATACAAGGCTGGGTGCGGTGGCTCATACCTGTAGTCCCAGCACTTTGGGAGGCCGAGGCAGGTGAATCACCTAAGCTCAGGAGTTTGAGACCAGCCTGGCCAACATGGCTAAACCTTGTCTCTATTAAAAATACAAAAATTAGCTGGGCGTGGTGATGGGCACCTGTAGTCCCAGCTACTCAGGAGGCTGAGGCAGGAGAATCGCTTGAACCTGGGAGATGGTAGTGGCAGTGATCCGAGATCGCACCAATGCACTCCAGCCTGGGCAACAGAGCAAGACTCTGTCTCAAGAAATAGCACAGAAGGCTTTAGCAGGACAATTGATAACAGCAATACCTCTGTTTTGAAGAGTATAACCATAATGCAGGCTTCCAGGACTGAAGCTGAAGAAGAGCTTTCCAACACCAGTTGATAGACTACTGGGTAATGTCATAGTTAATGTTGCTGAAGTGGTCATTAAAATAACATAATTATGCTAAGTAGTTTGAAAAAAGGAGAGAGAGTGCAATGGAACACACTTGTGATATAAACTATGGGTAATTGTGCTGAGATAATTTATGCCAATAACTCCTCGCAAACCCCCGTCAAGTTGAATGACTGTCTGCTGAGGGTCTTGCTCATAACATAATTTGACGGCTGGTTTAAAAAGAAAAGTGATAGGATAGGATTGTGTCTGGGCTAAATACAAGGGGAGCTGCAGGGGACAAAGTGCAAAACACTAGTCAACTGTGTTCTCATTTCAGATCAGGCCTGGCTAACACATTTTGGAACTGTTACAGAACAACGATCTACCCCTGCGGTTTTCTAGAACATAGCCTGGGTTTTCTCCTGGTCACTTCAAGTTCTTCCCTTCAAAATCAAATGGCTTAGAGGTGCCACAAGGGCTGACTGGTTCAATGAGTTGTGCAGACTCTTCCACAGGCAGCTTTTTCTCCCTTAGTATATCAAAAGAATTCTCACAGTGAACTATTTTGTACAGGAGATAACTTTCATTAAGAAAAGCACATAGCCCAGCACTTTGGGAGGCCGAAGTGAGAGAATTGCTTGAAGCCAGGAGTTTGAGACCAGCCTGAACAACATAGTGAGACCCCCAATCTCTACAAAACTTTTTTTTTTAAGCCAGGTGTTCTGGAGTAGCCCTATAGTCCCAGCTACTTGGAAGGCTGAGGCAGGAAGATCCTTTAGGCCCAGGAGTTGAAGGTTGCAATGAGCTATGATTGCACCACTGCACTCCAGTCTGGGCGACAGAGCAAGACTGTGTGTATACATATACATTTTTTTTCTTTTTGAGATATAGTATATATATACACATATATATTTTATGTGTACATATATATGCATATACACACACACAAAATATAAATATTCATTTGCATGAAAAAAATGCCAGAATAACATACAGGGAAATATTAAGAATGTTTATCTTTGGGTAAGAGTTTTGGTAGTTTTTCCGTGTACTTTTCTGTGCTTTCAAGGTTCATTATGTTTGAATTAGAAAAACTATTTAAAATGTCATCTTTCTTGAAGTTTTCTGTACTTCATCTCTATCATAACTCTATCTTCTCCCGTAACTGTGAAGAGTTGAATTCTCAATAAAAGAAAAATGTTAGATCTTAAATGATCTTCCCTTGTTCCACCCTCAAATCAATCACTGATCGATTCCCCAGCTCCTTCTCAAGTTCAGTAAATAAAAGGAAACTGTCCAAAAGTAAAGTGCCCGCCATCCACATCAACAGGCTCTACTGCTGGAATGTTCCACTCTCCCTAGTCTACTCTCTCGTGTTCCTTCCTCCCCCAGGAAGTGCCAGTTCCTCAGCACAGCCCAGCAGCATTTCCCGGCAGCTCTACCCGGCCTCCTTACCTCACTCTGCTGTTGAGAGCCACACCATTTCTCATCGATACTGCTTTCTACCCACCCACTCAACTCAGCAGTTGTAAGTAGTGAGGGCAAATGACAAATACACCCTTTTCCTTAAAGAATGTGATTTACACGGGTCTTCACGCTGAGTATCATCGACTCCTGGAATGCATTAGTGACGGTGGTAGCTGGAAGGATGGTATTAAGACTTCCCTTTGGCCTCCTGCCTACTGGTTTTCTTACACTATAATCTTTATAATCCACAATGTCCTGTCCATCAAACAACCTGCAACCCTTTTCTAAGAATCTCAAAGTCACTTCTCTGGCCAGGCGCGGTGTCTCATGCCTGTAATCCTAGCACTTCAGGAGGCCAAGGCAGGCAGATCATTTGAGGTCAGGAATTCCAGACCAGCCTGGCCAATATGGTGAAATCCCATCTCTGCTAAAAATACAAAAATTAGCTGGGCGTGGTGGCAGGCGCCTTGGGGAGCTGAGGCATGAGAATCACTTGAACCTGGGAGGCGGATGCTGCAGTGAGCCAAGATCGAGCCACTGCAATCCAGCCTGGGCAACAGAGTGAGACTCCAGCTCAAAAAATAAAAAAATAAATTAAAAATAAAAAGTGACTTCTCTGCTTCAAAAGGCCAGATCCCAAAGCAACAGAGAGAGTCCCCACTAGTCACTGGATGAACTTGTGTGTTTCCGAGCATTTTGGATCAGATTTATTGGCACTTACTGGAAGCAGAAAAGAGCCTGGAGATAGCTCTATTTTATTTCCGTGATACCTACTCCCCAGTTATATGATAACTCTAGACTGAGCCCAGCATGTAGAAGCCAGAAACTCACTGAGGTTTTTTTATCCAAATTCTTTGCTATATTCCTTTAGGCCAGAGATTCACAAATTTGGCTTCACATTAGAATTGGTTGGGGGCTTTAAAAAAATCTCCATGCCCAGGTTGTTTCCATCTCATTTAAATCAGTTTAAATTACGATTAATGCCTGGAGGTGGGTCCAGGCATAGTTTTTAAAGCTTAGCAGGTGATTCTAACATCTACGAAGTTTGAAAGACTGGCCCGAGGCTGTAGTTTTCAATCATGGCTGAACATTGGAATCACCTGGAGATGTTTTAAAAGTTCTGACTGGCAGGAATGCCTGAGACCAATTAAGTAGCAGGCTCTGGCAGTGGATCAGGTGTCAGTGGTTTTTGAAGCTCCTCAGATGATTCTAATGAGGAAACAAATTTGAGAACCGCTTGCCTAGACAAATCCCTTCGTGAAATGCAAGGAAACCTCTTGGTGGTGTCCTTCACTTCCTGAAAATAGTAAAATTGGCTCCTTCCCTTGGACTAGCTTCCCTACCTTAGCAAATGTCCATTCTTCCCATTGAGCCCGTTGAACTTACTTCGTCCAGAGTAATTCACATTCGATGTCGTCCACTCTCACCTTCTGCAAGTAAATAACTTCCCATCCCACATGGCTCTGCCTCTCTCTATGGCTCTGTAATTCCTGCAATCTTTCCTGACAAGTGGACTGTTTTTGGCAAACACACAGGCAAACAGATACACAGCCTAGAGAGAATGTTACACTTTGACACTTGAGACTTGGCCATCTTTGAAAGCTGCAATAACTATCTGATAATAATGCAAAGGAAGAACATGTGCTAAATGTATATATCCATACCTGGGCAAGGAGCAGAGTGAAGAAGGGGGTGGGGAAGGGGGCTTCAACTGGATAGCTAATATTTTATTCTTGAAAATCTGAAGCAAAATTTAACAAACTATTAGCATTTGTTAAATTTGAACGGTAGGTTCATGGGTGTTTATTATTCTTGTGCTTTTTTGTATGCTTGAAAGATTTCATTAAAAATTTAAGAGTCTGTCTGGGCACAGTGGCTCACACCTATAATCCCAGCACTTTGGGAAGCTGAGGTGGGTCCATCACCTAAGGTCAGGAGTTCGAGACCAGCCTGGCCAACATGGTGAAACCCCATCTCTACTAAAAATACAAAAATTAGCCAGGCATGGTGGTAGGCACCTGTAATCCCAGCTACTCGGGCGGCTGAGGCAGGAGAATCACTTGAACCTAGGAGGCAGAGGTTGCAGTGAGCTGAGATTGTGCCATTGCACTCCAGCCTGGGCGACAGAACGAGACTCCGTCTCAAAAAATAAAATAAGAATCATAAAAATGTTTTCTAAAAGCTGTTCTCTCTATACACAGAGGATATTTATCCTACACAGTAGTTATAGACAATAGAAGCAAGTTTACTGTTTCAGTTTTCAACAGCGTTGGGATTTGTTTTTGTTTTTAGTGAGTTGAGTGGTTCTAGATCAGCACTGAACAATGAGGTAGCCAGTGTCCATGTGTGTGGCTATTTGAATTAACACTAAAATAACATGTAAAATTCATTTATTCAGATGCACTAGCCGTGTTTCAACTGCTCAATACTGGCACGGATTATAGAACATTTCCTTCATTACAGACAGTTCTATTGGATAGCTCTCGTCTAGATAATACATAATTATGTAACAAGATGCAAATGACTTTTCTACAATTAGTTTCCTGCTTCCCTTTGTATTGGCTTGAACTAAAGCCATCTGTGACTTAGAAGTTATGAGTGACACAGGTAAATAAATGGTAAGTCTATTGTTTTTAGTCTTTCTGGAAAACAATTACTAAAGTCAAAATCACTGAATCCGCATATCAAGAACTGCACATTTATAGCACTTTTGTGTATAGGTGGATATCCATGGCTAATATACAAAGCCTTGACCACTGACAAATATTGGGAAGTAGCTGTCTAATATTAATTAATAGGAGGGGCCAACTGATGTTCAAAGTGAAGTAGTAGGTCAGGAAGGATGTCTTCCCAGATAGTCAGGACGATATAATTTTAAGCTTTTCAAATTACCAAACAAAACGGGTTGCGACAGCAAGTAAAATAACACTAAATCTGGAAAGAAAAGCCCTACTACCCACCTGCCCCCAACCCTACGCTCGTGCTCCATTCTAACAGCACAGCCACGCACGTTCACATTCTGCTCATGCTGACATAGTAAAGCAGCAATATATAGAGGGCATTTTTGTTTCTTACCATAGAGAACTATGTTACACACTTTGCCATTTGAGCTTTTTCACTTGGCAATATGTCATAGTAGACATCCTTATGCATCTATAAATACGAATAGAACTCATTTTTTCCCCAATCTCTTTCTGCATATGCATTGAAATTCATACATGTATATTCACACACACATACATATTTCTGAACATATATGTATAGATTATATAATTTTATAAAACTATACAGTATAGTTTTTTGTAATTTTTATAATTTTCTTGTAAAATTAGTCTGTATAAACATATATTCACAATTCATATATATATATATATATGAATATATCATTCATACTGGACAGGGGCAGGAGGCAGGCAGTGGTATTTCCGTGCATTTTCTGTGATGGCTAGCTTGCTTCTATGTACCTACTCTCTTCCCTGGCCCTTCCCTCCTCCCCCAGAGCCATCTCAATCCCAGATCATTCACATTAGCAAGATCTAGTTTCTGCCGCATGTTTTCCACACAAATATGATCATATACCTATTCATATAATCATATACAATGACTCTTTTTTTTTTTTTTGGAGACAGAGTCTGGCTCTGTTGCCCAGGCTGGAGTGCAGTGGTGTGATCTCGGCTCACTGCAACCTCTGCCTCCCAGGCTCAAGCAATTCTCCTGCCTCAGCCTCCTAAGTAGCTGGGACTACAGGCACGTGCCACCAGCTAATTTTTGTATTTTTAGTAGAGACGAGGTTTCACCATGTTGGCCATGCTGGTCTCGAACTCCTGACTTCGTGATCCACTCACCTCGGCCTCCCAAAGGGCTGGGATTACAGGCGTGAGCCATTGCACCCCGCCTACAACAACTTTTTATTGTTCCCTTTATGTCATTGTCACTTAGTTTGGGACCACTGTAATTTCACCCAAGCAAACATCTTTTTCCATTCACTTTTCCAGACTTCTGTTTTTATTTCTATGGAGTGTCAGAAGAGGAACTGCTGGGTCAATGAGAGTTTATTTTTGTTTTTGGAAAACAGCCTGGATAAGTGTATTAAAACTTTCTTCTATTTACGCCAGCAATGTGCAAGAGTATCATTCTCTCACACTTGTTCAACAGCAAAAGGTGCTATTACTCTTTAAAGTTCTGCCCATCTGATGGATGTAAAGTGACACCTCACTGCCATTGTGTTGACTTTTGACAATGACAAGATCTCATACCTACTCATCTATTAGGCACTCAGATTCATTTTTTCTAATGAAGGTATTTCACATACACTTTTTCCTACAGTTTTGTCCTTTTCTTGTAAATTTATAAGATCTCTCTATGTATGTTACAGATACTAACTCTTCGGATTAGCGTTTTTATTTTACGAATCTATTGTCATCCGATTTGACTAGTATCTTAAAATTCAAGATTTTAAAAAATACAAATAGGCCTATCTTTTCTGCTATAGGTTTTGTTTGTTTTGTTTTTTGTTTGTTTTTTTGAGATAGAGTCTCTCTCCGTTGCCCAGGTTGGAGTGCAGTGGCGTGATCTCGGCTCACTGCAACCTCCGCCTCCCGAGTTCAAGCAATTCTCTGCCTCAGCCTCCCAAGTAGCTGGGATTACAGGCACCCTCCACCACGCCCGGCTATTTTTTTTATTTTTTTATTTTTAGTAGAGATGAGATTTCACCTTGTTGGCCAGGCTGGTCTTGAACTCCTGACCTCAGGTGATCCACCCGCCTTGGCCTCCCAAAGTGCTGGGATTACAGGCATGAGCAACCACGCCCAGCGTCTGCTATAGGTTTTAAGTGTCCTTCCATGATTAAAAAGGTCCTCTCCCCACTTAAACTGTATGTACAGTTCCTAAAATTTTTCCTTAAAAAATTTTTTTACATGCATCTTTAATCCCACTAGAGTTTATGATAGCATGATAGGAGCTGGGGTCCAACTCTGCTTTCTTCCAAATGAATAGTACTCATTGCCAGCCCTGTTTATTAAATAAATCAATCTTCTCCCACTGAATTGAATCCCGTCTTTCTTGTATTAAATTCCTGTAGCTTGAAATCTCATTCTTGATAGTCTATTTTGTCCACTGACCTGTCTGTCCTCATGCCAATGTCATATTAACTTAACTACAATAATTACACTGTAGGTTCTCAAATCTTTATTCTTCTGTTTCATACTTCCCTTGGATATTTTTGGATATTATTTTATATAAGCTTTATGATTTTATCCTAAATTGGATCAAAACAAAATGCTGTAGAGTCTAATTGGAAGTTTATTATTAATAAATGTACATTAATTTGAGGAAAAGACTTTTTTTTAAGTGAAAGCAAAGCAAACGTATTAGAACAACAGAGTACAGAAAAATGTCTGCTCCATAAACAGGGCAGGGTACCCCACAGGCAGGGTACCTGGAAAATACTCTGTTTTTTGTTGTTGTTTTTGAGACAGAGTCTCACTCTGTTGCCCAGGCTGGAGTGCAGTGGCATGATCTTGGCCCACTGCTACCTGTATCCTGGGTTCGAGCAATTCTCATGCCTCAGTCTCCCGTGTAGCTGAGATTACAGCCACCCACCACCAAGCCCGGCTAAATTTTGTCCTTTTAGGAGAGACAGGGTTTCACTATGTTGGCCAGGTAGGTCTCAAACCTCTGACCCCAAGTGATCTGCCCTCCTCACCTGAGGTCAGGAGTTCAAGACCAGCCTGGCCAACATGGTGAAACCTCATCTCTACTAAGAATACAAAAAATTAGCCAGGCGTGGTGGTGGGCGCCTGTAATCCCAGCTACTAGGGAGGCTAAGGCAGGAGAACCGTTGAACCCAGGAGACAGAGGTCGCAGTGAGCCAAGATTGTGCCACTGCACTACAGCCTGGACAACAGAGTGAGACTCTGTCTTTAAATAAATAAATAAAATAAAGATACTCCTCTATTTTAATTATTGTAATTATTCCCTATTCCACGTCTATTGATGTCTTTTTCCTTCTTTGTTCATTTAATAGTGTTGATACCACCTTACATTCCTAGAATAAATCTCAAAGTTTATTATTCTTTTGCAGTATGACTAGATTTCTTTTACTAGTATTTTATTTAGAAAATTTCATTAATTCAGTAAATGAAACTGACATTATTTTTTCTATATTTAATGTCAGGTTTTAATATTATATTTCCACTAAACTCACATAATGAATTGTTGGAGCATTCTATAGAACGCTATGGATTGAATATCTGTCGCCTCCAAAAGTTATGTTGAAAGTTAATCTCCAGTGTGGCAGTATTGATAGGTGGGGCCTTTACAAGGTGATTAGGTCCATTCACAAAGTAATGAATTAATGGGCTATCATAGAAGTAGCATAAGTGGTTTTATAAGAGGATAGAGACCGGAGCTAGCATGCTCAGCCCCCTCACCAGGTGACCAGGTGATGCCCTGCACCACCTTGGGACTCTGCTGAGAGTCCCCAGCAGCAAGAAGGCCCTCACCAGTTGCGGCCCCTTTACCCTTGAACTTCTTAGCCTGCCATGGGCATCACCTGGGAAAGTGTTACAATGCAGAATCTCAGGCCCTATTCCAGACCTACAGAATCAGAATATGCATCATTAACAAGATCTCCAGGTAAATGGCATGCACAGTAAAATTGGAAAAGCTCTGACCTGAACGAGCTGGAAGTTTAAACTGGAATTATCTTTTCTTTAATGTGTCATATAGAACTCAGCTATGAAGCCATTCAGTCATGGTAACTTTTTATCCTTAATCTCTGCTAATTGGCATGTTTAAGTTTTCTATTTCTTGGGCTAATTTTGGCATTTTATATTTTTGCTAAGAAGTCATCTGTATCCCCTGGTTTTCACAATTTTGTTACTATGGAGTTGCATGCTTTTATTATTTTAATTTCTTCCATCAAGTGAGGATGGCTGGCTCTTCATTTTATATATTTTTGCTTTGCCTCATTTTTCTCATTATCAAGCTTTACAAAAGCCTTATATATTTTCCTGATCATTTCAAAGAACCAGCTTTTACAGCCAATTAGTATTAATTCTTCAAAGCGAAGAGGAGGGGGACATTACAATGTGAACCATTGTCATGGATGAATTCAGCTTTGCTTTCCATTAACATCAAAACTACGTACACATGCAAATCTGAACTTCCAGGGGCCAAAGTATCATGAGAATGCAGGATGAATACCAACCTTTGATTCAGAATCGCGTTCTGAGTAGGGTCTACAGACCTCCACCTAAGTGGCCTTTCTACATACCTAATCACATTCTAAATGCCATCTATTGCCTCATTAAATAATGCTTTGTGCATTTGTGTCGTTTTACTGTTGATATACCTTTTCTACACACTATCTCATTTGACATTTATATTTAAAATGGTCTAATAGATAATCCGTCACTAAGAGGAACACTGCCTCTAACCTGATTTTCATGTACTGAGATGAACTGGGGACCCAGGAATGCCTTGTCTCTCTAAAGGGCTGAAAGGGGCCACAGCAGAGTGTGCCTTGAGGAGAGCGCTAAGAAAGCAAGTGTTCCCTCAGATAAAGCAAAAGGCACGAGTTAAAGTTTCAGCCATGCCCCAGTGGAGAAAATGGCAGATTTCAGATACTCCCTCTAGACAGGCCAATTTTGAGAAATGCACTAGCTCTCCTCTCCCTTCCATTAAGAAACCAACGTTTTGTTTGCCCTTTTAAAAATGTATGAAAACCTATTACTTACTTTCATTTCTTTGCAAATATTCTAATAAAAAAGGATTTCAAAAGCCAGATGATGGTTACGGTTTTGCACTCAAATTGATCCAAGTTTGGGATAATAACTGTAAAAATATAAAGTGTAGTTTATTGAATTTAGGATTTTCAGTTCACTGATAGACTAGTCTTAGGTTGATCATTATGGCGGAGTTATTAGAGATATTGCTGAAGCCCTCCACAAAGTTAATTTTAATCTTGTGCCACAGACCAGAGATTTCCGATCTATAATAATCTATTTCATAAGCACTCACAGAAGCAAGCACTTGAATAGTCTTCCTTTTGTGGTGTATTTAGGTCTTCTTTAAGTACCTAGACTAGAAACCATCTTAACCTCATATTCCTGGCAGTACTGTGTTTAGGACATTGTTAAACTCCAAAAAATAGTGCAGAGTACTGAAAAAGAAAATCATCCTGACTCCTTCCTATCTCAGAAGAGAACTGATCAGTTCACCTGCTTGATAATATTTTTCCTCTCTAATCAAAATGTTCCCCTCCTAAATCCCAGGATGGAAAATGAGTAAGACAGATAAAATGGTAAAATTAAATGAAATGACATCCATTGCATTTACAAGTTTTGAAAATAAAATACTAAATGACAGACCTTTTGACATTGAAGTCTTACACAGGCAGAACATTAATTACAAAACAAACATAACTAAAGTAAAATCTCAGTTTTTAAGATCTTGAATTCATTATTTATGCTTTTCAAGTTTTTCTTATGGGAATGGTTTAAATTTAAATCCAAAATATACCGTAATATCTCCTCCGACCTCAAGTCCTGGAAAGATAAGATACACTAATTTTTTTCTTCTTTTTTTTTTTCAGTCCTGATGTTTACACAATACTCTTTGGAAAATCTTCCTTTCAAATGCCACTCAGAAATTCACTTTTTTTTTTTCATTTAGAGCACACAACTCCATGGCTGAGTAGTTGCTGTGGGCCTCAGCCCTCCGTCTGGTGGTAGAGGGGAGACAAACCAGAAACGTGAGCTTTACAAAAGAGGTTAATATAAATACCACAACGGATATTTCCTGGTTATTTCGGAAAAACTTAATTGTGAAAGGGCCTGTGAGACAGGGAAGGCTTCCTGCAGGGCGCTGCGCCTAAGCAGATAGGCAGGCAGTGGATGAAATAGCTAAAATAAAGATGATAAGAGGGAAACAGGCAGAAGGGGTAGCTTGGGAAGAGACTGAGAGAAAACTACAAAGAATGTAGGTTACAAGTAAATTCTGTTACTAGAGCAAGGGGTTTACTGATGGGATGGTGAGGACCTTGTATAAGGAGTTTTGACATATCCCTTGACACATACTAATGTGCTACTTCCTAAAACAACCCTGAGTGGGTATTATTTTTCAGATGAAGGAAGAGGAATGGATTGGGTAATTTATGTCAGGTCACACATCTAGGAAATGGCAGAGCCGGGACTGGAATCCAAAACCAATGTCATATTCTTAACCTCCACACTACTTGGCAGCTACACGGAGGACAAATTTTATGGGGACAGAATTGGAGAAAAGATCTATCTGGAATTTTACTGCAGTAGACTAGGCAAGACTTAACAAAGCCTCAATTAAAACGCTAGAGTATAAAATGGGGATCAGGTTATAGGCTCTGGACTTGAGATTCTCTGGGTTAAAATAAAAATTTTGCCTCAACAAACCTACCAGGAATGGCTGTAGAAAAGAAACTTTGGTGTACCTCAGTTTCCCCATCTGTAAACTAGAAATAGCAACATTACCTGACATTCTGGGTTTCTTAAACATTAAGAGAGACCATATACTTAACGTAACACTTAGCCTAGTGGTCAGTAATGGGTGCTCAAAAAGTTAGCCATTATTAGAATGCTACAGATGACACAGACAGTAATGGTCTTATTATAAGTAAATTAGCGAGCCGGATGCGGTGACTCAGGCCTGTAATCCCAGCATTTTGGGAGGCTGAGGCAGGTGGATTCCCTGAGCTCAGGGGTTCGAAACCAGCCTGGGCAACACGGTGACACCCCATCTCTACTAAAATACAAAATATTAACCAGGCATGGCAGCGTATGCCTGTAATCCCAGCTACTCAGGAGGCTGAGACAGGAGAATCGCTCGAACCTAGGAGGTGGAGGTTGCAGTGAGCCAAGATCACGCCATTGTACTCCAGCGTGAGCAACAGTGAGACTCTGTCTCAAAAAAAAAAAAAAAAAAAGAGTAAATTGGCAGAACTAGGGGACTGATTTGGGGCAAAGTGGAGAGGAGACAATGGAAAGGAGGCAGGGAAGACTAGCAGGTTTTTTGCTTGCCGGGTAGTTAACAAGGTAGATGGAGAGGGCACTGACTGAAGTAGAGAAGTTGCGGAAACAGAGGTGACGTCTTTTCGTTTCAGACAGTTTAAGGTGTTAACAGGACATCCAAACATAGATGCCCAGTAAGCACAAGAATATGAAACTCAAGGAAGTGGTTGAGGGGAGGTGGTGATAAAGTGTGTTAGAACAGTGGGCTAAGGATAGTAGTCCAAAAAATACAAACATTATTTTGGGTTAATATATAAAATGCAATGAAATTCAAATGACATGAAAATACAGAAAATGAAATTTAATACTGTGAGAATGAAGAATTACTTCTGATATTTAAATACTATGTTTCTACAGTTTAGAAAAATGAGGGTACTAAAGCACATTTTGATCCAATCAGGACAAATGCCCTCTACACAGTCAGATTGAGTCAAAGATTTTACAAGGGTATACTCAGAAAAGACCAAAGAAAATTTGATGTTATCTTTAACAAATAATGCAACATTTTCAAAAAGGCCATTTTTATAACACTTTTTAAAGCGTAATGAAAAACCTTGGCTCTCAAGATTGTCCCAAGAATCATCCCCAATAAAATGCAGTACATGTAAATGATCTGATGTCAGGGTGCTGACTGGTCAGGTTTATTCTATAAGTCATTTCCCCCTAATATCTACGATTTTGTTTTCACAGAATGGTAAAAATGTAACACAGGTCTGCCGTATCCATTCAGCAAAGTAGCATGAAGTGACTTGACTTGTCCTGTCACTTGTGGAACAAAGCCTTCTTTAAAAACTAAATGGGCTACTAGGATTTAACAGCATCCCACCATCCAACTCTAAATATGATAGATGAAGTAAGCAGCCA
Source organism: Macaca nemestrina (assembly GCF_043159975.1). NCBI lineage: Eukaryota > Metazoa > Chordata > Mammalia > Primates > Cercopithecidae > Macaca > Macaca nemestrina. The sequence continues at coordinate 38,611,464 of NC_092144.1, forward strand.
CCAAATACAGCAATTCCGGCACTGAGTACCTTAGGGACCTGCAAACCTCCTACTTCTGTCCTCCACCGCCATATAGAATTTCAAGGTATCACTTTGGGGTGGGAGGTGATAAGGGGTATCAGTATTTATAGGGAGGGGATGCTGTTGACATTTTTAGCAGCACAAGTTTTTTAGTGTGTGGACCTGTGTTCCCATCACAACTCAATGTTTCACATTCCAATTCTTGCCACCAACCCCTCCTCCAACCCCCAATCCAAAGAGTGCCTCCACTATCTAGAGACACAGAATATAAAATACTTGTGTCCCACCAATTATCACACATGCTAATTTCATTTCTAGAATGGTAAAAATGAAGCAAAGACTAGTATCTACTCACAAGCATAGAAAGTTTGACATTTTCTTTTTTCTGTCAACACATAGCTATTAACACCAAAGACTGGAATCCTGGATGGTCAGTTCCCTTTGGGCAGACCTAACCCAACCACTTTTGCAATTTTAAAAAAGTGTACATGAGATCATCAGGTGGACTCAGTAAAGCATATCACTGGCCCACCTCCAAACAGTAAAGACAAACACATCAAAAAGTGGCTGTGATTCTCAAAGGACAAAGCCCACTCCCATATCCCAGGAGAAAGTAGACCTGAGTCTTGTTTCACCTGCATAATTGGAGGCAGAAGAAAATAGGATGTGAATTCTGATGTGCTCTGCGTCTGGTTCCACACCATCTTACAGTGAAAAGTGCTGAGTGACTGTAAACCCAACAGGAAAAAACATTGTGTCATCACTACAGAAACAAACCCAGCAGGACCACTTCTGCATGCAGGCAATGTTAGGTCTCAGATGCTCCCTTTCTGCCTCCTGAGAGAGTGGATGCAGGAGCTTTGGGGACATAACGATCCACACACGAAATGAAAGAAATGGCAGAGCACTCTCATTTTGGAAAGCTTCTCTCAGATAATATCCCATCACTGCCTATTAAGACTAAAGGATTTTTAAGTATTAATTTACACTCATAAGGGACTAATAAAATTTCCTGGCCTGTCACTTAAGGAGAAAAACCAGCAGACCAGACCTGAAGATAAACCCTCAGAGCTACTAATGCCTCATTCAGGACTCTTTCCCACAGATTAGAGCTGACATTATCACACAGCTTACACAGTAGGGAGGAAACGCATAGCGAGTACTCTTACCAAGTCCGGTCAATAAGAAATACCTAGATACTACTGTTTCTGTCAATGCCATAGATACCTCCCAGGACTCAGAGATGACACGTTAATTTTACTTCATCCCAACAATGAGCTTTGCAGAATCTCTGTCCCTGACGCAAAGCAGGAAGCAAATATTTGGGCAAAAAGATAAAGTCAGTTACAGATTTCACAAGTATATTGTACATCAGTCTGTAATTTTTAATTAGAATTAGCTAAAAAGACATTGTACCTTTCAAATGTATGACTGAGCACAACAATGCTTAACAGCGGCTTTATTAAGTGAATGCTTGAAAGTATTCAACATTAAATTCAATTTACTTCACATTAATGTTGCAAACACATCATCAATTCTTACATATTTCAAATCAACTTCAGGTACAGAAGGCTTGCTCTCAAATAAGTCTTCTAAGGTGACGTAAAGACTGAAAGAAGCCTATGACTTGAGTCCAAGTCTCTAACCAACAACCAACGTATCATCACTGGTGAACTCATATGGGGGGACTTCAAGGTTGAGAGGAGCAGGGCCCAATCTGATCCTGCCAGATGCATCATAATGTGACCCATGGCAAGGGCAGTAAAAACCACCAAAATCTCCTGCATTTGCAATGGGTACACAACCAAGATGAGTGCAAACACCTATCAGGATAACCCATTCAGGCTTCTTTACTCGATCTAGATCATGCTGTGGGTCCCTCAACTGGGACAAAACAACTGCAGCTTCCTGCTCAATTTCCTTCTGGGTTCTATGACGCACAAACAGGGGTTTGCCTCTCCATTTGAAAGTCATGTTCTTGCCTTCTGGAATATCGGATAAATTGATTTCGATTTTCGCCATAGCCAACACATCAGCAGAAGCACTCATGGTGGAAACGAACTGGGTGACGACATTCTTGGCAGCATATGCAACACTCACAGTAGTTACTGCAGTTACCAAATAGGAGAAACCTTTCCTAGCCTCGCTGCTCTCTCTGGAAGACTTCGTACTATCTAAAACTTCAAGGCGGCGGTAGTCATAGAAGTCAGGCACCTTGACGTCTGTGTGGGAATAACGAACAGAAGCAGGGACTGCAAGACAAGCAGAAGGTTAAAAAACACAATTAGATGAGTATCCTGAAAGGAGTATACATCAAGAAACAGTCTTTTATGGATCCACAGGTAAAAAATCAAATTCTAAAAATGTGAAACATGGCACTCACTGGGTCTCAGAACAAGTCAAATTGGCGGTGCTAGCATATAAAATCTCAAAAATGAAATGAAGTGAACCACTACCTATCAGATTGGTATGAAATCACAAGATACTATTTGTAAATTGAGCTACTCCTGGTTGGTTGAACATTGCTGATTCAGGATTCACAACATCTCAGTGCATCGCGCTAAAAACGTTAAACAGCAAAATAAACAGTAATACTTCAAAATTTCCAAAAATTCAACTGCCAAGACATGCTATATAAATCATGCTAAATACCTCCCATACTCTCTGGATTAGAAGGAGGCCCTAAAACTCATCTAGTCCACACAGTAAGTTGACGTGTGATCACCTTATTAATGCAAATGTCCGCCCCTTATAGTCCAATCTATATTCTCGGAAAAAAACTGTTAACAATCCATAAAACAATAATGACACAATAATAAACATCCTGTGAACTGTATAACTCTAGTTGCAGAAAAATTAAGGTTTCTATTTTATACTCTAGGGTATAAATAGTATTACTTTAACTTAAAACCACTAATAAGCAGAGAAAGACATCCTTATCAGAGCTCTCAAAATACAATGAAATCTGCAAAAGAACTAATTATTTCGATTTAGCGAGGGGAAAAAGGACAAAATTTTCATATCTCCCCCTATGCACTAAAGGGCAACAGTCACTGTAAAAGCAGGGGTATTATCTTTCCTTTTCACTGTTGCAGTTCTCTCAACTGGGGCACTTCTAGTGTAGGCCATAGAAGAGCCCAAATGAATGTTAAATAATTACTATGTAGTGCTCTGGGAACAAGTAGTTTCTTTGGTAGTTTAAAAAACAAAAACACGACACAGTTACATCCTTCTCTCCCATACTATTTTTAAATACCTGACCAAAAAACTTTTTTAACTAGTACCACCTCTAAGTATGTATCAGGAAGCAAACCTCTTTGCAGATTGTACATTCATCTTAAGAAATTTGCCACAAAGTTTCCTTTTTAAAAAAGGGGACACTAAAAATTCCTCTTTTAGAAAACGTGTTTCCAAAACAAAGATTTCTTTTAAGATGCATTTTTATCGTAATAAACTGCAATTCTACCTTCTTCTACTAGGATATCTTCCTAATATACTGTACTTCCTTGAGTAGTCAAACATTACAATACGGAATACTTGAACTGCTTTTCACATGATTCTCAAGTCAATAACTTTATGGAAGCCAGAAGTATTCACAAACAATAGTGAAACCTATCAAAATCACTCTATATGCTTTTCTGACTAACTCAATCATTTCCTGAAGACCAGGACACAGATAATGGCAACTTGAGATTCACATCCCAGAATCTGTGGAGTCAAAGTGACATTACATCCTATACTACTACTCTTAACAAATAAATGCTAACCTGCCAGTATACACTGACATTTGGAATTAAGCATAAATTACTTGCTCCTAGCTCTACCTGAGATTACAGAAAAGATGTGTTTCCTACCTAAGAGATAAAGGAATCAAAAGTTCATACTTCTACCTTAAAAACAGTATCCACAATCCTTAACGCTATTCAAGGAAATGTATAAGAAAATTCAATAAAATGGCTTTGCACTTCTCATTCAGAGATTAGGTGGCAAAAGTCTCCTCCCACTCTACCTACCTGGTTACACTTTAGTAGGCTACACCACCAAGAATCCTTTCAGAAATTAAATTGCCCTATTGCATAAATCATTCTCCAAATACTTACATGAGCTGCATTAGCTCTGCCTTTTAGTAAGATGCTAGATTTAATTCTAACCTAAAGCAAAATCAAACACTTAAAGGATAAAATTTAAGGAATTTTAACAAAACAAGTTTTATTTTAAGGTGAGCTCCAATGCGCCTTGGAAATCTGCAAGAAAATAGTACAACCTTCCTCTCCAACTCAACAATCTTCTCCAGATCCAACCCCTCCCCTTCCATTAACCATCTTTCCATAAACCTAGACAGGTTATAACGTGAACTTAAATTACAGGCTGAAATGATTACAGAAAAGGTTTTTGCCTCATGGTCCTACATTATTTGCCTGTTTCTAAAAAAAATTTCTTAAGTCAGGTGAGCCTCCAATTTTTTGAAGAAACTCTAGCAATACGACAAATTCCAAAGATGCTTTTCTGTTGCTATTGAAATGTTCTCCTTCCTTCCTTCTCACCTCCAGGTCCCAAGGATGGGCTAGGGTACTCTACACCCACCATGGACAGTTTCTTCAAAACCCATTGGTGCCCCTTAACATTCATTCATTCACAAATACTTTGCACTAACTGTATACGAAATCCGACGCTGTGAAAGATAGAAAAATAAAGAAGACATTACCTTTTCTATGCCCTTAAGCCCAAGGTTGGAGGAGTTACCAATAAACACAATACAGAGTGTAAAATGTATGTGCTATAAAGACAGACAAACCAGCAAATAAAAACTTTATTCACCTGATCCTTACCTGAAATTGAAAAGATGGGTAAGGAAAACATGTGGACATGTAGCAACTTAGTGGAAGGACCATGGAGAAAGTGCAGAGCCCAGGGTGAGTGAAGGCAGAGTAAAAAGAAAAGTGTCCGGCAATTTGGTTAGCTCGTAGGGGAAGAGTCACACACAGCTATCAATGGAGCCAGGCTGGTAACACAATGAAACACGCAGACCTGGTAAAGACTGTGACAAACTGGAGAAGACCACTTGTTCCAACTGTGGGGACGGCCACTACACAGCACACTACGGACTTTTCCCAAGTAGAAACTAGATCCCGGTATTGCCAGCTTCCAGCATTTTAAGAGATGGCGTTAGTCTTTACAGTTTTTCTGAAAACTACAAAGCCTGCAGGCATACTGCCCACAGGCTGCCATTTCTCTATCTCCGATACCGGGCCAAGTAAAGATGGAAGGCGAGGCAAAGAAGATAAACCGGGATCTAAGGACAGAGGGTGTAGAACAGCCCCTGCGAAGAGCTCAGTGGCTACGACAATCCGTCTTGTCAAATCCCTGCTACCACATGTCCACACCACGGATCCTGGTGCGAGTTAGTCTACCTCATCTGTTTTCTCATCTGTAAAATGTAAAAGTCATCAATCTCTGCCCGTTCTTGAGGACTGATTATGTTGTGACACTACACTGTAACTGACCTTGTGTATGTCTTTTTTTTTTTTTTTCGTGGGGGGGGGGTGAAGGGGAAGGACACTGAAGGGGTCGGTAGTGGTGAGAAGACCAACTTCCCAAGTATTAGTAAGTTTCCACTTCTTAAGCATGTAAGTGCCCAAACTGTGCTAATGGCTTTACGTAGAATTCCTCCATCTAAGCCTCACGACACCCCTACAAAATTGGTAAAGATATGAATCCATTTCACAGGAAGTACGTTTAGAAACTTGCCCAAGGTCAAACGACCTGCAAGCAACAAAACCCCTCAGAGGTGGCTGGAGCAGCGGGACTTCAGAGCTCGTGAACTCGGCCGAGGAGGAACCCGGTGGAGCCGGCGGACGCGAGTCCAGGCCGGCCCCCGAAAGACAACCCGGGCCCGGGTGCCATGCCCAGCGTCGCGGAGGCCGCCCAGCCCGACCTGATTCAGGCTCCGCTCGTGCACCCGCGGCCGCTCCCTGCTGGGGGCCAGAGGAGCGGGCACCGAGAGACCCTCAGCCCCGCTTGTGGCCCTCGCCCCGGCTCACCATTGAGGCCCACGGAGGCGACCAAAGGCCGGCGCACGGCCTGGCCGCTCAGCGACTCCCGGCTGAGGAAGGGCCGCTTCAGGTCCAGCACAGGCGGCTTCGGGGTGGCGGGCACCGTGGCCTGCACCAAGGGCCGCAGCGCGCCCGCCACCCCGCGGGACGTGGCCGACAGGACGGGCGCGAACGGTCCCGAGCGGGCTGCGACCGACAACATGGCGACAGCTGCTCCAACCGCCAAGCCGGTCACAGGGACGACCTTCCAACCACGGCGCAGGCGCGAAGAGGCGCGGAACGCGTGGCGTCAGCGCGCCGCCGGAAAGTAAGTCCTGCAGGGCGGGGCAAACCTGGAGAGGCGCTGCGTCAGGGGACGCGGCTACAAGCCCTCGCTGGGGGCGGGGCTAGCGGCCCACCTGTCAGTCCCGGTGCCACTTGGTCTGTGTCCCGAGAGATGCCCAGAAGAAAGAGAGGGCTGAACAAGGGACTCCAGTGACGTCCGATGGGCCGACTTTACGATCCTTTAGAGTAAAAATGTCATCCAGGAAGACCTAAAGATAACAATAAACGATTATAGTTTAACTTAGGATGGTACTATATCTCAACTAGGACAAAGTCCGGCACATAGTAATCGCTATGTTTTTACTATGATGATTATTATTATCTTCGTCTAACAGCAACAACAAAAAAAAGGCCAGAGGCATCTGTGCAAAACTCGGTAATGCTAATGGATTATGTTTATTAAGCATTCGCTGTGTATTTGGTTTTGTGTTTTATTATACCTACCTTCTTTCATTTGTTATCAAGGTCTCTATGAAGTCAGAGCTATTAGTATCAGCATTTTGCCCATGAAGAAACCGCGGTGTAGAGAGATTCTTTTCCCGGAACTGGATAACCAGCAAAATGTGAAGCAGGGTAATCTGTCTCCTGAGTCTGGGCTCTTCAGTGACACCACTGTTTCCCCAAGTAAGATTTTAGAATTTTAGAGGATGCAGAGTTGGCTCATTCACCTTCCATCACATCGTGAGAACGTTTTTGTTTTGTTTTGTTTTGTTTTTCTCTTTCAATCCTGATTGCACCAATGAGAAAGTCTCAGTTTGGTACTAATACATCTTTAATTAAAACACACACACACACACACACACACACACACACACACACACACACACACACACACGTACAGATGGGGTCTCACTATATTGCCTAGTCCAGTCTCAAACTCCTGGCCTCAGGGAATCCTGTCTCCGCCTCCCAAAGTACTGGGATTATAGGCATGAGCCAATGCACTTGGCCTCAGTTTGATCCTAATATATCTTTAATTCCTCTCTACACTTATCTCCCACTTTTAACAGAAAAGATCTTGAATTAGAAGCTCTTATCAGACAACTGAGTCTAGAGTGATTTCGTTGTATGGTTCATAGTATTGATTTTCTTTCCATACTGGTTTTCTATTCTGTACTATACTGAGATAAAGTTTTTCATTTATTTAGGTCAAAAATGATTTAAATATTAAGTAAATGTTAATATAAGCAGTGCACAGAATTGGCTCTGTGCTGTGCATGGGCTCTGTGATCTGGGCAAGTTCCTTCACCGCTCTGTGCCTCAGTTTCCTCGCCTGCCAAAAGGGGGCAGTAATGATGCCATGTGTGTTGTAAAGTTACTGGGAGGAGTAAATGTACTGAAATGTGTAAAGCACCTACAAGCAGGCCCAGCACACAGGCAGCACCAAGTGAGGATTTGCTGGTGGTGTTTTTATCTGAAATGCCACCTCCTCTAAGAAGCCTTCCCTTGATCCTTGCTGACTCACTGTTATTCCTCACGCCATGTCCAAAGTGTACTGACAGTTTTCCCCTTTGACCTTCCTATGACTCCTCTTAGGGCCTGGGCTTTTCCTAGCCTTATAGCCCAAGGGACTATATTGTACTCTCAAGACTGGGGGCTGCCTCCTCAGGGGCCACCCTGGCCAGGCTCATCACACAGCTGGCTCAGTGCTCTCCCCTGGCAACAACCTTAGGATAAAAGACATTTCCAGAGAAGTTGTCACACACCATGCATGGTTTGAGTGCTTCACATGAAATAATATCGCAACTGTCCTCTGAGTTGGTAAGAGTAAATGAAAAATGAATGAATGAACGAGTGAATGAATGAATGAAGGAGTCTTCATAAAACCTTCACAATGTCCCAGTTGGGTGAACAGAATAGGAATTATCTCCAGACTTCCTGCGTTCAATTTTAGTTTCACCACTCACTAGCTGTGCCCTAGGGCAAGTTATTTAATCTCTGTGTGTGCCTCTCAGTCTTTCTCTTGTAAAACAGAGATAATAACAGGGTCTACCCTAGAGAGTTATTTTAAGGATGAAATGGATTAATGTATGTAAAATGCCTAGAACTGTGCCTGGCACACCGTATGTAAATATCCATAATAATAATAACCTTCTATTTTCTAGATGAAGAAACTAAGACTCAGAGAAGACAAATGACCTGCCCAAAGACACATTGATAAGCACCCATCTGGTAGTGGTTCTAGTCCAGTGTTGCAGCAGAGAGAAGGGTAATCGTATAGTAGAACATCTGTCCTCTTGTGGAAGAAGGAGGGCAACGTCCAGGAGTGGCAGGCATACTGGAACTTGGACTTCTGTAGGCCAGCCTGGGTTCCACTTGGTAGATGAGGGTCTTGCTGTGTTGCCCAGGCTGGTCTCAAACTCCTGGCCTCAAGCAATCCTCCTACCTTAGCCTCCAGAGTAGCTGGGACTACAGGTGCACACCACTGCAACTCCTCGGTGGTTGTTATTTAACTGAAGAGGGTTTTAGCTTTCATGTATCAGCTCACTCTGGAGCCAGACAGCCTGACTTTCATGCCAGCTCTGCCCCTTACTACCTGTGTGATGTCGGGCAACATTACTGAGTGTCAGATTTCTTATTTGTAAAAAACAGAGATAAAAATGAGATTGTTGTGCAAATTAAAATAAAGAATCCGGCCGGGCGCGGTGGCTCAAGCCTGTAATCCCAGCACTTTGGGAGGCCGAGACGGGCGGATCACGAGGTCAGGAGATCGAGAGACCATCCCGGCTAACACGGTGAAACCCCGTCTCTACTAAAAAATACAAAAAAACTAGCCGGGCGAGGTGGCGGGCGCCTGTAGTCCCAGCTACTCGGGAGGCTGAGGCAGGAGAATGGCGTAAACCCGGGAGGCGGAGCTTGCAGTGAGCTGAGATCCGGCCACTGCACTCCAGCTTGGGTGACAGAGCAAGACTCCGTCTCAAAAAAAAAAAAAAAAAAAAAAAAGAATCCATGTGAAATATTTAGCACACTGGCATACAACGAGAGCTTAACAAACATTGTTAGTTTTGTAAACTGAGGGGAAAAAATAGCCACAGGCCTGGGAACATAAATGCTTGGTAAGCTTCTCAGTTCTCTGGAAGTCTGACAAGCAATGCGTATGTATGAACAAGGCAGGAGGAAGCACGACACCAAGCCTTCCTTTTAACAAATACTGTTTAAATCAGAGGTCAGAAGTCATGGACTGGAGATTCACTCTCTCCCCACTCATTTCTGCCCAGAGACACCTGGTGATCTGGCATACACAGTGCTATGAACCTCAGAATTATTTGCTAGCATTTACAAATTGTGAGTATTCCCACATACAAACTATGGTAGATGGAATAATGCCTCGCCACAAAAATGTCCACAGCCTAATCCCTGGAACCTAGGAGTATGTTACTTTACATGGCAAAGGAATGTTGTAGCTGTGATTGGAGATTGAGATAGGGAGGGTGTATTAGTCCTTGTCATGCAGCTATGAAGAAATACCTGAGACTGGGTAATTTACAAAGAAAAGAGGTTTAATTTGTAAATTACAGCTCACAGCTGAGCACGGCAGGTTGGGGACACCCTCAGGAAATTTACAATCATGGCAGGAGGGACCTCTTCACAGGGTGGCAGGAGAGAGAATAAGAGCCCAGCGAAGGGGGAAACCCCTTATAAAACTATCAGTTCTCATGATAACTCACTATCATGAGAACAACATGGGGGAAACTGCCCCCATGATCCATCACCTCCACCTGGTCCCGCCTTGGTTACAATTCAAGGGGATTGTAACAATTCAAGATGAGATCTGGGTGGGGACACAGAGCCAAACCATATCAGAGAGTCTTCCTGCACTGTCCGGGTGGGTGCAGCGTGTTCATAGGGTCTTAGAGGAGGGAAGCAAGAGGTGAGAGGACAGAAATGCCACACTGCTGGCTTTGAGGGTGGAGCCAGAGGAGGGGCCTGCAGGCAGAGGTGGAGCTGGAAATGGAAAGGAAACAGTCTCCCTTAGAGTCTCTAGAAGAAGTGCAGCCCTACAGACCCGTGTTAGGCTTCAGACCTCCAGAATTGTAAAATAATAAAATTGCATTATTTTAAGCCACTCGAGGCCCGTGTCCTCAACATAGAGAAAGACAGTGGGGTGCTGTCAGTCAGGGTAGGTACCTGCTTGGTGGTCTAGGTCCTTTCCCACTGCGTCCATTCAGTTCCGTTACCTGCCCATCTGCTGAGGCCTTGAGTTTGGGACCTCAGGTTTATATGATTCCTTGCACAAGCATGATCGATTGATTCCGGAGAGTGACAGAGCAGAATACCGATACGCAGGGGAATCTCCTAGTGTGAATTGTAGTCTAGATACTTCCTGTTCCCTACAGTCTTTTTGTTTGTTTTTTTTTTTTTTTTTTTGAGACGAAGTTTTGCTCTGTTGCCCAGGCTGGAGTGCAGTGGTGTGATCTCGGCTCACTGCAACCTCTGCCTCCCGGGTTCAAGCAATTTTGCCTCAGCCTCCCGAGTAGCTGGGATCACAGGCACGGTCCACCACGCCCAGCTAATTTTTGTATTTTTAGTAGAGATGGGGTTTTGCCATGTTGGCCAGGCTGATCTCAAACTCTTGACCTCACGTGATCCGCCCGCCACAGCTTCCCAAAGTGCTGGGATTACAGGTGCGAACCACCGCGCCCAGCCCTCTTCCCTAGTCTTAATGTGTTCATCTGGGCAATGTGTGTAGGGGGTGCGGATAGGGAGGGGAGCTCTAAGGTGAATGTGCTAGGATTCTGCATTTGTCATCCTCAAAACAAATTTATCACTGGGTAATTCTGCCTATGATCCTGCATAATGTGCAAAGCCAGTAAGATGCCTTTGCCTCGTCCCCAGGGAACATGCCTCCCAGCCACTTGCCCACACAGAAAGGCAGCCACCTCCCTGCTGAAAGGATCCCACGCCTATCTCCTGTTTCCACACAATTACCCCGGGAAATGCCTGGCTTCCCATTTCCAGTTGCAGCCATCGTGACAGTTTCAGCCTCTCCCCTCAGCCCACGTCCCTCGCTTGAGCAGCGAGATGTGAAGATGGACAGCCGCTTGAGAACTGCACAGACTGTCCTTAATCTAAGCCATTTAAAAGGCATTTGTGTTCCATAAAACCCGTTTCCGTAATTCTGTGCCCCTACTTCTTTGAAACATGGTAACCCTAGGGAGGAGAAGAAATTAGCCAGGGGGGAGAAGTTCAGATGTGCTAATATTTTAATCGCTCATTCTTTCATCACGTTAGTCACATTCATTAAGTATGATTAATTTCAGGCTTTGTTGAAAACCCTATCAGTTTCCCTATCAGCCACACATCCATCTCTTGCCAAGCAGGCTGCTGCAGTAGCACCAAAAGTCCCCCAATGTTTTTTACACCTGGATTGTATTATGTGCCCCCTGAAAATTTGTGGAATTCATTGAACTCATTTGTTTCAAATACTTTGCAAGAGCCTGGGCTCTTGAGTCAGGCAGCCTAAGTGTGATCCCAAGTCCTCCAATTGCTGGAGTCACTTGGGCAAGTGACTGATGCCCTCTGAGCCCTGGTGTCCTCGTCTGAGGATGGAGATAAGAATACCTATCTCAAAGGTTGGTTGTGAAGATGAAAGAAGGCTTTCAAATTGCTAAGTTAGTTGGTTGTGATTGTAATTAAGGGCCCTTGGAGATGGATCATTCATCCAGTCAGAAGATTTGTGTACAGTGACTATATGCAACGCTGTGTGTCCACTACTGATGAAAGAGATAGCCGCGAGCACAGCAGTCAAATGTGTGTGGCCCCCAGGACCTTATATTTTACTTGCGGAAGCTAGACAACCACCAAACATGTAATATACGAGATGGTGGTACGTTCTATGGAGGAAAGAAAGGACGAGGGGCAGGGAGTCCTGGGCTGGTGGGACAGAGTGCTATGGCTCAGAGGGAACTCAGAGAGAACCTAATTGAGGCCCTGACCTGGAGGGCTCATGCTTTGCACACTGTGCTAAGAATTTGGACTTTCTTTCTCCAAGAATAAGGACAACGAGAGCCAGCAAGCGGGGAAGTAGAGCAAGGATGATGCCATCCGGCTGCTCACCTGCTGGCTAGAACTCCCGGAGGACACTGTGAGGATACGGGTAGAAGGTGTGTAAGCGTGTGACTGCATGGAAGCCCTTGGCATGTAATCCACTCCGTGTTCCAAATTGCCATCCTTTCTGTGTGCTGTTAGGGACTTCCCCCGGCTCTCCCTGCAGAGTGAGGAGTACTCTGAGAGAGACAGGTCTAGGATGAATTGTTTTGATGGAGAATTGAACATTTTTTGGAGGGAAGGAAGATTTCGGGGGGGCGGGAGATAAATTGAAGGGGTATGGCTCTGAAAGTCCTTGGACAGTTTGTAGAGGACAGAGAAGGTGGTAATGTCAGTTTCTGCTCCCCTCCCACCTCCGCCTCTGTCCTTCTCAGTGGTCCCACAGCTCCCTACCTTCAGTCATCTTGTTCTCAAGCCTGAAGTGCTGGATCCACTCAGCTGCGACCCAGCTCAACACCTCTGTGGAAGCTTTGCCCATCACTCAGGAGAAGCCGAGATCCAGAGACTGATGCCCACGTTCTGTCTTTGCAGAGGGAAGCCCACCAGAGCCCTCTTCTCCCTGGGGAGGAACTGGCTCCCTGAGTCTCCAAGACAACCCCAGACAGCCCTGGGGACCTTGAATGTGAGCAAGGGGAGCAGGAAGGAGACTCCAGCCCACCCAGAGCCCCTGCAGGGTCTGCACACACAATTACAGGTCCTCATTTCCCTCTCCTAATGATGCCCCAAAACATTAAGGAAAGTTAAATCAAACCACCAGGTGTCCAGCATGAACAGTTGAAATAATAAATTCACAAAGAAAGTAAGACATTTTATTTGTGCTGTTTCAAAATTGGTAGATGCAGGAAAGCAAATTGTGATGTGCTTGGGATTTAATTTGTATTTCAAGGTACTAATGAAGGCAGCACCCATGTACCCAAAGGCCTTTTCATCCCTGAATCTTGAGAGCACTTTTCTAAGCATGCTGGGAATAAATTAAGTTGCAAAACCTCCATGAAAAAGATTACAGTTAAAACATAATTTTGAGGAACCACTTGAGTTTATCCATTTACCTGCTTTTAAGTACACACACCTATTTTTTTACAATTATTTTTCACAAAAGAAGGAACTTTGTGTGACGTATACAACCAGGTGATGGCAAACCTCCAGCATCTTTAAAATAAAACTCAAGTTGGGCTGGGCAGGATATCGCATGCCTGTAATTCCAGCACTTTGGGAGACCACGGCTGGTGGATCACCTGAGGTCAGGATCTCAAGACTAGACTGACCAACATGGTGAAACCTTGTCTCTACTAAAAATACAAAAAATTAGCTGGGCATGGTGGCGGGTGCCTGTAATCCCAGCTACTTGGGAGGCTGAGGCAGGAGAATCACTTGAACCCAGGAGGTGGAGGTTTCAGTGAGCCAAGATCGCACCATTGCACTCCAGCCTGGGCAGCGAGAGCAAAACTCTGTCTCAAAAAAGTAAAATAAAATAAAAATAAAACTCAGGCTGAACTAAACCAGCCCTCTGAGTCAATGTGACTGTAATTAAACCAGATATTCCATAATGAAGTATGCTGATTAATAAATTATTTGATTACCAGGTAAGTATACCTACAATCAATACAACTGCCTGAAAGCTCTGAATTAGAAATGGTGCAATAAAATATAACTGAAAGGTGTTAGGAATTGGTCGTTTTAATTACAGAGAATGATTAATTGGTCGTTCAGATAGTATTGATCTACAACTTATTTAATTCTTTGCTATTTAATTTGTCAGATTTGAATTCAAATAACTGATGATTTGTTCCATGAATGCCAGAGCTGGAAGGGATGGGGATGGCGGAAGAGACAAGACTGGATCATGGACCTGGTGGTTCTGTGCAGAGGCCAAAGCTACTCTCCTTCCCACCTGGCCCTGTGCTGGGCCTAACCTGGAGCCCCCTCCATCCTCTGCCTTATTCACCTCTGGTTCAAGGTCTGGCAGAAACTCCACATCCTCCAGGAAGCCCTGCTGGACTTGGGCAGACCTGGAGACACATCCAACCTCCTGGCAAGATGGGGGTTACAAGAGTGTGTATAAAGGGGAAGGCAAGAATGTGCCCTTGGTGGAGCAGTGAAAAGAAGCCTTCATGTGACAAGTGCTTTGCTCCTAACCCACCCCCTGTGGTGACATCTTCTAGGTTAACAGCCCTTGCTGATCTCTGCACATAAACCAAGCTAACTGTGGGAGGACTTTTGTTTCTAGTTTAAAGCAAGGAGGACCACAGTTCCTTCCAAACGCTCACCCCCAAGGAGATAAGGAGGGCATCCCATGAGCAACACTGTGTGTTAAAGATGCACATGAGCACTAGGACTCGACCAAGGACAAACACGTCTCCAGGCCCCTCAGACCCTCGCTGCTGCCCAGATGTCCATTGTCATCGGTCACATCCTAACCTCAACCCCCTCCCCTCCTCCCACATAAAAGGAGGCTGAAATTCATAGTAACTTCAGATGGTTCTTTAGGACACTGGCCCACCACCTTCTCAGTTGCTGGCTCTCCAAAACAAAGCCCCCTCCCTTGACCCAACTCCTTGTCTCTTGACGTACTGGCTGTCGTGCAGTGCGTGGTACCGGCTTGAACTCGGTTATGCTGGCACGGCCTCTGGCAGTGTTCAGTGTGTGAGGATGAGTATTTTACAGCTACTGTTCTATTTCTAGTCCCCTTCCTGTGGACGGCTGTGGGATGTGCTGTGGATGCCCTCTCTTAGGCTGGAATAAACCGCCCTACCTTCTCTGCCTTGTCTCCACCAAATAAACTCCTTAAGGCAGGGATAGAGTCTTGCACTCCACAAAGAAGTATTGCTGCGTCCTCAGCTGTGTAAGAGTGACTGGGCTCCTTCTATTCCACCTCTAATGGAACTTTAGGCACGCAGAGAGAGACAGCAAATTTGTGCTAGCTGAAGGGGTCAGCAAATGCATATGAGGCCTCTTGTGCTCCAGAGAGAGAATGGAGTGCAGTCAGTGAGACCCTGATGGGAGATGGAACCAAAAGCCTGGGCAGAAGGGATCGTGGAGGTGCCCGGGGTCAGGAGGGACGGGAAGGGTGAGGAACACAAGAGATCACCTGGAGGCATGAGCGGAGAAGGCAGGCACTGGGGGACGGTGCTGCTGATCCAGGTGGGGCAACATCCTAGGACCCGAGCGCTGGGCAGGTGCATCCGTGGAGAGAGGCTTCTCTCCTCTCTTGGCTTCTGCTGAGAGAGGCATTCATTCCCCTGGCTTGCCCTGCAAGAGACAGGGGCTCTAGGTAGATCTGTGCCATCTAGGGAATGGAATGTGAATATCTAAAGGTTCTAGAGGTCAAGTCTTAGGTTCCCTCTCAGCTCAGAACCCAGTTGGTGTACTCTAGCCCAACCCCCTTTTCTTGTAGATTTGCTACATGGAGAGGCAAATACCTTGCCAGACACCAACAGTCCCTTCTCAGCACTTTTGTGCAAAGGCAACTCAGACCCTAAGAGAATGGGGTCTAATTTGCAGGTGCCACTGGAAGGCAGAGGTCACGGGAGCCCTGAACTTCGGACAAGGTAGAGGGATCCTGGAGACAGCATATCTGGCCCTGGAGCCCTGCCCACCCGGGGAGTGAGGGCAGCTCTCCTGCTCTCCCCTGAGGCCTGCCTGAGGACCCCCATGTCCTCTATGTGTGGGATTCTGCAGTTTGCACTCACAACCCAGAGCCTTTTACCCAACCACCCTGGTTGTAGGAATGTGTTCAAAATAAGCATCAGACAAGTACATGAAGATGAATGTGCAAAGACGTTCATAGCAGGATTGTTTATAATCATGAAAAATGATCTGCAGATTTCCTGTCCGCTGTGCAGGATGAGTTAGACGGGGCTGCATCCATAAAATCACTTTGCCCTCTTTTAAAATTATATCATAGATCTGTGTTTAATGACATAGTAAATGGTACTCAATGCATTAAGTGAAAAAAGCAGCTTATACATCAGGATGTATATGATCAAGTTTTTGTTAAATGGATGCATGTATGCAGGTCAGTAACTGTCTGTGTTTGCAAACAAAAAGTCTAGCAAGATGTGCATCAAATATTAACAATCATTATTTTTGGATAGTGGATTTATTAACATCTATTTTTGACTTTGCCCTTTGTTTTCCTATGTTATCTTTTTTACACTGAGTTTATATTATTATTTTTACAATTAAAATGTCAATCCATCAATCTACCTCCATTTGGGAAGTAGTGAAAAGCAAATCTCACCTGCGTCCATTTCAACTACACAAGAACGACAGGATAGGGAGGAATAGCACTAAGTATGAGTGCCTGTGATTCAGAGAGGGAAGTGACTTGGAATTCTAGGCCAGCTCCTCCACCTTCTCCATCTCTAACTCTTCCACTCTCCCATACTTGCTCCTGGTGCCCCAGCACTCCTGGGTGCCTCCTGTCTTCCCAGCATGCACAATCCAACTGAGCTTATTATTGGTACCCACTTTACACCTGATCTTTCCGCCCTTCACACCTCTTGTCACTCCCAGTCACTCCATCGATTTTTATTTTTTTATTTATTGACTTCATCACCATCTGAATCAACAGTGTCTCTTTCTTTCTTTGCCTGTTCACTTACAGTTGGCCTTATTTACTACTGTGGGAAGCTAATGGTGTCTGCTGGAGCCAAATCAGCACATTTATTTATCTATTTATTTAGAGACCGAATCTCACTCTGTCGCCCAGGCTGGACTGCAGTGGCATGATCTTGGCTCACTGCAACTTCTGCCTCCCATGTTCAAGTGATTCTCGTGCCTCAGCCTCCCAAATAGGTGGGACTGCAGGTGTGAGCCACCCCGCCCGGCTAATTTTTGTATTTTTAGTAAAAACGGGCTTTCGCCGTGTTGGCCAGGTTGGTCTCGAACTCCTGACCTCACGTGATCCACCCGCCTCGGCCTCCCAAAGTGTTGGGATTACAGACGTGAGCCACTGAGCCCAGCCTATTTATTATTATTATTATTTTTTTTTTTGAGACGGGGTCTTGCTCTGTCTCCCAGGCCAGAGTGCAATGGTGCAATCACAGGTCACTGCAGCCTTGAACTCCTGGGCTCAAGCACTCCTCCTGTCTCTGCCTCCCAAATAGCTGGGACTACAGGTGTGTACCACCACACCTGGCTGTAATCAGCACCTTTAAAGAACCTAAAGATGGACTTCTGCCCATCCCACCCCATGAAATCTACATCTGAATATTAGAGAAACTCCAAGGGAGTTCTCAGTTTTCCCATATCTTCTCTGCTCACACCTGTGTCCCCACAGCAGCATACACCTTGTCCCCTGTATGTGCTCAGTGAGTAAGTAACGATCCAATTGATAGATAAGTGGATGCATGTCTCCTGAGTCTTGGGGAAGGAAAGAGAAGACAGAAAAGGCTATATTCAATAGGAAAGTTTTTAGGCCACTGGGCAGGTACAAACAAGGCCGGGCGTGGTGGCTCACACCTGTAATCCCAGTACTTTGATAGGCTGAGGTGGACAGATCACCTGAGGTCAGGAGTTTAAGACCAGCCTGGCCAACATGGTGAAACCACATCTCTATCAAAAATACAAAAATTAGTCAGGCGTGGTGGCACGGCCTGTAGTCCCAGCTACTTGGGAAACTGAGGCAGGAGAATCACTTGAACCCGGGAGGCAGAGGTTGCAGTGAGCCGAGATCGCACCACTGAACTCCAGCCTGGGTGACAGAGCGAGACTCTGTTTCAAAAGAAGGCAACAACAACAAAAAACAAGAGTAGATGAGTATCAGTGAGAAGAAACCCCCATCCCCAGCAGTTGGTGAGCTGGGAATCACGCCAACAAGGACACTCGGAACAGCCAGGTCAGAGAGCAGCGGCCCCTGGTGATGGCCTGGCCCGCCCAGACAGTGAATGCCATTTTCTAAACCTGGTGAGATGATAACCTTTTAACCTGCTAAGTAAAGCTATTTTTAAACTTGGAGGGGCAAAAAATAATCTTTCCCCAGGTGAAACCGTAACAGTCACTTAGAGCACAATGGATCTTTATTTTTTATGACCAAGTTATAAATTGTTGAAAATAAGAGTTTCAAATGGAAATGTTGACATAATAATCTTATCTATAGCAGCATGAATAACCAACCATAACCGTTATTGTTCTGTCTCCTATGAAGGTTGGCTTTTTTGAAAGTTCAACTTGCTCAATATGTTTGCCTTTTAACATGAGTTAAGAGGTAATTTGCATGAACACAAATAAAGAAGTATCAATTCAGTGGCATTATGAATTAATTAGCTGCAGCCCACCATCATGAATTGGGAAATGCAACCACACTTTCCATCTCTTTTCTTTATAGCCCACTCTTGCTACGTTACACCTTTTCAGATATTAAGTACCGAACATGGTTGCTTCTTAAAAAGGTTAATTATCCAAGACAGGTTTATGGTACCTTATCTAAAGGCCACATATTCTACTTCTTTGGCATCTTGGATTTACATAATTACAATCAGTGGAAAGTTAGTCGGTCAGATTTCCTTTCCCACCACTCCCCAGCAGGCACCTTTCTCCTCTTGAAATCTACCAGTACTGGGGGTCTCCACCAGCTGGTCTTTGTTTCTTACTCCGGCAAAGCAACATCAACAGCTTGCAACAGCCAAGTTTCCTCGCCTTAAATGTGAGGAATGACCACATGAGCAAGGCAGGCTGAATCCAGTCCAAAGCCTGCAGCACCTGGAGCAGAGCTCACCAGTGGAGGCTGTGGGCAAAATCAGGCCCACAGTCATGTTTTTTTTGGCCTATAAAGTGTTAAAAAATGGGATTGTGTGCCTATAATCCTAGCTACTCAGGAGGCTGAGACAGGAGGATCACTTGAGGCCAGGAGTCTGGCTATGTTGCCCAGTCTGGTCAACATAGCCAGACTCCATCTCTACAAAACAAAATTTTTTTAAAAATTAGCCAGGCGTGGTGGTGTGGATCTGTAATCCCAGCTACTCAGGAGGCTGAGGCAGGAGAATCGGTTGAGCCTGTGAGATCAAGGCTGCAGTGAGCTATAATTGTACCACTGCACTCCAGCCTGGGTGACAGAGCAAGACTTTGTCTCAAAAAAAAAAGGAATTGTCAACCAGTATTTGAAAATTTGGAGGTTACACACACACACACACACACACACACGCACGCACACACCACACAGATAATCACACTGTCAGACCATATCAGGCACGCTCCCAGGCGGCAACCATGAGGAGCGGTGTGGAGGCCCCAGTTTAGACAGGGCCTGAGTTCTGCAGCTTCCCCGCGGTTGTTCCCAGCTCCCGTGGTCTTCCAAAACCTGAAGCTGAGTGCTGGTTGTGATTTATCCCCCAATATTGGGTGTGTTGAAAACTGTATGGTACCTGCCTGGCCCTTGTAACTGGAGGAGACATTTACACGCAGGCAGGGCTGCACCCGGGGTAGGGAGGGACAGGGAGGGAGAGGAGGGCAAGACATCACATGAGGCATGGGAAGAGAAGGCAGGCCCCAGGGTTGACGCCCCCGATCCAGGTAGAGTGAGCATGCCTGGCACCTAAGTGCTGGGCAGATGCATCTGTAGAGGGAAAATTTGCTCCAGTCTTGGCTACTACAGGGAGAGAGGCAGGAGGACGCCCCCCTGGGAGGCGTTCCAGGGGACCGGGGTGCAAATCCAAGCCCTGCAAAGCCAAGAACGTAGGCTTCCAGCACTCTATTCAACCACCCGCAGACAGTGTGCAAGGTGAGCAAGACAGAAGGCAGGACTGCAGGAAGCAAGCAAGGAGGTGATACAGCCAGCGCCTGGAGCTGGGAGTGAGAGCTGCTCATGTGCATGATCAGTGAGGGCCTCTCTGTGACAACAGCAGGGGAGCGGAGACCAGAACAAGGTAGCCCAGGAAGGGCCGGGGTAGATGTTCAAAGGCCCTCATATGGGCGTAAAGGCGGTACCTCCTAGGCTCTGTGGAGACACTGGGGTGATGGGTGTTAGTGAGCTAGCCTGAGGTGAGAGGGGAAAGCCTGCAAGAGTGTGATCAGCTAGTGTTTTTCTCTTTCTCTTTTTCTTTTCTTTTCTTCTTTTTTTTTAGAAACAGGTTCTCGCTGTATTGTCCAGGCTGGAGTGCAGTGGCTGTTCACAGGCGCCATCCCACCACTGATCAGCAAGGGAATTTTCACCTTCTCTGTTTCCACCTTCTCTGTTTTCATCCCTCCTTAGGCAACCTGAGGGTTCTGCACTCCTGAGAGGTCACTACATAGGGGCTAAACTTAGGACAGACACCCGACTGGCACAGCGCATTACGGCCCCGAACTTCTGGGCTCAAGCCGTCCTCCCACCTTGCCTCCCGCGTAGCTGGGACTACAGCATGCACCACTGCACCCAGCAAGGGCAATGTTTTTGAACTGTGAGTGAGGACCCATTATTAGATCATAAGATGCATTCATTGGATCTTAATCAGTATTTAAAAAATAAAATGAAATAAATATATCATAAAACAGCATAGGATAGTGGAGAAAATACAAATGCATTGCCCGTAGGAAGGGTGAACTTGCTTTGTGAGCCTTTGTTTCAGTTTTACGTATGCACATGCACACACACTGGGTCTGGACTTCGAGTGTCAGGCTGCAGACGCCTTTACCTTGCTGAGGCCCCCAGCTGCCCACCCGAAGGAAATCAGATAAGTGAAACTGATGCGATGTGATCCTTTAAAAGTCAGGCGGAACAGTCAGGAGGCCCTGAGCTGAACATTGCTAGCAGCAAGGTCACAACTGCCAGAACAGCCGAGGCCACTCCTGCTCAGCACAGAGAAGGCAGCCAAACAGATTTCTTGGAGCAGCTGCCAACAGAGTCTGCCCAGTGTGAGGGAGAAAGAGCCCCACATGTGGAGCACCTGCCAGGCGCCAGGCACTGCACATCCGACCTCTGGGTGAGCTGTGCTCCAAGGGCCAAGTCCATGTCAGTGTTGCCGTAAGGGATGCTCCAGGCCCAGCAGGCAGTGCGTGCCCCCACCCCCGCCCACCCCCATGAGCTGAGTGTTTCTGGTCCTCACAACAGCCCTGCAAGGCAGATCTTATGATCTTTGTGTCAGGGGTGAAAAAATCAGGCACAGTGTTCAGTGATTAGCTGAAGGGGCAGAGCCAGAATTCAAACCCAAGTGAGCCTGACACCAGGGCCTAGGTTTTCTCTTCCATGACACAGCTCTCACAACACTGAGAGTTGGAGGAGGCACAGGTCCTCTCCTGGGGCTTCCAGAAGAATACTGCTTACAAAAAATAACAATTAGAGGAAAAATGAGGGGTGAGGGATACTATGGACACAGCTCTGCATTGGCTGGGAGAGGGACAGATCAAAAGCCTTCTAGCAAATATCAGCTCCATGAGGACAGGCACCGTGTCTGCCCTGCCTTCCACCAAATCCCCAGGTTTCAATACAGCACGTAGAACACGGTAGCTCAGTAAGTATCTGGTGGATGGGTAGATGGATAGATGGATGGATAAATGGATAGATGAATGGACGGGTGAATGAATAGATGGGATAGGTGAGTGTTTACATGGACAGATGGATGAATTGATCGATGTATGAATAGGTGAATGGATACATGGATGGATGAATTGATGGATGCATGGGTGTATGGTGAGTGGATAGATGGATGGATGGATGGATAATGGGTGGATGAGTGGATTGATGGGTGAATAATACGTGCATGGATGGATGGATGGATGGATGGATGGATGGATGGATGGATGAATTGATCGATGGATGGATAGGTGAATGGATACATGGATGTATGAATTGACGGATGCATGGGTGTATGGTAGATGGATGGATAATGGCCGACTGGGTAGATAGATGAATGGATGAATACATACATGGGTGGATGGATGGATGGATGGACGGATGGATGGATGGATGGATGCATGCATGGAAAGAGATCTGTGGTGTTGGTCTACACCTTCCAATGGCTCATTTGTTAGCAGGCCACATCCTTATTATTGGCCTCAATTCTGCACCTGTAATCTGAGGGCCTGAGTCAGACTGTATTCAGGGAGCTTCCATGGGTGCCATCAGAGGTCTCCAGGGCAATCCTACTAGACTGGCTCCTCCCTCCATTCCTGCCCCTATCCCTGGAAAAGCATAGAATGCCAAGGCTGCCCAGTTGTGCACCTGAGGCAGCCCAGTTGGGCATCTCTAAGAATGTATGTAGATTATGAATGTGACTGACCCCACCCTGGGTAGTGCTGCAGCTTTGAACTAACACTTAAAAAACAAAAAGCAGAGCAGACACACACATGCAAACACACATATTCTGGAGTGAGCTTGGCAAACTGCTTCTGAGCCGTTCCTGTGTGGGTAGAGAGCACAGTAATTAAACGGACTGGCCCTGGAGCCAGACTTCTTGGGCTCATCTCCTTCATGGCAGTGAGACCAGGCACTGGATTCTCCGAGGTTTCACTTATCCTCTGTTAAATGGGATAGCACCTGCCTCTCCAGGTCACTGTGCGGGTCAGACGCTCCCCTTAGTGGGGACATCGCTGGAGCTTTATGCCCTAACTGGGATTCCAGACTTTCCACATCACTGGGGTTTACCCACAGGTCGGTAAACCCTGTCGCAGTGGCAGGGCTTCTCAAGTTCAAGTTCAACAACCCCCCCCACCCCAGAAATAGGTGGGATGTCCTTTTCTTGGGTTTACAGTGTCCTGGAGCTTTGTGAAGGGGCTGGTGTATCACATGAGGTAATGATCTGGGACTGGAAGGACTCCCAGGACAGACATGCATGTCACTCCTGCTGGGTGGCCAAGGGGCACGGTGCTGGACACTGACAACATGAAGTACTCATCTCTATGCAATGCTGACTCTCAAACCCAAGCAAATAGAGTCTGCAGGTGTGAGTGGGGCATAGGGCCGGGTGGCCTGTTGAAGAATTCACTGCCTTGCCATCCCTGAACACATACACGTGGTTTCTCCCAGACCTTTGACAGGCCATAGCCCCTGGCTTTCCCCAGTACGTTTCCTCCTTATATAGTTTTCCCAGGAGCCTAACACCTCACTCCCACCTAACTCTTCTTCCTCCCTGCTTTCCTGAGAGATATTTTAGCCATTTCTACTACCACCATTGCCTCAAACCCTGTTCTCTTCCTTTCACAGGGAACCTTGCCTTATTTTCCTAGGAGCCTAAATTATTATCAATGGAAAAAAATGCTTGCTAGAAGGCAAGGCTGGCTTACTTATTATACCCTGCTGAAAAATAGGAGAACAATCACTCAGTCCAACAAAGGAAGGGAGACAATGACACTTGTATGGCACTCACTAGATAGGCTCCATACCATATTTCTTTTTACTTTTTTGAGACAGCCTGTCACCCAGGCTGGAGCACAGTGGTGCAATCTTGGCTCACTGCAACCTCCATCTCAAGACTCAAGTGATCCTCCCACCTCAGCTTCCTGAGAAGCTGGGACCACAGGCGTGTGCCACCATGCCTGGCTAATTTCTTGCATTTTTTGTAGATGTGAGGTATTGCCGTGTTTCCCAAGCTGGTCTTGAACTCCTGGGCTCAAGCAATCATCCTCCTTGGCCTCATAAAGTGCTGAGATTACAGGCATGAGTCACTGTGCTCAGCCTAACATATTTTAAGTGAAAGAAAATATTAGTAAACTTGAAGACAGCACAATAGAAATTAACTCAGTCTTAGGTATGTACACAAGAAAGGTTTAAAAAATAAAAAGACTTTCAGAGATGTGTGAGACAACAGTGTGTGGTCTGAAATGCATGTCATTAGAATCCCAGAATGAGAAGAGCATCAGAAAAGGAAAGAAAAAAATATTTAGAGAAAGAATAGCCTCAAAAGTTCCGATATCTGTTGAAAAAATTAGCTTGCAGACCCAAGAACTCAATAAACCCCAAATAGAATAAAACTAAAGAAAATTCTACTGGATATATAATACTCAAAGCTCTGAAAGCCAAAGCAAGAAAATTTTTAAAACATTCAGCAAAACTGACTCCAGAAGAAAACCAGCAAGAATAATGTCTGAGTTCTTATCATGAGCTTTGGATAGCAAAAGAAACAGCAACAATATAATTCAAGTACTGTAGGTTGGAAAAGAACAGTCAACCAAGAATACTATATTAGGATAAAATATACCTCAAAAATGAAGGTTAGAGACACTTTTAGAAAACAAATACTGTGATAATTTGCTACCACCACCAGACCTGCACTACAAAAAAAGTAAAGGAAGTCCTTTAAGCTGAAGAAATAAAGAGCTCTGAAAATAGTAGATATGTACATAAATACAAAGGACCATTTGTTTAATTTTCTTCTTTTAAAAACTATGATTGTTTAAAGCAAAAATTGTAATACTGCACAAATGGGTTATAGTATATATATATATATATTATATATACACACACATATATATCATGAAAATAACACTAATAATAGGGTGGCAAATGGAAGCACAATATTTCAAGTTTCCTATATTTTAAGTAAAGTAACTTGATATTAACCACAAGTAGAATGGGTCAACTTAAAGGTAGCTATTGCAATCCCTTTAGGAACCACTAAAAACATAATGCAAATATATATATTTTGGAGATAGGGTCTCACTCTGTTGCCCAGGCTACAGTTGTGTGCCACCATGCCTGGAGTTTTTTTTGTTTTCTTTGTTTTGTTTTGTTTGGTAGAGATGAGGCCTTGCTATGCTGCCAGGCTGGTCTAAAGCAATCCTTCTGCTTCCACCTCCCAAAATAGTGGGATTACAGGTATGAACCACATGCCTGGCCCTGCAAAAATATGTAGATAGAAAGCCAATAGGGAATGTAGATGAAATACTAAAATATTTTAACAAAAAAGAAGGCCAGAAAGTAAGAAAACAGGAAGAACAACACCAAATAGATCAGGCAAGTAGAAAATATATAGAAAAATGGCAGACTTTAATACACCATGTCAATAATTACATTAAATGTAAAAAGAATATTCAATCAAAAGGCAGAGATTTTTAAGGGTTGGATAAAAAGCAAGAATTGGCTGGGCATAGTGGCTCATACCTGTAATTCCAGCATTTTGAAGGCTGAGGCAGGAGGCCTGCTTAAGCCCCAAAATGTCAGACCAGCCTGGGGAACATGGTGATACCTCAACTATACCAAAAAAGAAAAAATAAAGGTGGGGGTAGTGGCACATGATTATGGGTCTAGCTACTCGAGGCATGAGGATCTCTTGAGCCTGGGAGGTTGAGGCTGCAGTGAGCTGGGTTTACATCACTGCACTCCAGACTGGGTGACAGAGAAAGAATTCTGTCTCAAAAAGGAAAAGAAAGAAAAAGCAAGAATCAAGCATATGCCGTCTACAATAGACACAATTTAAGTTCAAATACAAGAAAAATACATTGAAAGAAAAATATGCAAAAAAATGCAAAATGTAAACATACAAAAGCTGAAGTGGTCATAATAATATTGGTCAAAATAGACTTCAAAACAAGTGGTATTACTAGAGGAGAAGAGGAAATTTGCATTACAACAAAAAAGTCAGGCCGGTCGCAGTGGCTCACACTTGTAATCCCAGCACTTTGGGAGGCCAAGGTGGGCAGATCACGAGGTCAGGAGATCGGGATCATTCTGGCTAACACAGTGAAACTCCCGCTCTACTAAAAATACAAAAAAATTAGCCAGGCGTGGTGGCAGGTACCTGTGGTCCCAGCTACTCGGGAAGCTGAGACAGGAGAATGGCGTGAACCAAGGACGCAGAGCTTGCAGTGAGCCGAGATCATGCCACTGAGAGCGAGACTCCATCTCAAAAAAAAAAAAAAAAACAGTCAATACAATCAGGAAGATATGGCACTTAAAAAGGCGTATGTGCCTAATAACAGATCTTCCAAATGCATTCATAAAAACTTGACAAAATGAAAAAGCAAAATAGACAAAACCAAAGTCATAGTAAGAGACTTTAGTGCACCTCTCTTAGGGATGAAGAGAACTGCTAGACAAGAAACCAGTAAGAGTATGGAATGTCTGAAGAACATTATCAACCACCTTCACCTACTTGACATTGATAGAACCCTGCACCAAACCACCAAACAACTGCAGAACACATTCATTTGAAATGCAAACGGATGTGCACCTAGTAGATCATACACTATGTCATCAAACAAATCTCAATAGATTTCTAAAGAATGAAATCTTACAGAGCATGTCCTGTGACCGCAAAGAAAGTAAATTACAGCCGGGCGCGGTGGCTCACGCCTGTAATCCCAGCACTTTGGGAGGCCGAGGCGGGCGGATCACAAGGTCAGGAGATCGAGACCACGGTGAAACCCCGTCTCTACTAAAAATACAAAAAATTAGCCGGGCGCGGTTGTGGGCGCCTGTAGTCCCAGCTACTCGGGAGGCTGAGGCAGGAGAATGGCGTGAACCCGGGAGGCGGAGCTTGCAGTGAGCCGAGATCGCGCCACTGCACTCCAGCCTGGGCGACAGAGCGAGACTCCATCTCAAAAAAAAAAAAAAAAAAAAAAAAAAGAATGAAATCTTACAGAGCATGTCCTCTGACTGCAAAGAAAGTAAATTACAAATCCTAGCAGAATTCAGTCAGTAGCAGAAATCTCACCCTGTCTAGCATCCTGAGAAACTTTTGAGGAAAATCTCCCCTTTGCAGCTTTTCAGTAAGCACTGAACTGGGGAACTTCAAAAATAAATTTTTCTTTTAAAAATAACTATCCTGTTTCCACTCTGATAAGCACATGAGCAACCATTCCTCACTTTGAGCTGATGGCAGAAAATGCAACTCCAGCTGGAATTAGCAAAAAATAAATGCATTAGCTCATGTGAACAGAAAACCCCAGCATGAGGGTATGGTCTCACCCTCAGCCTCCCAGCTCTACTTTATTCTGGGTGGACTCCCTCTTGAGCAATGTCTTCTATGGCAGGATGGCCACTTTCATCTTCATGTCTGGCAGAAACAGAGCTAGTGTTTTCCAAGAGGCACAGCTTTTCGGTATCGCTGGTTCTGATTGGCTAAGTCCAGATCACATGACCACTCTTGACTCTGAGGTTGGCATCAATCATTCCACTCACTGCAAGGGTTGATAGTGAGTTGGTGGTTTCCCAGAGGGACATTGAGGTTGAGAAGAGAGAATGAACTGAGCAGGCAATGACAGCAGATGTGCACTCCCTGCACCCACTGGGTTTAAAGATGGTGGAGCAGGAGGTAGGGAGAAGGGTGAGGGGATCCGATGGGCAGATGAAATCCCAGTAGGTCAGAACTCACCCCAGAACCTAGCTTAACCCCCCGTGTCTTTCCAGACAATGGTCACTTTCGGGTGGGGGGCTGATTAGTGCATATGTGTACACACACACACACACACACACACAGACACACACACGCGTTGTTTTCATTTTCTTTTCATTTTTTTCACAATGAATACAAATTATTTGATTTCTGTACTGTTTTTTGAAAACACAAATATTTCAGGCAAATACATCCGTTAGGGGCTGGAGTCTTTTTTCTTTTTTGTGGGGACATAGAGTGGTATTATGAAAAGATGCTTATCTTCAAGGTCAAAACTGTATACTCCACAGGTGCTCTTACCAGCTATAAAACATTTAGCAAGTTTCTACTTTTACCCTCAAAATAGGAATAACCTCTGATTTAATTACCTCATAAGTTGTGGGGGAAGCCCTCACCAAAACGTGGAGCATTTGAGATAGTGCATGAAAACCGGCTTTCTATACCCAAGGTGTTTTACAAAGGAGAGAAAAGGTTCCCTGTATTTCAATTCTGGAAGCCACAGGAAAGTAACTTGCGTTCTGGAGCTCCTATTCAGAAAGGATGCTTTTCCACCCTTCAGAATCACAGCCTTCTTTCCCTCAAAGGGAGAAGCCTTTACCTGTTATATCTCTAGGCTTTAACCACTACACAAATAGAAATAACAAGAGTCGGGTAGAACCAACCCAAGGGACAGAGGCAATTAAAGATAAATCAGGCATCTTGGAAAAAGTCATTTGCAGAAACAGTTGTGTCCCCAGCATGCAATATGGAGGAAATACATTAAAGCAAAAATTAATTTAATAAGCACTCACCCTCATTCTTTGTAAAGGATCGAATAGTATAAAATACTTCATTAGGCAAAGTCTCAGCGGGGAAACATGGAGTTTTTCAAAAAAAGACTTCGTAAGTTAGAGATGGAAGAAAAAAAAATAGAAGAGAGAGATGGGGAGAACATGGCTTTTGTCTGAGTGTGCAGCTTTAGAATAGGACGGGGAAGTTCAGATATGGGGAGAAGATGGTCAGGGTGCTTAAGAACCCCTCATATCCCAGGGATCCCATCATGCTAGAAACACACAAAGCCAGTGAGACAATGGCAGCCTCTGCCCAGATAATCCACACACACAGAACCACATCTGATTTAAGACTCAGAAATGGCTTCAACAGTGCCATCTCCTGCCCTAAGCCCCTCTGCATTTGCTCTGGGAGGTGAGTAGAAATGCCACTGAGGAAGGTAATCATCTGATCTCCCCCCACTTGATCCCAAAGCATTGCATGGTGCTGGGGGATCAGCTGATGCCCCCAAATGCCTGCTGATTGATGTAATGAGCATTTGGGGGTGCCAACCCAGGGTCCGTTTTCTGTTCACTTCCTACTGATACCCAGTTTTTTCTTCAGGAATCCACCTCAGCTCATGGCCCGACCCAAAATTCCAGATTGGGGCTTTTAGTGGCTGAAATAAATCCAGTTATTCCATTTCCCAGAATTGATCGGAGGTGACCCTTCTTTAATGTTGAGACAGGAACACTCACCAACTGGACTCTGTGATATGCAGGCAGGAAACCTAAAATTGTGGGAACAACTATGGCGGCAAGAAGGGAAGTCAGCCCAGGGCCAAAGCCAGCAGACACAGAAGGACCCAGAGGGAGATCAAGCAAAATAGGGCACCTTGATCATGCCATTCCTGAAGCTGTGCTTTCCTTGATTTCCAACAGTTTATTCCAGTAGGAATACATCTTGCTTGTTTTATAGGCTGGTTGGAATTTTGCAGCTGTTTGATGTTTGCATGCTAAGAGTTCTAACTGACACTGAGCACATTGGAGAATGAGAAAGAGTAAGACAAGAGAAAGGAAGGGAGAGCGAAATTAAGAGAGGGAAGAAAGGAGAAAAGAGAGGGAAGAAGGGAAGAAAGAAAGGGAAAAAAAGGAGAAAAGGGGAGGAAAATTAAGAAAGGGAAGAAATGAGAAGAGGCAAATAATAATAATAATAACCCAGAAGAATAAAATGTTTTTAGGGCAGTATGGGGTTGTGTAGACTAGTATGTCCAGCTTTCATATTATAGATGAGAAAACAGAGGTCCCAAGCAGTGACGTGACTCTACCAGGCCCACACCATCAGTGTGACCGAGCATGAGGACCCAAGCATCCCGGCGCTCAGCCCCCCTCTTTCTTCCCCCAAGTCGCAAATGTAGAGAAGCAGTTTTTATAGCTAAAGTAGT
Organism: Macaca nemestrina; assembly: GCF_043159975.1. NCBI lineage: Eukaryota > Metazoa > Chordata > Mammalia > Primates > Cercopithecidae > Macaca > Macaca nemestrina. Next base: position 38,641,352 of record NC_092144.1, read on the forward strand.
TGTTGCTTATTACAGAGAATTTGAGATGTGCACAAAAGTAGAAAAAAGAAAAAAGCCATAATGTTACCATGCAGATATAACCATTATTAACATTTAACCAATTTTCCTGTCAGTGTTCTTCTGTATTTAAGGATCATTTTTACAGAGTTTTAAACCCTCAGTTTATATAATTGTATTCCCTGCTTTTTTCTCTTATCTCATAAGCATTAGCCATGTTACTGTATATTGTTCAGGAACAAAAATGTTTGACTTTATAATATTCAGTCAGGTAGACCCTCATTTATTTAACAATTTTCCTACCAGGGGACATATTTTTCAAATTTTCAACATTTACTTTCAAAACACTCAAAGATCCTTGCATAAAACTTTTTCGTGTGTAAGAATATTTCCTTATAATTGATTCACAGAAGTGAAATCTTAGAGTCAAAGGCCAGGAATTAGGGTTGCCACATTTAGCAACTAAAAATGTAGGATTTAAATTTTCATTTCAAATTATTTATCTGCAATTGAAATTTAACTGGGAGTTCTGTATTTTATCTGGCAACCTTAGCAGAAATACTTTTAAAGGTTTCCGTACATATTTTCAATGCCCTCAGGTTAGAAAAGAGGGAGAATGAGGGAGTAACACCTAACATTCTATTTTGTGCCATGCACTCATTTAAATATTTTATGGCCATTTAAGTGCATTTAAGCTTTGTGTTGACCTCTAAGTTAAGGAATTATTGTGAGCCCTACTTTGCAGATGAAAAAGCAGAGGTCGACGAGGTTAAGTAAAATGTTCAAGACTACACAACTAGGACTCCGGGAAACTAAAATTGAACCTGGGCAGCCTGACTGCTACAGTGTCCCCAGAAAGCCAAGGAAAGAGTGAAACACGCCGAGAGAGGAGATTCAGACTGTGACTCTTGAGAGAAGCAGGCATCCATGGTCCTTCTTGCCTGGGTCCCCCTCGAAGTCAAAATCAGCCATGTGAGCAGCCTTTCCCGACTCAGAGACCCCAAATCCTCACCACACATTAGAAGGATATTGATCATTCACTGAACACATTGGGGCAAGACAGGGATCCACACATAATGGAAACAATTTCATACAATCCATTTTAAACCTGGTCAATCCCGTCTCGAGTTCCTCTCCAGCTTCCAGGCTGGTCCTCCCCCTCTTTCAGCCTCCACACCCATCACTCCACTCAGCAAAAAACACCCCCTCTACCACCTAGACCTGCCCTCCCTGGAAAGGAAAGGTTATACTTAATAAATAGCTCAGTGTCTAACTCTACCATTTTTAAAAAATATCAAACAGTAAGGGACTTTATTCCTTCTTTCTTCCCTGTCTCCCATACATTTCCTTCCTTTCACGTCCTCCCTTCCCCATGTGACACTCACCAAGCACCAAGAAGATCTTCTTCCACCCACAGGCAATGAAGGCATCCCAGGCAATAGCCCTAGGCAGACCACAGAGGGTAGCCAGGCTGGAAGGCTTCAGACAAAGAGCTGGGAAGGCCCAGAGGGGAAACAGCACTCCCACCTGGGTAACGTGTAAGGGCTGCGCGGCGCAGGTGCCACTGAGCTGGGCACTGAAGGGCTGATAGATTTTGTACATGTAGAGATGGATTGGAATTAGGCCAGGGGTGAAAGGGAAGCAGGGGGCTGCCCCTCCCCAATGAGAACAGTTTGAGGATGCAGTTTAGGGAGAGAGAGAGCAGGGCTTGAGCCTGAAGCAGACTGAGTTCTCTGAAATCCCCATGCATACTTATCAGCAACTCCTCGTGGCTGATGCCAAAAGGGTCCTGGGTGAAGCTGGAGCTGGCTTCTGGGGTCTTGTTTTGGGGAGCATCCCCACATGGCCAGGACCCCCAACCATTGCTGGGACAATATACAGTTGACATGCATGGGTTCACCCAGGCCATCTTTTAAATGACACACAAAATGCATCTAGGATTTTAAAACCGCTCATAAAAATGGATCAATCAGCACAAGGCTGAAATAATTCGTTCCTTTTGCTAGGAAAAAAAAAAATAGTGCTTCTTAATTATTGTACTGATTGCCTGAGAGTTTTTTTTAAATGCAACGAAGAGGCCTCTGAAGGCCTTGTCCTTCTACCTGCCTATGGGGAAAGAATCTAATTAAAACAAAGAAAATAGATGAATATTTAATGGTATGATTTTCCCCAACTACTTTTTACTTCTCAACTTAACCCAGTGACGGCTCCAAAAATTCCTCCAACAAAGAACACGCAAAATCCCACGAGCGGGATCTGTCAGAGCAGAGTTTGCATAAACAGCTCTGTGCCTCAGAGCTGACGCCAGAGCTCCTCCCTCAAGCCAGCCGGGGCTGCCGCTTCCACAGCCGTCCGAGGATGCTCTGGCCTCCTGTCCTAAACATCCGGGGCCTTCAGAGCTGCCTGCCCCCAAGGTCGGTCCCGACACTGCCCCTTTGTTATGAGGACCTTGGGGAAGTGGCCCAAGCACAGCGGCATTGCCTACGGGTTGCCTGAAGGATGCCACGGGACCAGGTAAGTAAGCACTTAGCAGAGTACCTGACACAGAGCAGCCACTCAGCCAATGACTGGATGGCATTTGTGACTGTAACACGCTTGGAGACCAAGGTCCAGGGGTGAGGGAGGGTGATTTTTACAGGTTGGTGGTAGAGCCATTGTGAATTACTCCTCCCTGTATTCTTAATTACCTCCCATGTGTTGGCCTCCAGTGCTGGCTGTATTCTCTGCCACTGGAGAATGGTCCTTCTTGCCTGCACTTCTGTGCTCATCACTTTGGCCTCACAAATGCCTGTGGCTCACCTCGGGACCTACCTTCATTCATCCTATTCTAGAATGGATAGGTATCGTTCTATATATCTGCTAAATTAGTTTTGATTCTAAGAGACAGAAAGTTTAAGCACACTGACTTAAGCCAAAAGGGGACTTCATTACTGAAATACCCTAGGGTAGGATTTCAGGCATGGCTGGATCCAGGGGCTGGACTGATGTCCCCAGAGCTTGCTTCTCCCTCTGGCTTCTCTCTCCTGCAGCCTCAATTTTCAGATAAGCTGTCCTCTAGGTTTTGCAAGATGGTTCTTGAAGCTCTCACCCCTCATCTAAGCAAGTAAGCAAGTCACCCCCACTCACAACCTGCCACAGGGCTCCCAGGAAAAGTTCCATCATAGTTTATAGACTCAGGTAGAGTGGGCAACATGCCCATTCCTGAACCAATTGCCATGTCCAGAGGCATGTGATGGACGACTGGCAGGGCTATTTCCTTTGAGTTCCCATGAGTATCATTAGTGCCTCTACCCGTGAGTCAGCCAGAAGCAGCAAAGGGTGGGTTGTTCTGTAGTTTTCTTAGCCAGAACAAATTTTCAATAATAAATCTGTACTTCTGCACTGGAGAACAGTGAAATGTGACTGCAGGCGGTGATCACACAAGGAGACTAACAACACATCAAATTCAGCCCTCCGATGGACGGAGCGTGTCTGCACTGGATCTTCGAATGTGGATTCATCATCAGCATGAAACTTTGGCAGAGTTCCCACAGACATTCAGGTTCCCAGCTTCCTTGGTAAAATTGGGTTGTGGCCAGAGGGGCATGTCCCTGGCTCTGCCCTGCTAGTCTTTGCAGCAGGCCACAGAACCTGCCTTCACTGCTCTCAGTTACTGCCTGGGTGCTGTGTCCAGCTAAGTTTGCAACCCCTGGTGGAAGTCCACTCAGGGTTCATGAGAATCCCCCTCAGTCTAGAGCACTGTTCACAGTGAGCGCCTCCTTGCAGGAGCCCTCACACTAGGAACGCCACTTCTCCCATCTCCAAAGAGTGTCACAGCAGGCCCGGGAGGCGGATGGGCCGTTTGGGGGAAGGAAGCTGAAGATTGATGAGGTTGAAGGATACCGAGGTAGAAACAAGTGTTAACCTGCGTAGCCCAGGCAGTGGGAGGTAGGAGAGGTGGGCTTTTCCTCAGACCCTATCCCTGGGTCTAAAATGGAAGAAACCTAGATATAGGACCCTATGAAATCCAAAAGGGGAGCAATTAAAGGTGTGTGGGGCCAGGCGCGGTGACTCACACCTGTAATCCCAGCACTTTGGGAGGCTGAGGTAGGAAGATCACTTGAGGTCAGGAGTTCAAGACCAGCCTGGCCAAGATGGTGAAACCCCGTCTCTACTAAAAATACAAAAGTTAGTTGGGCTTGGTGGTGGGTGCCTATAATCCCAGCTACTTGGGAGGCTGAGGCAGAGAATTGCTTGAACCCGGGAGGCGGAGATTGCAGTGAGCCCAGATCGCACCACTGCACTCCAGCCTGGGCGACAGAGCAAGACTATCTCAAAAAAAAAAAAAAAAAAAAAAAAAAAAAAAAAAGAGCGTGGTCAGCAACTTCTGTCTCCACCTTCCCCATCTCCCTGCCTAGCGGGAGGACAGGAGCAGCACCAGGACGGCAGACAGAACACCTAGGCTGCTGGGCAATTTCACCTTCCCTCCATCCACACCTATCCCCACAACCCTGGGGGCCCCCCTGAAAATCAGTCTCTCAGGCTGAGAGCTGTTCTGTAGGCGTGGGGTGGGGCTGGTGTTCAGGTAAGCTAGCCCAGATGACAGCAAGGCAGACGGCTTTCTCAAAAGTAAAATACAGCCGGGCACGATGGCTCACACCTGTAATCCCAGCACTTCAGTAGGCCAAGGCAGGAGGATTGCTTGAGGCCAGGAGTTCTAACCAGCCTGGGCAAATAGCAAGACCAACAAATTTTAAAAAAATTAGCTGGACATGGTGGCACACGCCTGTTCCAGCTATTTGGGAGGCTGAGCAGGAGGATCACTTGAATCCAGGAGTTTCAGGCTGCGGTGGGTTATGGTCACACCACTGTACTCCAGCCCGGAGAACAGGGGAAGATTGTCTCTAAATTAAAAAAAAAAAAAAAGTAATAAATTTCTCTCTTGTGGTGGCATCTCACTCCCACATATACCCTAAATCTGCCCCTTCCTCTCCACCTGTTTTGACTTCAGCCTAGACCTAGCCCCATCATTCTTACCTGGACAGCTGCTGCTTCTTTTTAACTATTATGATTATTTTCAGACATAGAGTCTCATGCTGTCACTCAGACTGGAGCGCAGTGGTGCAATCATAGCTCACTGCTAGCTCAATCTCCTGGGCTCGAGCAATCCTCCCACCTCGGCCTCCCGAGTAGCTGGGACCACAGGCACGAACCATTGTGCCTGGCCAGCTCCTTTCTTTCTCCCGGGCTCCCAACAGCCACTCTTGCCCTGCCACACACCCACAGCCTACTTCAAATCTGCAAATGGCTTCTGATTTCACAGGCATAAAATCCTTACTATTTGCAGAGGCCTAAGAGGCCTTTAGTGATGCATCTCCCTTCATTTTTGCCACTTTCCTGCCCCGTGTCATATGCTGGGGGTGCCTCACGACTTCCACCTGTGCGTTGCTGAGGAGCAGTGCCCTGCTCTACGCTCCACCCCATGGCCTAGAACTGCACCTGTCACAGAGTGGATGCCGAATGAAGGAATAAATACATGAATGCATGAATGAATGAACATGATTCGGAAACAATTTGAGCAGTCTGAACTTCTGTTTATCAGTAAGGACAACTATTTGTGAATCCCTATAGACTTCTTTTAAAAATTTAGCTGGGGTACAAGGATGGTACAGGGAAACGGGAAAGTTGGCATTATTTTACAGTTTATTTAATTCTCTCCTCCTGCTGGCACTAATTTAATTCATCTCCATAGCTAACGGAAGGATGGAACTGAAATATTAACCTCAAAGGCAGTGCGGAAGCAGATAATGGGGCTGTTCCTGCAAGCACAGAGTGGAAAGATAAAAGAGAGGGACGGCTGCTTCCAGAGGAGAATTACGGGGGGAGAGAGGTATAGAAGCCTTTTTTCTAATGGTTCATTTTCTTTCTCTTTAGTCCAAAGTGATAAAAGCAAATAAATTTGTGTATAGAATCACAGACATAGTACAGGACCATTATAAAAACACATCTTCCCAGTGAAACTTTGTCAGAAGTTCTTAATGTCGAAAGCGTGCAAAGTGGATTAAAATATCACAGGCAAGCAGCAGAGATTGTCAAAACGACAGAATATTATTAAACCTGTATATTTATCCCTTCATTTTCATCTCCACACGAGACCCCAGCGTGGTGCTGTTTCTGTGCGAAGCCCTCGGCCACGTGGCCCGCTGAATGTGGGCGGGGAACCTGCCTGGGCAGAGCTCAAAATGCCTTCCCAGCTCCCCCGCCTCTGGCTTGAACAGAGTCCAGTCGAAGAGTCGGAATACACAGAGAAAGCGGCCCTTGTGCCTGGGTGACATGTAGCTGGCATTCCTTCCCTCCTGAGGGAACTGCTGGGCAGTGACAGCAGAAAACACTGCAGGGAGAAGGGGCGGGAGTGCAGGGCCAGCTGTGAGGTTTGCATGGGGTGGCTGCTTCTGTCTGCAGGGTCCCTGGGAAAGAAGAGCAGGTGGGCGCCTCGAGGCTCCTTTCTCTCTGCGTGAGTCCTAGCAGCTACCACTGATGGCGCGTATCCTCTGTGCCTGGCTGCGTACCTGGGCTTTGGACACATTTTCTCACTTATCCTCATCATGGCCCCCTGAGGAGGGAGCTGTTGTCCTCCCCGTTTGAGAGATGAGAAAACCAAGGATTAGAGGCCAAGAACTTGGCCAGGGTCTGCAGTTGACACCTGATGGCACCAAGTTAGAGCCCAGCTCTGCCCGATTCCAAAACAAAGCAGTACCTCCGTGGTGCCCCCTCTAAGGCGGCTCCAGGGGTAAAAAGCATGGAGTTACTGTGACGCATAGATATGGATACAGAAGGCTCTTCAGGACAGCATGTCCAGGGCGCAGGCAGCTGCAGAGCAGTGGCTCCAGTGGCTCCAGGCTGGAAGAGCTCAACACGTCTGCATTGGCTTATAACAGCTCGGGAAAAGTGCTCGGCGGGGACAGGTGCGCCAGCAGTTTGGAGCTGGGGGATGGAGGCAGCAAGGGAAGCAAGACCTGCATTTCACTGTTGACCCTGTTGTGCTGTTTGAATTTGTCTTTCTGTGTGCATGGATTTGAAAACACATATGGTAAAACAACGTGAAAAGTAACTCAGCTAGATGGAAAAAAGAAGCCCGAGAGGTCACCTCCTCACCTGACCTCTCCCTGTTGCACACATACCTTGCTTTCATCTGCCAGGCTGGGGTTGCCCAGGCCCCTGCCTCGTTTCTGAGCCAGGATCTCCTCAGGGCTCTTTCTCCCTTCACTCCAATGCCTGCTCTCCTCTCCCTTTCAGCGCAAGTCTTGCTCCTTTTCAGCCTCAGATCTATTTCTGCCTCCTCCAGGCAGTCTTCCCTGACTACCCCAAGCCCTCTGTCCTCTCTCAAGATGGTGCTCAGCAAAGAAAACTTTCCTGTCTATAGCCCAGACACACAGCCTCACTGATATGGTTTGGATCTGTGTCCCCATCCAAATCTTATGTTCACTTGTGATCCGCAGTGTTGGAGGTGGGGCCTTTTGGGAGGTGATTCGATCTTGGGGGTGGTTTCTAATGGATTAGCACCATCCCCCTAGTGCTGCTCTCATGATAGAGTTCTCATGAGATCTGGTTGTTTAAAAGTGTAGCTCCTTTCCCCTCTCTCTCTTCCTCCTGCTCTGGCCAGGTAAGATGTGCCTGCTTCCCCTTCACCTTCTGCCGTACGCCATGATTAAAAGTTTCCTGAGGCCTCCCAAGAAGCCATCACGCTTCTTACACAGCCTGCAGAACTGTGAGCTAATTAAACATCTTTTCTTTATTAATTGCTTGTCTCAGATTTTTTTTCTTCCTGTTTTTCTTTCTTTCTTTTTTTTTTTTTTTTTATTACGCTTTAAGTTCTAGGGTATACGTGCACAACGTGCAGGTTTGATACATAGGTATGCATGTGCCATGTTGGTTTGCTGCACCCATCAACTCATTATTTACATTAGTTATTTCTCCTAATGCTATCCCTCCCCCAACCTCTATCTCCCAACACGCCACAGTGTGTGATGTTCCCTGCCCTGTGTCCAAGTGATCTCATTGTTCAATTCCCATCTATGAGTGAGAACGTGCAGTGTCTGGTTTTCTGTCCTTGTGATAGTTTGCTGAGAATGACGGTTTCCAGCTTCATCCATGTCCCTGCAAAGGACATGGACTCATCCTTTTTATGGCTGCATAGTATTCCATGGTGTATATGTGCCATATTTTCTTAATCCAGTCTATCATCTAACATTTGGGTTGGTTCCAAGTCTTTGCTATTGTGAATAGTGCTGCAATAAACATACGTGTGCACATGTCTTTATGGTAGCTTGATTTATAATCTTTGGGTACATACCCGGTAATGGGATTGCTGGGTCAAATGGTAATTCTAGTTCTAGATCCTTGAGGAATCACCACACTGTCTTCCACAGTGGTTGAACTAATTTACACTCCCATCAACAGTGTAAAAGCTTTCCTATTTCTCCACATCCTCTCCAGCATCTGTTGTTTCCTGACTTTTTAATGATCGCTATTCTAACTGTCGTGAGATGGTATCTCATTGTGGTTTTGATTTGCATTTCTCTGATGACCAGTGATGATGAGCATTTTTTCATGTGTCTGTTGGCTGCATAGATGTCTTCTTTTGAGAAGTGTCTGTTGATATCCTTTGCCCACTTTTTGATGGGGTTGTTTGTTTGTTTTTTCTTATAAATTTGTTTGCGTTCTTTGTAGATTCTGGATATTAGCCCTTTATCAGATGGGTAGATTACAAAAATTTTCTCCCATTCTATAGGTTACCTGCTCACTCTGATGATAGTTTATGTTGCCGTGCAGAAGCTCTTTAGGCTAATTAGATCCCATTTGTCTATTTTGGTTTTTGTTGCCATTGCTTTTGGTGTTTTAGTCATGAAGTCCTTGCCCATGCCTATGTCCTGAATGGTATTGCCTAGGTTTTCTTCTAGTGTTTTTATGGTTTTAGGTCTAACTTTTAAGTCTTTAATCCATCTTGAATTAATTTTTGTATAAGGTGTAAGGAAGGGATCCAGTTTCAGCTTTCTACATATGGCTAGCCAGTTTTCCCAGCACCAGGGAATCCTATCCCCATTTCTTGTTTTTGTCAGGTTCGCCAAAGAGCAGATGGTTATAGATGTGCGGTGCCATTTCTGAGACCTCTGTTCTGTTCCTTTGGTCTATTTATCTGTTTTGATACCAGTACCATGCTGCTTTGGTTACTGTAGCCTTGTAGTATAGTTTGAAGTCAAGTAGTATGATGCCTCCAGCTTTGTTCTTTTTGCTTAGGATTGTCTTGGCAATGTGGGCTCTTTTTTTGGTTCCATATGAACTTTAAAGTAGTTTTTTCCAATTCTGTGAAGAAAGTCAGTGGTAGCTTGATGGGGTTGGCATTGAATCTATAAATTACCTTGGGCAGTATGGCCATTTTCATGATATTGATTCTTCCTATCCATGAACATGGAATATTCTTCCATTTGTTTGTGTCCTCTTTTATTCCCTTGAGCAGTGGTTTGTAGTTCTCCTTGAAGAGATCCTTCACATCCCTTGTAAGTTGGATTCCTAGGTGTTTTATTCTCTTTGTAGCAATTGTGAATGGGAGTTCACTCATGATTTGGCTCTCTGTTTGTCTGTTAATGCTGTATAGGAATGCTTGTGATTTTTGCACATTGATTTTGTATCCTGAGACTTTGCTGAAGTTGCTTATCAGCCTAAGGAGATTTTGGGCTGAGATGATGGGGTTTTCTAAATATACAATCATGTCACCTGCAAACAGGGACAATTTGACTTCCTCATTTCCTAATTGAATATGCTTTATTTCTTTCTCTTGCCTGATTGCCCTGGCCAGAACTTCCAACACTACATTGAATAGGAGTGGTGAGAGAGGGCATCCTTCTCTTGTGCCAGTTTTCAAAGGGAATGCTTCCAGTTTTTGCCCATTCGGTATGATATTGGCTGTGGGTTTGTCATAAATAGCTCTTGTTATTTTGAGATATGTTCCATTAATGCCTAGTTTATTGAGAGTTTTTAACATGAATGGCTGTTGAATTTTGTTGAAGGCCTTTTCTGCATCTGTTGAGATAATCATGTGGTTTTTGTCTTTGGTTCTGTTTATGTGATGGATTACGTTTACTGATTTGCATATGTTGAACCAGCCTTGCATCCCAGGGATGAAGCCAACTTGATCGTGGTGGATAAGCTTTTTGATGTGCTGCTGGATTTGGTTAGCCAGTATTTTATTGAGGATTTTTGCATCGATGTTAATCAGGGATTTTGGTCTAAAATTCTCTTTTTTTGTTGTGTCTCTTCCAGGCTTTGGTATCAGGATGATGTTGGCTTTATAAAATGAGTTAGGGAGGATTCCCTCTTTTTCTATTGATTGGAATGGTTTCCGAAGGAACAGTACCAGCTCCTCTTTGTACCTCTGGTAGAATTTGGCTGTGAATCCATCTGATCCTGGACTTTTTTTGATTGATAGGCTATTAATTATTGCCTCAATTTCAGAGCCTGTTATTGGTCTATTCAGAGATTCAACTTCTTCCTGGTTTAGTCTTGGGAGGGTGTATGTGTCCAGGAATTTATTCATTTCTTCTAGATTTTCTAGTTTAGAGGTGTTTACAGTATTCTCTGATGGTAGTTTGTATTTCTGTGGGGTGGGTGGTGATATCCCCTTTGTCATTTTTTGTTGTATCTATTTGATTCTTCTCTCTTTTCTTCTTTGTTAGTCTTGCTAGTGGCCTATCAATTTTGTTGATCTTTTCAAAAAACCAGCTCCTGGATTCACTGATTTTTTGAAGGGTCTTTTGTGTCTCTATCTCTTTCAGTTCTGCTCTGATCTTAGTTATTTCTTGCCTTCTGCTAGCTTTTGAATTTGTTTGCTCTTGCTTCTCTAGTTATTTTAATTGTGATGTTAGGGTGTCAATTTTAGATGTTTCCTGCTTTCTCTTGTGGGCATTTAGTGCTATAAATTTCCCTCTACACACTGCTTTAAATGTGTCCCAGAGATTCTGGTACGTTGTGTCTTTGTTCTAGTTGGTTACAAAGAACATCTTTATTTCTGCCTTCAGTTCATTATTTACACAGTAGTCATTCAGGAGCAAGTTGTTCAGTTTCCATGTAGTTGTTCAGTTTTGAGTGAGTTTCTTAATCCTGAGTTCTAATTTGATTGCATTGTGGTCTGAGAGACAGTTTGTTGTGATTTCTGTTCTTTTACATTTGCTGAGGAGTGCTTTACTTCCAATTATGTGGTCAATTTTAGAATAAGTGCAATGTGGTGCTGAGAAGAATATATATTATGTCGATTTGTGGTGGAGAGTTCTGTAGATGTCTGTTAGGTCTGCTTGTTGCAGAGCTGAGTTCAAGTCCTGGATATCCTTGTTAACCTTCTGTCTCGTTGATCTGTCTAATATTGACCCTGGTGTGTTAAAGTCTGCTATTATTATTGTGTGGCAGTCTAAGTCCCTTTGTAGGTCTGTTAGGACTTGATTTATGAATCTGGGTGCTCCTGTTAGGACTTGATTTATGAATTGGGTACATATATATTTAGGATAGTTAGCTCTTCTTGTTGAATTGATCCCTTTATCATTATGTAATGGCCTTATTTGTCTCTTTTGATCTTTGTTGGTTTAAAGTCTGTTTTATCAGAGACTAGGATTGCAACTCCTGCTTTTTTTTTGCTTTCCATTTGCTTAGTAGATCTTCCCCCATTCCTTTATTTTGAGCCTATGTGCGTCTTTGCATGTGAGATGGGTCTCCTGAATACAGCACACTGATGGGTCTTGACTCTGTATCCAATTTGCCAGTCTGTGTCTTTTAACTGGGACATATAGCCCATTTACATTTAAGGTTAATATTGTTATGTGTGAATTTGATCCTGTCATAATGATGTTCGCTGGTTATTTTGCCCATTAATTGATGCAGTTTCTTCATAGCATTGATGGTCTTTACAACTTGGCATGTTTTTGCAGTGACTGGTACTGGTTGTTTCTTTCCATATTTGGTGCTTCCTTCAGGAGCTCTTGTAAGGCAGGCCTGGTGGTGACAAAATCTCTCAGCATTTGCTTGTCTGTAAAGGATTTTATTTCTCCTTCATGTATGAAGCTTAGTTTGACTGGATATGAAATTCTGGATTGAAAATTCTTTTCTTTAAGAATGTTGAATATTCTCCCCCACTCTCTTCTGGCTTTTAGGGTTTCTGCTGAGAGATCCGCTGTTAGTCTGATGGGCTTCCCTTTGTGGGTAACTCGACCTTTCTCTCTGGCTGCCCTTAACACTTTTTCCTTCATTTCAACCTTGGTGAATCTGACAATTATGTGTCTTGGGGTTGCTCTTCTCGAGGAGTATCTTTGTGATGTTCTCTGTATTTCCTGAATTTGAATGTTGGCCTGCCTTTCTAGGTTGGGGACATTCTCCTGGATAATATCCTGAAAAGTGTTTTCCAACTTGGTTCCATTCTCCCCATCACTTTCAGGTACCAATCAAATGTAGATTTGGTCTTTTCATATAATCCCATATTTTTTGGAGGCTTTGTTCATTTCTTTTTACTCTTTTTTCTCTAACCTTGTCTTCTCACTTTATTTCATTAATTTGATCTTCAATCACTGATACCCTTTCTTTCACTTGATTGAATTGGCTATTAAAGCTTGTGCATGCATCATGAAGTTCTCGTGCCATGGTTTTCAGCTCCATCAGGTCATTTAAGTTCTTCTCTACACTGTTCATTCTAGTTTTAGCCATTCATCTAATCTTTTTTCAAGGTTTTTCGCTTTCTTGCGATGGGTTTGAACATCCTCCTTTAGCTCGGAGAAGTTTGTTATTACTGACCTTCAAAGCCTACTTTTGTCAACTCATCAAAGTCATTTTCCATCCAGCTTTGTTCCATTGCTGGTGAGATGCTGCGATCCTTTGGAGGAGAAGAGGCACTCTGATTTTTAGAATTTTCAGCTTTTCTGCTCTGGTTTCTCGCCATCTTTGTGGTTTTATCTACCTTTGGTCTTTGATCTTGGTGACCTACACATGGGGTTTTGGTGTAGATAACCTTTTGGTTGATGTTGACGCTATTCCTTTGTGTTTGTTAGTTTTCCTTCTAACAGTCAGGTCCCTCAGCTGCAGGTCTGTTGGAGTTTGCTGGAGGTCCACTCCAGACCCTATTTTCCTGGGTATCTGTTGGCACCCACTGGGAGGTGTCTCCCAGTTAGGCTACACAGGGATCAGGGATCCACTAGAAGAGGCAGTCTGTCTGTTCTCACAGCTCAAACGCGGTGCTGGGAGAACCACAACTCTCTTCAGAGCTGTCAGACAGGGATGTTTAAGTCTGCAGAAGTTGTCTGCCTCATTTTGTTCAGCTATGCCCTGCCCACAGAGGTGGAATCTAGAGACAGTAGGCCTTGTTGAGCTGTGGTGGGCTCCGCCTAGTTCCAGCTTCCCAGCTGCTTTGTTTACCTACTCAAGCCTCAGCAATGGTGGATGCCCCTCCCCAGTCAGGCTGCCACCTTGCAGTTCGATCTCAAACTGCTGCACTAGCAGTGAGGAAGGCTGTATGGGCATGGGACCTGCCGAACCAGGCACAGGAGAGAATTTCCTTGTCTGCTGGTTGCTAAGACCTTGGGAAAAGTACAGTATTTGGACAGGAGTGTCCTGTTTTTCCACGTAGTCTGTCACAGCTTCCCTTGGCTAGGAAAGGGAAATCCCCTGAACCCTTGTGCTTCCTGGGTAAGGCAATGCCCCACCCTGCTTCAGCTCGCCCTGTGTGGGCTGCACCTACTGTCCAATCAGTCCCAGTGAGAAGAACCAGGTACCTCAGTTGGAAATGCAGAAATCACCTATCTTCTGTGTCGATCATGCTAGGAACTGCAGACCGGAGATGTTCCTATTCAGCCATCTTGGAACACCCCCCCCCACCCCGCCCTTTTTTGTTTTTTGTTTTTTTTGAGATGGAGTTTCACTCTGTTGCCCAGGCTGGAGTGCAGTGGCATGATCTTGGCTCACTGCAACCTCTGCCTCCCGAGTTCAAGCAATTCTCCTGCCTCAGCCTCCCCAGCAGCTGGGATTACAAGTGCCCATAACCATGCTTGGCTAATTTTTTTTGTATTTTTAGTAGAGACGGGGTTTTACCATGTTGGCCAGGCTAGTTTCGAACTCCTGACCTCAAGCGATTCACCCACTTCAGCCTCCCAAAGTGCTAGGATTACAGACCTGAGCCACTGCACCTGGCATCAGATATTTCTTGATAGCAATGCAAGAACAGACTAAGAACAGGTCACATTCTATCCTTCCTTCATCCCCTCCTCAGTGCATTGGGAAGTTCAGAAGAAACATCTGTGTTAAGGTTAACTGGGCACCTGCTATCCACAGAACCGAATGCGCTGAGCTCAGTGTGAAGCTAAGGGCTGGGCCTGGGGCTGGGGGCTGTTCAGGTTGGGCAAGGGAAGGAAGAGAGGAAGGGCCATTTTGAGGGCTGGCTCTCTGTTTAGCAAGGGTGACCTAAGTAGAGTCAGCGCAGAGAGATCCAGGTTTGCAAGGCACGAATCTTATACAATCTGGGGACCCAGTTTAAGAAAAATAGTATAATATTATAAATACTAAATTTTGTATGAAAATGAATTTATATTATGAGAATATAAATCACAACAAATATTAGAGGCTTAGACATTCAGGTCCCTTTTCAGATTTCTTTAGGCAATTTGCCAGAAATACTTCTGCAGACACATTTTATGATAGCGCCCTGGCCCTCCTCCCCACCCAGAGCTCTGCTGAAGTCCCAAAGCTGCCAGCAGATGAGAGGGCCCTGATGCTCCATTAACTTCATAATCAATTCATCTCTTTGGAGAAGATCCACCATGCCAGGCTGCCTTCGTGAAGAATGAAAATGACAAATCAACAAAAACCAGCTGTGATCCAGTGAACCCAGCTCCTGTGATCCAGCCCAGTGCCCTCCTGGCCCTGGGAGGGGCAGAGCAGCTCACAGCAAGCCTCAGCCTTGAAAAGCTGGGTTAGAATCCTTGGCACTCAGGCCAGGCCTGGTGCATAGGAGAGACTCAGCAAAAGGTACATGAATGCGTGGATGATAGAGAGTAGCTGTAGGGAGAAATCAGCCGGCAAGGCTTTACAGGAGAGAGGGCTCAGAGCCTGATGGCTCTACCTGTGCATTTAATCAAATATTTAAGAAGAAATAATGCCAACTGTACACCTCTACACTCACTCTTCTAGAAAACAGAAGAGTAGAAATGACACTCTGACCCAGCTTCATGAAACTAGAGTCAGATATTTGGTAGCACATATTTTTTTTTTTTTTTTGAGATGGAGTCTCAGGCTGTCACCCAGGCTGGAGTGCAGTGGCACGATCTTGGCTCACTACAACCTCCACCTCCCAGGTTCTAGTGATTCTCCTGCCTCAGCCTTCCGAATAGCTGGACTTACAGGTGTGCACCACCACGCCCAGCTAATTTTTGTATTTTTAGTAGAGACGGAGTTCCACCATGTTGACCAGGCTGGTCTCAAACTCCTGACCTCAAGCGATCTGCCCACCTTGGCCTCCCAAAGTGCTGGGATTGCAGGCGTGAGCCACCGTGCCTGGCCAGTATCATGTATTTCTGATACCAAAGCCAGACAGAGAAATTTCAGGGAAAGCCCAAATTACTCATTAAAGAACCACTGCATATGTGCTAGAATGTCTGAAATGTGAAAGTATTGACTGTGGGGAGAATGTGGAGCAACTGGAAATCTAAGCCACAACTGGTGGGATGTAAAACAGTGCAATCACTTTGGAAAACAGATGGAAAGTTTCTTTAAAAATTAAACACACACAAAAAAGACATACATGTTTCATGTAACCCCATGATTTCACTGTTAAATATTTATCCAATAGAAATGAAAACATAGGGCCAGGCATGGTGGCTCACGTCTGTAATCCCAGCACTTTGGGAGGCTGAGGTGGGTAGATCGCTTGAGTCAGGAGTTCAAAACCAGCCTGGTCAGCATGGTGAAACCCCGTCTCTACTAAAAACACAAAAATTAGCCAGGCTTGGTGGCAGGTGTCTGTAATCCCAGCTAATTGGGAAGCTAAGGCAGGAGAATCGCTTGAACCTGGGAGGTGGGAGTTGCAGTGAGCCGAGATCATGCTATTGCACTCCAGCCTGGGCAACAGAGTGAGACTCTGTCTCAAATAAAAAAAAAAAAAAGAAAGACAACATAGATGTTTTCATACAAACACTTGTGTGTGAATGTTCCTAATACTTTTATTCCTGCGAAACCCAGCACTGAAGCGAGCATCCATCAGTGCACGAACAGATGAAGAAGCTATGGCATGGCCATATAATGGAGTGTTATCCAGCAATAAAGAGTCTCAAAATAGGATTGTAAACTAGTTCAACCATTGTGGAAAACAGTATGGCAATTCCTCAAGGATCTAGAACTAGAAATGCCATATGACCCAGCCATCCCATTACTGGGTATATACCCAAAGGATTATAAATCATGCTGCTATAAAGACACATGCACACGTATGTTTATTGCAGCACTATTCACAATAGCAAAGACTTGGAATCTACCCACATGTCCATCAGTGACAGACTGGATTAAGAAGATGTGGCACATATACACCATGGAATACTATGCAGCCATAAAAAGGGATGAGTTTGTGTCCTTTGTAGGTACATGGATGCAGCCGGAAACCATCATTCTCAGCAAACTATGGCAAGAACAGAAAACCAAACACTGCATGTTCTCACTCATAGGTGGGAATTGAACAATGAGATCACTTGGACTCGGGAAGGGGTACGTCACACACTGGGGCCTATTATGGGGAGAGGGGAGGGGGGAGGGATAGCACTGGGAGTTATACCTGATGTAAATGACGAGTTGATGGGTGCTGACGAGTTGATGGGTGCAGCACACCAACATGGCACAAGTATACATATGTAACAAACCTGCACGTTGTGCACATGTACCCTAGAACTTAAAGTATAAAAAAAAAAAAAGAGTCTCAAAATAATTGTACTCAGTGAAAAAAAGCCAGACACAAAGAGTGGGGACTAATTGATGCCATTTACATGAAATTCTAGAGCAGGCACACTAATCTGCAGTGACACCAAGCATCTCGTGTTTGCTTGAGGCCAAGAATGAAGGGTGAGATTGACTGCAAAAAAAAGAATTTTGGGGGGTGATGAAAATATGCTACATCTCAGTTGGGGGGAAGTGGTCACGGGAGTGTTTGTCAAAACCTAAAATGTACAATGAAGTTTATTTTAAACTTGAATAAATATAAATGAATAAAAATACACAGTTTCAAGCTCTACTCCTAAATATTTTGATTTAATATTTAATGTCTGGATAGATAGAGCCTAGGTATTTTTTATAATGCTCTCCTGGTGCTTCCAGGGTGAGACCCAGGTTGGTGAAGGAATTGGACTTAACTTTTGAAAAGGTTAATGGAGTCAAGTCACTTCTCTGCTCAAATATTTACAAACACATCCCATTTCCATCTTTGCAGTCTCGTCTTAGAATACTCTGTGTCTCTCTCACTGTGACTCTACCACCTGGCCTCTCACCCATTCCCTTATTGTCCCCAGTGGTTCTGCTGGTTCAGGCCGCATGCTGCCCTTTGGCCTGTGATGCTCTTCCCTGCACAGAGCCACATGATTTCTGACATTCATGGCACCTCCTTCAGCAAGGCCTCCCCTGACCTCTCCATCTGTGGTCACCCTCCATCCCCAGGATCTCTCTTCATTTCTTTGTTTCATTTTCTTCACAGTACTTATTGCCTTGTAAAATAATCTAGCTATTTCATTACTTGTGATTTACCCTCTCCATAGTTTATAAACACACTGAGAGCAGGAGCTTTGTCTGTCTTGTTTCTGCAGAATCTTGTCCCCCAAATGGTGCACATAAGTGCTTAATAAAATCCAGCTGGATAAATAAGCTCACAGAGTTGTTGTGAGGTAGTGAAACTGAAAGATTCACCATTGACCACTGAAGAAAAATTACAGAAAAGGTTGAATAAATCTTAGAATGGTACTACAAGCAGTGAAGGAAATGCAGCGCTGCATTTTCTTCTTTAACTTTCTGATATTTTCCTAAATCTTTGCAAAGAGCAAAAATTGTCATGAACTCCTATGAGTACATCTGTCCAGCCAATCAGCCACCATCCGCCTCTCCAGAAACCACCATACGGATTCACATGGAGGAGCCCCACCAAGGCAGTCCTTTTATACCCCATCCTCCCTGGACACAGCTAATTGGAGAAGCAGTGGACACCTTACCCTTCCTGGACCAATCAGATCCTCTGTAGGTGGCTGGCTAAGGTGGGAAGTTAGCTGGCTCCCCCTAGTGAAGGGAGAAGGGGCTAAGAAAGTGGAATGTGTTGCACCAGTGGGAGGGGAGCAGGGCAAATGTGGAAAGGAGCAGGCTAGATCACAGGGCTCTCCTGTTCCAAGGCCTGCTTAGCTCAAACACATCCTCACCTTAGAATTCCCTCTCCTAGAAACTATCCATTATGTTTTGTTTTGTTTGTTATATTTTTTGCTTAGGCTCACTTGAGTGCTTCTCTTACTTGGTACAAGAAGGATTGTAACTAATCAAACCTCTATTACTGTAATAATAAGAAAAATAGTGCTATAAGAATTCAGTTTACACGCAAACATTTTTAATACGAGTACGTATTTACAACCAGAACATAATGAGAGGTCCTCTTGTAGTTTCTATCTTGCCATTCTTGACTTGCAAGTTCTCTCTCCTCTAGTCCAGGATTCCCTTGGAAATGTCTGATTTCCAAACCAAAGCCAGAGCTGTGGGGATGCTGATGGTGATGTGGGTGACTGGGTCCCAGGTTGTCTTAGCCGTGTGTGGGAGCAGCCGTCCCTGAAGACACTAGTGCCCCATGCCCACTCAGCACTAATTTGAGCTGTGACACCATTTTCCAAGCTGTCACCACCTCCAGCCACAACAGAACCTCTCTCGGGGGAGCAGGGAGGGTTGGTATTCAATTTCCCTCCTCTGCTTCTCAAGAGCCGAGTTCCCAAGTTCAAAGACATCTATCATGGTGAGTGATGGATTGTATTTCAGAGCAGGTTGGCAGCAGGAGGGAATTGGATTTAGAAACAACCATCTGGCTTTTGCAACTGTGTGCCCTTTGGCCTGCTCAGCGTCAAGCCGGCTGTCGCACAATCTGAATGACCCCGGGAGCAGACCCGGCTCTCGTGTCCAGCCCAGACAGGTCTCTGTGCTGGAGAAGCAGACAGCACTCAGGAAGCTGGTGAGGACCCCGTGGGGCTGCTCATGGAGGGAGATGGGGCCAAGCACAGAGACTTTTTTGAGAGCCAACTATGTGCTGGGCAATGGGGAGACAGACTGAGAAAGACAAAATGCCTGCCTACCAACAACACTGATTCATTCATTCATTTACTTATTCATTCATTCATTCATTCAAAATTATTTAGTTTGTTGTGTGTGTGTGCCTACTAGGCCCAGGCATTGGCAAGCTTGCTTCCCACTGCACAATGAGCAGCTCGTTGTCTCCAAAATTGCACTCTCTGGGCTCAGATGCCAGCTCCATTGCCTTGTTTGTTGTGCAACACAGGTAAGTGGTGTTGATTGGTGGTCGAACATCAGCGCCTTCCCTCTCTACAGCTCTGTGTCCTCCCCTGCTGGTTGGGAGTAATAATAACACCCATCTATCTATAGTCTCTGAAACATTGTCAACAAGGGACCTGTGAGTAGTAAATGCTCACTAATATTAGCTGGTAGTACTTTTTGTTTGTTTGTTTTTGTTTTTGCTGTTACCACTTCTATTGTGTCCATGCATTCTTTATTCAAACACAATTCTTTGACCACCTTTTTACCTGACTTATCAATTGCTGTGATATCCTTACACCATCCATTTTAGTAGCCATTTAACAGATTTTAATGCAATAGCTCACACTAATAAGGGGTGTCCCTCTTCGCATGTAATCTCCCCTGGGTCCGCATAAGCTGGGGCTCTGGGTGGTTCCAGAGTCTCACAAATGCAACATCTCAGTGCCATCTGTGTGGCCAGCAACTTGACACTCCGGCTGCATTTTCCATTCTGTGAGCAGATTAGGAGGCAGCCAGGGTGAGCACCAGCTTTTAGGATACCTGGGGAGAGGCTGTGTCTTTTCACTGTTTAGCACAGAGTGGAAGAACAACCAATCAGTAGGCAGCAGGCCATGACGGCACTTGCAGCTGACAAGCAGTGTCACTCTCGGTCATGTTTTCAAAAACACTTGAGGTGTAGCAAGCTCTAGAAGACACCAGCTTATACATGTTTAGCAGAGGCTGCGTGCAGGGGCAAGTTGCAGTATGTATGCTTCGGCCATTCATTGAAATGAATCCTAAAATTAGAAAAAACACTGGGCGTGGTGGCTCACGCCTGTAATCCCAACACTTTGGGAGGCTGAGGCAGGCGGATCACATGAGGTCTGGGGCTCGAGACCAGCCTAACCAACATGGAGAAATCCCATCTCTACTAAAAATACAAAATTAGCCAGGAGTAGTGGCGCATGCCTGTAATCCCAGCTACTTGGGAGGGTGAGGCAGGGTAATTGCTTGAACCCAGGAGGAGCCGAGATCACGCCATTGCACTTCAGCCTGGGCAACAAGAGTGAAACTCCGTCTCAAAAAAAAAAAAAAAAAAAAAAGAAAGAAAAGAAAAGAAAAAAGTAGAGAAAAACAAGAAAAAGGCTGGATGCAGTGGCTCACACCTGTAATCCCAGCACTTTGGGAGGCCAAGGAGGGCAGATCACCTGAGTTTAGGAGTTTGAGACTAGCCTGGCCAACATGGTGAAACCCTGTCTCTACTAAAAATATAAAAGTTAGCTGGCCGTTATGGTGCATGCCTGTAGTCTCAGTTACTCGGGAGGCTGAGGCAGGAGAATTGCTTTAACCTGGGAGGTAGAGGTTGAAATGAGCTGAGATTGTGCCACTGCACTCCAGCCTGGGCAACAGAGTGAGACACTATTTCAAAAAGAAAAAAAAAAAAAAAAACCACCAACAACAAGCAAAAACACATTGGGAGGTTATTTACCCTTTACTCTTTACCCTCAAGGGACTCTCATCTGGGTAGTAAAAGTATAAAATCATTTGATGAAAAATTATAAAAAGATGTTTAAACCCTAGTGGTGTGTAGTTGTAGCTGTGTGTGTGCGTTAGTGTGTGTCTAACAGAGACAAAGAATGAGACACCAGCCAATGACGTCATCCACACTGAATACAGAAATCACCACATTAGCTAACATTTATGGAGTGTTTATTGTGTTCCAGACACTGTATTAAGTACTTCTATGTGCATTACTTCATTTAATTATCACAACATAATAATGTATGTAAAACACTTAATGCCTGGTGCTGAGAAGGTGCTGAATATGAAACTGTCACCATTACTATTATTAATTATTATTGTTTAGATCATCATCCCCAGTTTCCTGATGAGGAAATTGAGACTCAGAGATGCAAAATGGGCTGCCCTTGCTTTTTAATTGCAAAACGATCTCAAACCTGGTGTGTGTGAATGTGTGCGCATGCACGAATCTAAGGATAGAAAGAATGGAAAGTGACCTTTCTCCAGTACCTTTCTAGCACTAAGAATGTAGTAACCACTGCCATTCATACACTCACTAATTCTTGTTTCGTTTACTTAGCTGACAGATCAGGACACAGGAGGATGGAAGATAACTCAAATAACTTCTCCAGAGTCACAGAGTGAGAGAGGCATGGAGTTAAATTCTTCCAAGGTGGATGGGCATGAACCCAAAGTTCTCTTCCCCTCAGACAATCCATCCCCTAAGACGCAAGATGCTCAACTGCAGAGTGGTCAGTGACTCCTGCAGGCTCAGAGCCACAGGAGAGCCAGAAGAAGCTATGCATGTGGACACCTCAGTGGGAAATCCTGTCCACTGCGTAAGAACCCAAGAAACAGTTGGGTCCCCTGTTTTAGTGTGAAAATGCAGCATCTGTTCACACTATGGGGTGAGCAGTCCACAGAGCAGAGCCCACGGTTCTGCAATCCAGGGTTGGCTCTGCCCCATGCCCCTCTCTGGACACACATTGGCAAGGACATGGCTCCAGCCCACTGCCCTGTGCCTGGAGGATATCTCAAGTCCCACAATCACCCAGGAAAATGCCTTTAGTTCCAGAACCAGAGAGAAAAGGGAGGCTTCTTGGGGAAAGACAAGGGTGGCTAGAGGTTCATTTCTGCCCTTGGTCATCCTTTCCACATGTCATGTGTAATCCTGTCTCTAGGTACTTCCCTGGCTCAGCTGGGCATTCTCATGCCAACTGGGATGAAGAGCAGCTGGTTCAGGCTGTGACTGGTTCCTGGACCTCTTCTTCCCCTACTGCCAAGGCTGCAATTGCCACCAAATGATGGTTTCCCCTCCCTCTGACACTGCGTGGAGCCCAGTTGACTCCACACTTCACTCCTCCATCCTGCTCTCCGGTGATAAGAATAGCAACCACAGCATCACCCCAAAACCCTCCAGGGTGAAGGAAGGGGCAGCTGTCACCTTAAGTGTCAACTCCAGGTCCTTGTGAGCTATAGAATCAGGTTTGAGAAACACCCTTTGAAAACCCCTGGTTGGGGAAGTAAGCACCAGACACTCCCCTGCTGGCTGAAAGTGGAATTCAGGTTCGTGGCTCTGCTGCAGCCTGGGAGGGTTCCCTAATCCTCATGGACATCATTATCCCCATTTTCCAGATGAGGAAACAGACAAAGAATTTACCCAAGACACCACTTCTAGTCAATGATGCCTCCAGGCTCATCCCATTCCAAATCTCCTTTTTATTTCCATGGAACTGCCTAAATATCTAGATGTTACACACCAAACCTTTCAACTCTCCCTTCCCATGCCTTTTGTTTCAATAAATGCACTATTTGTATTCCCTTGGAAATTCCACTCTGGAGGGAGAATCTTTTGACAGAGGCGTGCTGCATCCTGAGACGCTGAGCCGATGCAATCACTCATTATCTCACTGATGCAGGGCAGAAAGTCCGCTCCCTTCCAGCAGGCCACAGAGGAATTCCTCGGAGGATGCAGATGCTGCATGTCTTGACTTCCAAGCCAGGGAATTTCTGCCTTTGTGTCTGCACCAGTATTAATTAATCATTCTTCTAACGCTGGCTGTGTCTACATGCATTATTCTAACAGTCAATTCTGTTCTTAAAAATAAGCTAATTTAAGTCAGTGATCTGCTGGGGTTTTTTGTTTGTTTTTTGTTTTTGTTTTTGCTAAATTTTGGTTTTAAAATAAAATCAATCTTAAGAATAGAGAATTCAACAAGGCAAAATTCTTGAAAAAAGCATATCATTCACATATTTATGTAGCATGTATGTGACAAGACCAGACTAGCAATGTAGGGAGTGGATCAAATAGAACTGACAGCAAAGGTCCCCGGACTAATATGGGGAAGAGAGAAAAGAAAAACTCACTGCAGAATGCAGAGAAGCACATAACACAGGCAAATAAGTGTTCCTTTTCCCATTTTCTCCCCTTAACAGCCAAAAAAAAAAAAAAAACTAAATATGCATTCATCTTGCAGGGCATAAAAGAGAGGTCTGTTCAATTGTCAAATCTAGAGAACCTTGACGGTGAAGACAGAATTCACGCCTATGAATTTACCATCAATTGCTGAGATTATTAGAACAACACGGACATGCTTGGGAGTGGAGAGGGGACTGAGATTAGCATCAACAGGGGAGTGCAACGCTGGGTGGGTTACTTCTTGTAGGGAAATGGCAGGTGTCAATTGCCATTGCTTGCACAATGGCATGGATAAGGTTAGGCTAGCATTTCGCCTCCACTATCTGTAAAGAAAGGGTTTTTTAATAGTCCTCACATGTTTAGAGGGTATGACAGATTTAAATTAGATAAAAGATAAATTGTTTTCAGGGACTAATTAAACAATGCAGTTAATGATATTACAAATCACTCTCAGCTGTCATTGAAGCAGTCCTCTGATGTTGTCCATGAGGCCCAGTTCTGTCCATTTGCAAGCTGCTCTGTGGCCCTGAGCACAGACCTTGCAGCTAGACCATGTGGGCCCCTCCCTGTCTCTGTGCCTCCCAGGCTGTGAGCCTGTGATCACGTCACCTCACATCCCGGAACCTCAGCGCTGCATCTGTGAAATGGGGCTAGCTTCCGCATCTCCTCAGATTGAGGTCAACCATGTGATGCCATAGAAAGTGTTTAGTAAACATGGTCACCACTATTTAAAAAACAATCACACAAGCTTGGGATGGATGTGATTTGTCTGTGCAAAGGGTTGACAGTGGTGGCATGCAGTGATCGGCAACTCACATTATCTAGCAAGATGGTTCTGCCACCATCATTCTTGTGACTTCTGGGGGAGGGATAGAGCCCCAAAGAAGAGGAAAGAAGGTCCCAGAGCCTCTGGAGAGACCACATCACATGGTGTGGGTTGTGTTCCTGAATGTGTCCATACTGGATTGTGGGTCTCTGGAGGACGGACGTTCCCAGTTTCTCTCTGCACCGCCACCACCCGCTGGCCCCTACTCCTTACCCTTCTCCTTGACTGGAAGGGATCATGGCCTCCTTTCTCCTGGGGGTTCATCTCATGGGGGCTTCCTTCCTCCTGGAGCCTGGAGAGAAATGCGGGGGGCAGAGGTTGCTCCCGCTTTTGAGCAAGTCCTGCATTTTATCTCCCACCTTGGCCTGTGTGCAAAGGACAGGATACCTCTCATCTTGGTGTTCTGCCTCCTGGATGGACTTTCCAGGCTGTCCACATTGATGTAAGGCCCCAACACACAGCTGCTTATTCTGCAGGGTGACTCCTGATCAAGGCCAGACTCAGCACCGCTCTCTGGATTGTGTGCTCCCTGAGGCAGGGCCCTCCATGTTGCCTTTCCGAGCCCCTAACAGATCTTGTTCAAAGCAGGACCCATAATCAATGCTCAGAGAAAGTGTGGAACAAACACATGCCCCAAAGAGTCTGAGCTTCTTCATTTAAGTTTCCTGAGCTCTGCCTCCATCCTCAGAAATGACCCATCCATTTCAAAACGAGGATCTCCAGCGTCAAACATTGAACCTCCCCAGGATCCAAATCAATTTCCCCGCTCCTCCAGCACAGCACAATTAATAGACGTCCCACTGGCTGTGCCATTCCAGGTTGGGAACTCACAGCATCCCTTGAAACCATGCCGGCGGAGAATTTGTCACCATCAACCCACTGCTCCTCCCATGGTCCCATGCCCCAGATGACACGGAGCATGGCCTGAGCCTGTCAGCAGACCCTCCACTGCTGCTGTTGCCTGCCCTCAGGTCTCATCCTCCTTCCAGGGTCACCTTTGGGAAATGCTGCCCACTGCGTAAGCTCCCAAGAAACAATCATATCTCCTGTTTTAGTGTGAAAATGCAGTGTCTGTTCACACCCAGGGGTGAGCAGTTCACAGAGCAGAGCCCATGGTTCTGCAATCCAGGGCTGGCTCTGCCCTGCATCCCTCTCTGGATTGTGAGGTTGTGTGGGCTGTGCATCCATATCACATGCCAAACTGCTCTTCCTGGGGAGAGGGATGCAGAAATCAGCAGACATACACCAAGACACTGATAAACTGGGAGCCACCTACAATCCAGAGCATGTCAGCTGGTGACAAGGGCTGGGAACACCCAGAGTGACTGTGTGGCCAGCACAGCATCCTGAAGAGGAGATTGCCAAACTGTGCTGGAATTACATGAGTAAGTCAGCCACAGACAGTCTGAAGAGTGTGAGCCAAGCAGAGGGAAGAGCACATGCAAGGGCCCTGTGGCAGGAATGCGGTTGGCTTCATCTGGAGGCAGAGGAAGCTGAATGACTAGAGTGGAGTGACAAGGGGGAAGAGAGAGGCAGAGGCTAGAACAGGTAGGGCCTGTGAGCCATGGGATGAGTTTCTCTGAAATTCAGCCCCCTGAATTTTAGATTCAGGGGTCCATGTGCAGGTGTGTTCCATGGGTGTATTGCCTGATGCTGAGGTTTGGGCTTCTATTCAACCCATCACCCAAATGGTGAACACAGTACCTGACAGGTGGTTTTTCAATCCTGTTCCCTCCCTCCTTCCCCACTCTAGCAGCCCCCAGTGTCTAGTGTTCTTATCTTTATGTCCATTAGTATCCAGTGTTAGCTCCCACTTACAAGTGAGAACATGTGGCATTTGGTTTTCTGTTCCTGTGTTAATTCACTTTGGAGAATGACCTCTAGCTGCATTCATGTTGCTACAAAGGACATGATATTATTAGTAGTAGTATTAGTATTAGTATTTGAGACAGAGTCTCGCTCTGTCGCCCAGGCTGGAGTGCAGTGGCGCGATCTCAGCTCACTGCAAGCTCTGCTCCCAGGTTCAAGCCGTTCTCCTGCCTCAGTCTCCCGAGTAGCTGGAACTATAGGTGCCCGCCACCACACTCGGCTAATTTTTGTGTTTTTAGTAGAGACGGGGTTTCACCATGTTAACCAGGATAGTCTCGATCTCTTGACCTCATGATCCACCCCCTTGGACTCCCAAAGTGCTGGGATTACAGGCATGAGCCACCGCACCTGGCCCTCATTATTTTTTACAGCTGCATAGTATTACATGGTGTAGATGTACCACACTTTTCTTAGCTAGTTCACAATTGGTGGGCACCTGGATTAATTCCGCATCTTTGCTATTTTGAAAAGTGCTGCAATGAACATACAGGTACAGGCGTCTTTTTGGTAGAATGATTTATTTTCCTTGGGGTATAGACCCAACAATGGTATTGCTGGGTTGGATGGTAGCTCTGTTTTTAATTCTTTGAGAAATATTCTAACAGTTTTCCACAGGGGCTGAACTAATTTGCATTGTCACCAACAGTGTATCAGCATTCCCTTTGTTCCACAGCCTCGCCAGCATCTGTGATGTTTTGACTTTTTAATAATAGCCATTCTGACAGATGTGAGATGGTGTCTCATTGTGGTTTTGATTTGCATTTCTCTGACGATTCGTGCTGATGAGCATTTTTTCCTATGTTTCTTGGCCGCATGTGTGTCTTCTTTTGAGAAATCTCTGTTCATGTCCTTTGCCTACCTTTTAATGGGGTTATTTCTGTTTTTTGTTGCTCTTGATGTGTAAGTTCACAGAAGGAGTTTCCATCTGAGGCTGAGTGTGGGCAGCAGAGGGACGCCGTCTGATACAGAATATCCAGAATGTCCGCAATTCTCTTGGCTCCCCACACCACGGGGCTTGAGGAACAGCATCCGGCACAGGAGAGCCTGGCTGCAGCGTGGACAGCGGTGGGAGGCTGGTGGGTGCGGAAACGGGGAAGTCATTCAGGAAACGGTGGCGGGGGTCATGAAGCAAGTAGCAGAGGCTAGGCCCGCGGGGGAGACTATGGGGAAGGAGAGATATGGGCAGCTCCAGGGAGGGCGGCCCAGACCCCGGGACAGACTGACGGGACCCGTGGAGAGAGAAGGCGAGAGAGGGATGGAGGGACTGCGAGGCGCCCAGCCTGCGTAACAGGTGAGCAAAGCTGCCTCTCCAAACACGAGATCTGCCTGCAGGGAGGCGACTTCACCCCGTTCAGTCCCATCTGATGGAGACCGGAGGAAAGTCCTTCTGGGCAAGGCTGACCGGGTGGGGCGAGCAGCTGTGGGAAACGGTGCCCATTGGAGCACCCTGACCAGTCAGTTTTTCTCTGTGTTTGCAGAAAATAGTCATCTCCTCCCCTTTCTTCTTTTCATTGCCAGGAGATAAGCATTTCTGCCAGGCCCCAGCGCACGTGATGGGAACGTGCTCCCACTTCCTATGCGTTGCTAGAATGCTCAACAGTCTTTGTGAACGGGAATGGATGGCCTTGTCAGCAGCGAGAATATGTGCAGAATATACAGTTGCATTAGACAGGGAGGTGGCCAGCATCCATGGGGCAGGTCTGCATGGGTACAGAGCGAGGGTCTGGCGGCGGACTGGAGACCTGCTCTGCCTCCGCCCAGTTTCCTTATGCTGGAGCCTGCTAGGGCAGGACTCAGCCCAGAGAGCCTGCTGGATTTGGGGCTCTGTGGGGAAGGGCGAGGAGACATCCCAGTGCCACGCTGACACTGCAGACATTTTCCTAAAGTACAGAAAAGGAAACAGAAGGCTCCAGGCAGCCCCTGGACCTGACCTCTGGGGTTGGGCCATTCTAAGAGCAGGCTCAGCAGTCTCCCTGCTTTCCAGGGAAGGCGTTCCCTCTGCGGGAGACAGTTCTGGGCTTGCTCTGAGGGCTCCAGACTGGATTCAGCATACGCTGGAGCTGGGGAAGGGCGGCTTGCAAGGTGGTGAGCTCTCCAATGCTGGAAGCTGGAAGCTACACGGAAGCTTCCCCGGAGGACTGGTGATGGCTGCTTTGCTCCAACAGCTGCTCCTTGTGCCAGGCTCAGGCTGAGTTAGAGCTGGAGGTGCAGTGGCTACAGGAGTTTCTGCTCACGGTCATGGAAGAGAAAGAAAATAAACAAGGTAAGTACCGTGGGGGGGGGGGGGGGGGAAGAGGAATGGGGGAGAGGGAGGGGGATTCTGCAGCTTGGTCTCCAGGACAGAAGAGCCATTTGCTGAAGAGGAGCAGCACTGGGTGCATCTGGAGCAGCCGCAGCCCACGCAGAGGGACCAGCCACTGCGGAGGCACAGAGATGGACATTTGCTGTGACGTCCAAAGCCCTACATTCGACGCTGCTGAGATGACATCTAGCAGTTGGCACCTTCCCCTCCAAGTCCAGAGAAGGAGGTGAGGCCTCACCTGGGGAGCCTGTGGCCGGGAAAGAACCTGTGCAGGTGTGACCTTGGTCTGGGGTTCACTGGGATAGGGGTGACAACAACCAGGCGACCAGAGTGGAGGGTGGGAAGGGGCGTGTCAAAGCTGAGCTCTACCCTGCAGGCATATGGGCCAACGCCTCTCTCTGTCTGGCTGGTGGGAGGGGGCTCCCTCCGTCACCTCCCTCACCCCCTCCCCGCTGTGGCTACCAGCTCTCACACCGGGCATACACTGGATTCTTATTTTAGCTACTGTGACAATTCTCAAAATAGGCACCAAAGAGAAAAAGGTGAGCCTTCCCCCACAGGAGCTGGAGGGCGGGCCACCATGGGGCACACAGGCAGCCCCTCCCGACATGGGGTTCCATTGTGTTTCCCTCATACTTGCAACAGGAGCAGAGTTTCAAGGCTGAAAGTCTAAAAACTGCTTCAGGACTTCCCAAAGACCTTGCATGAAGGTGCTTTAAAAAGTGGCCGAAAGAAAGAAAGAAAGAAAGAAAGAAAGAAAGAAAGAAAGAAAGAAAGAAAGAAAGAAAGAAAGAAAGAAAGAAAGAAAGAAAGAAAGAGTGAAAGCACTCAGAAAGTGCCAAAGAAAAACTACAACAAAGTAGAGAAGTTAAAAATACCTTAAAGTAATGGAGAATGGATAGAGTTTAACATTTTCTTAGGAGGAAGATTTAATCCAGCAGCTGACACAAAATGTTTGCAGTCGTGGCCCTGGAATCACAGGAGTCGAATCGGAGCCCCAGAAGATCACATTTCCGATGAACAAGTGCAGGAACAGAGGCCGGAGCACACACCCAGGGATGTCAGAACTTCTCACATACAGGTTGGGTTTGTGTGCATAGAAATTCCTTCCTCTTACTAGGCGCAAGCAACGCCCCCTGCAGGAAGGAGAGATCCTAGAATTTCTAAGCCATGTGGACATCATCAGGATCCTCGTTGGAGTGTTGCTGTCTCAGTTGTGCTTACTCTTTGGGGGCTTTCCTACTGGCTGAGAGTCAGAGCGGAAACCAGACATTAAACCAAGCTGGGGGTGAGCCTTCCACCTTTGATGCTGAGCCAGAAAGATGGGGGTGGAGACACCACTTCTTTTTTTTTTTTTTTTTTTTTCTTTTTTTTTTTTTTTTTAATTATTATTATTATACTTTAAGTTGTAGGGTACATGTGCATAACGTGCAGGTTTGTTACATATGTATACTTGTGCCTTGTTGGTGTGCTGCACCCATCAACTCGTCATTTACATCAGGTATAACTCCCAATGCAATCCCTTCCCCCTCCCCCCTCCCCCCCTCCCCCCTCCCCATGATAGGCCCCGGTGTGTGATGTTCCCCTTCCTGAGTCCGAGTGATCTCATTGTTCAGTTCCCACCTATGAGTGAGAACATGCGGTGTTTGGTTTTCTGTTCTTGTGATAGTTTGCTAAGAATGATGGTTTCCAGCTGCATCCATGTCCCTACAAAGGACACAAACTCATCCTTTTTGATGGCTGCATAGTATTCCATGGTGTATATGTGCCACATTTTCTTAATCCAATCTGTCACTGATGGACATTTGGGTTGATTCCAAGTCTTTGCTATTGTGAATAGTGCCGCAATAAACATACGTGTGCATGTGTCTTTATAGCAGCATAATTTATAATCCTTTGGGTATATACCCAGTAATGGGATGGCTGGGTCATATGGTACATCTAGTTCTAGATCCTTGAGGAATCGCCATACTGTTTTCCATAATGGTTGAACTAGTTTACAATCCCACCAACAGTGTAAAAGTGTTCCTATTTCTCCACATCCTCTCCAGCACCTGTTGTTTCCTGACTTTTTAATGATCGCCATTCTAACTGGTGTGAGATGGTATCTCATTGTGGTTTTGATTTGCATTTCTCTGATGGCCAGTGATGATGAGCATTTTTTCATGTGTCTGTTGGCTGTATGAATGTCTTCTTTTGAGAAATGTCTGTTCATATCCTTTGCCCACTTTTTGATGGGGTTGTTTGTTTTTTTCTTGTAAATTTGTTTGAGTTCTTTGTAGGTTCTGGATATTAGCCCTTTGTCAGATGAGTAGATTGCAAAAATTTTCTCCCATTCTGTAGGTTGCCTGTTCACTCTGATGGTAGTTTCTTTTGCTGTGCAGAAGCTCTTTAGTTTAATGAGATCCCATTTGTCAATTTTGGCTTTTGCTGCCGTTGCTTTTGGTGTTTTAGACATGAAGTCTTTGCCCATGCCTATGTCCTGAATGGTACTACCTAGGTTTTCCTCTAGGATTTTTATGGTATTAGGTCTAACATTTAAGTCTCTAATCCATCTTGAATTAATTTTCGTATAAGGAGTAAGGAAAGGATCCAGTTTCAGCTTTCTACTTACGGCTAGCCAATTTTCCCAGCACCATTTATTAAATAGGGAATCCTTTCCCCATTTCTTGTTTCTCTCAGGTTTGTCAAAGATCATATGGCTGTAGATGTGTGGTATTATTTCTGAGGACTCTGTTCTGTTCCATTGGTCTATATCTCTGTTTTGGTACCAGTACCATGCTGTTTTGGTTACTGTAGCTTTGTAGTATAGTTTGAAGTCAGGTAGCGTGATGCCTCCAGCTTTGTTCTTTTGACTTAGGATTGTCTTGGAGATGCGGGCTCTTTTTTGGTTCCATATGAACTTTAAAGCAGTTTTTTCCAATTCTGTGAAGAAACTCGTTGGTAGCTTGATGGGGATGGCATTGAATCTATAAATAACCTTGGGCAGTATGGCCATTTTCACGATATTGATTCTTCCTATCCATGAGCATGGTATGTTCTTCCATTTGTTTGTGTCCTCTTTGATTTCACTGAGCAGTGGTTTGTAGTTCTCCTTGAAGAGGTCCTTTACATCCCTTGTAAGTTGGATTCCTAGGTATTTTATTCTCTTTGAAGCAATTGTGAATGGAAGTTCATTCCTGATTTGGCTCTCTGTTTGTCTGTTACTGGTGTATAAGAATGCTTGTGATTTTTGCACATTAATTTTGTATCCTGAGACTTTGCTGAAATTGCTTATCAGCTTAAGGAGATTTTGGGCTGAGACAATGGGGTTTTCTAAATATACAATCATGTCATCTGCAAACAGGGACAATTTGACTTCTTCTTTTCCTAACTGAATACCCTTGATTTCTTTCTCTTGCCTAATTGCCCTAGCCAGAACTTCCAACACTATGTTGAATAGGAGTGGTGAGAGAGGGCATCCCTGTCTTGTGCCAGTTTTCAAAGGGAATTTTTCCAGTTTTTGCCCATTCAGTATGATATTGGCTGTGGGTTTGTCATAGATAGCTCTTACTATTTTGAGGTACGTTCCATCAATACCGAATTTATTGAGCGTTTTTAGCATGGACACCACTTCTGCAGAGCCCAGGGATGCCACTTGAGGATGCAGTATTCATTTTCTATTGCTGCATAACAGATTGCCACAAATTTAGCACTCAGAATAATACATGTTTATTAACTCACATTTTCCATGGGCCAGGAATCCAGGCCCCAGGTTCGCTCAGGGTCTCACAAGCCTGAAGTCGAGGGGCCCCCAGGGCTGCATTCTCATCTGGAACTTGAGGTCCTTTTCTAAGTTCATTCAATTTGTTGTGAGAATTCGGTTCCCTGAGGTTGTAGGGCTGAGGCCCTTGTTGTTTTGCTCATTGCTAGCTGGGCCCATGCTCAGCTCCTAGGGCCACCCTCTGTTCCCTGACCCAGGACCCCGTTGTTGGTTTGCAGTATTGACGTCTGGCCTCTTCCAGCATTGCAGGAACAAGCCTCATGCTTTGAATCTCTCTGAATTCCCTGTCTCTGACCTCTAGACCCAGATTTAAAGGGCTCATGTAATTAGGTCAGGCCCACTCTGATAATCTCCCTTTTGTTAACTCAACTGATTAGTGACCTTAATCACATCTGTTAGTCACTCAACGTAGTGATCATGAGAATGATACCCCACCATGTTCACATATTCACAGCTCCTGCCACGCTTGAGGGGAGGGAGTCATGTAAGCTGTGCATACCTGGGGCAGGAGTCTTGGGGTCACCCTAGAATTCTGCTACCATAGGCACCCCTGTGGGACCAAGCCACAGCCATCCAGTGGTGCCCTGACCCCTGCATGTACCTTGGTGACCTCTCACCCACTGTGCTGTCACTGACAGAATCCCAGAGACACAGGGCTGTGGAAACTTCTTCTAGTCATCTTGTCAGTGACAGAAAGGGTGCTTTGCCTTGCCCTAAGAGTGATGCTTAATGATCTCTCAGTTAACTGGCTTTTCCTCAAGGATCTGAAAGCCAAAGTCCTCCCAAGGTGATCACTGACCCCCTACAGCCTCTTTTATCATGGCCTTTATCAAGGCATAAGTGTACAGGTTCCAAAGTCAGACAGCTGAGCTGCCTACCAGCTGTGCAGCTTTGGGCAAGTTGCCTGACTTCTCTGAGGCTCAGTTTTCTCATTAAAGAATTGAGACAAGATTGGCCCTACTTCTAGAATCATTGTGAAGATTAGAGTCCATTTATAACACTTAGCACGGTGCCTGGCATACACAGTAAGCAGCCGGAACTTGTAACATGGTGGTGTTATCTATCATGCTTCTAGAGGGGTTGCAGTGCACATGTGTGCATGAGTGTGCATATGTGTGTGTGGCCATGTATGTATATATACACTCATGAGCATGTGTGTATCACGTGTGTGTGCATTGTGCCTGCATACATGTGTGAAAGTTTTACATGTACATGTGTGAGTGCAAGCAGGTGGATGCTCGCAAGGTTCAGATTCGGGAGGTGTGACGCCAGTCACAGCTCAGTTTTCAAGAAGGTGCCTGGCATGGGCAAGAAGGTACCTGACATTCCACTCTCTGCACCTCAGTTTCTCCATTTGCAAAACAAAAGATGGACTAGATTGTCTCTAAGAACTCATGCATCTCTAAGGTGGCACCATCCTACACGGAGGCCTTTCAGAACTTCCTTTGGTCTTATTGGATTTGATCATTTGTTTTTACACACTTTGTACATAATACTGTATCAGTCAGAATTTTCCAGAGAAACAGAATCAATAGGATATATAGATAGATAGGTAGATAGATAGATAGATATTTAGAAAGAGCTTTATGATAAGGTATTGACTCATGCAATCACAGAGGCTGAGAAGTACGGACAGAGGAGAGCTGATAGTGTAAATTCCAGTGCAAGTCTGTGCTTGAAGGCAGGAGAAAACCGATGTCCCAGCTTGCAGACAGTCAGGCAAAGAGAAAGAATTATCTTACTCTGCTTTTTGTTCTAGTCAGTCCTTCAACTGACTGGACAAGCCCCACCCACACTAGAGAGGGCCACCTGCTTTCCTCAGTCCACCGCTTCAAATGTTAATGACATCCAGAAACACCGTCACGGACACACCCAGAAATAATGTTTAGCCAAGTATCTGGGCACTCCATGGCTCAGTCGAGTTAGCACATAAAATTAGCCATCACACTTACTTTATGTACATTTGTGTGCACCAAAGTACAACTTTTAAAGATTAAAAATGTAGGAAAGATACATTCAGTCACATTTGTGGAAGCTACGGTTGACAAGATAGCAATGCTTAATGTGGAAGGCCACCATCACACCCTTTGTATCACTCTCCCCCAGGCCTTTTCTCTATTCTCCTGAATTGTACACTTTTCAAGTCCTCTGATCTGAAACATTTCTCCCCAGTTGAGGCGATCGGACGTGATCTCAGACCGTAATGTATTGTAGCTTTTAACTGTTGAGCCAGACTTTCTGATTCAGCACATTTTAATCAATTTTCTTTGCTAAAATCAGGGAGATGTCATCTGTAATAATCCCATCTGACTTCCCAAAGTCAGGCTGATAAAAATATTAATGTCAGCTTCTTGCAGCCTGG
This sequence comes from Macaca nemestrina, assembly GCF_043159975.1. Classification (NCBI taxonomy): domain Eukaryota; kingdom Metazoa; phylum Chordata; class Mammalia; order Primates; family Cercopithecidae; genus Macaca; species Macaca nemestrina. The sequence goes on from NC_092144.1 coordinate 38,675,947, forward strand.
CAGAGAGCAACACCCAGCTTGACAAGCAAACAAATGGCTCAGAGCTGTCTGCAGGACGCTGATGAACCCGTATTAATGAATAGCTTCATCAGCAAGCATTGCCCTCCGGGCAGAGCTGCCACAGGCTGGAGACTCATAAGAAGCTCAACTGCCTTCCTGGTGAGGTCTTGTTGCCCATCATTGGGGCCATGGAACATCAATTAGACATGTCTGCTAGGATGATTCACCCTCCTCCATAATGTGCTCCAGTTGGGCATCTGGGATCACCCAACACGGCTCTTTAGTTCTTTTATTCTTCCTGCCCAGGAATCCTCCCATTGTCACCTGTGTCAGGTATTTCCAGCTGTGACATCAGAGCCATTAGGCCCTCTGAGAGCACTCAGCAATCCTAAATAGGAATAAAGGGTTATTCCCAGGGGTCACAACATTATGAGCCTTGACCTGATTCAGCCCGGAGTATGTTTATTTGATCATCTTGTTTGCTCATGCAGTTTCTCAAAAAAACGATTACCAGGTAGGGTTTGTGTGACTCACAATACAAGCAGTTCAGCATCTCCCTAACTCTTGTCCCTCTGAATATCTATGCTTCTTGTCCGGACGCTGCAGGTTCTGAGTTTCTCACTCCTGATTTGACTGGGGCCATGGTAGGGTGAGGCGAATGTTAACGTGCTCACATCTCAGATGCAATCACTTGTCTAGGCTGTGAGTCATCGGTGCTGGGGCAGCTGCGTCACCAGCCTCTGCACTCTGACTCCAGTGTTCATTGCATTAGCCCTCTCCCAAGTCCAGCTTTCTGTCTCTAGTCTTCAGAGCCTGGGATCTTTCATCATGAAAGAGGAGATGATGTCCCATGCAGGTGAGCAGCGAATCCAAGTTGCCTGTCTCCACTCTTCAAAAGCAGGAAATTGTTTCACCCTGCTCCACAAAAGGAATGTGGTCTGCAAATGGAAGAATCATTTGAGAAAGCAGCTCATGCAGGAGCTCCAGGAGGTTGGCTGCAGTTGATTCAATGGTCTCATGACTGTGTGATGTGTGATGCAGTAGCCTCTTGGCAAACAAGTGCTCCCAAGCAGACCCGTGGTATCCTTGGGCCCTGCAGCAGCCAAACTACAATACATAGCCACAGCTATTGGCTTTGCCCATCCAGTCCCCTCTATACAGCCCATTCGTATGATCTGAGCACTAAACAAAGACCTCAGAACGGCAGAGATACAGCCAGAGAGCCACTGCTTACTAAATTACTAAAATGTAATGCCTCACTGGGTTGGATGCTGGCATTGGCAGGGCTTTTGTTTGTTGGTTTGTCTATTTGTTTAGCAAACCTAGCAACCAAAATTAAACCCTCGTCACCTTTGTCAGCCAGAATGTGAGCTGGAAGACCATTCTCCAGAGCAGAGCCTTCATTTGCAGACTTTTCTATAGCTGGAGAACAGTGGAGGGACAGGAGGTGGAAGGGCACCGCTGCAACCACCACAGGGCATCCTACTCAGCCCCAGGAGTGAAAGTGAAAACAAAAGCACAAGCAGAGAGACATGGCATTTTCCCACTGAGCCTGGAGCTCTGGGAAAGACAGAGAGGAATGAGAGAGAGAAGGAAAGAAAGAACAAGGTCAGAGGAAGAGGCAAGAAGATAAAAGGAAAAGGTAAAAGAAAGAACATCCTAGAGGGTTTAGCATCAGCTCAGAAAGTGATCTGAACAACACCTGGAGACCTGCATACTTTCCCTGCTCCCTAGGAGACCCCGCCAACCCCGGGGTCCCTGGGTGCTGCCTCCCAGGAGCTCTGTAGGAAACTGGAAAGGGAATGGTTGGAAACACAGTCTCTGCAGTTGGAGCTGGAACAAGTCACTGAATCCCTCTGTGCCTCCACTTCCTTGTTTTATCTCAAGGATGATAATAATAGCATATATCTCCCAGGGTGGCTGTGAAGGTTCAATAAGGTGCATATGCAATATGCTTAGCACTGAAACTGGCTCGTAATTACATGCACAATAAGTGCTAGCTTCCATTAATGCTGTCTGTCAAGTGTGAGATAAAGCTACTGGTCCCAAGAGGCGTCTACTACTGCTGGGATGCAGTTCCCTTGGGCAAATGGTATTCCCAAGGCTGGTGCACAATTCCCCTGTGTAGCTGACACCCAAGATCAGATGAGCTAAGACTGTGTCTCCTACCTCCATTTGCAAAATCCTCTATAAAAAGGTACAGTAGATAAGGTGGAAGGAGAGAGGGAGTCACCCCTCCTGGAGAACAAGCCAGCTGCGCCCTGGCCCCCACCTGTGCCATGTCCCATCAAGCTCCCGTAAGAGGCCTGTGTACATCCTGCTCTCTTTCCCCATCATAACCTGCTTTGCACCTGCTCCAAGACCCTGCTACTTGGAGGTGATTTGGGAGGAAGACAGGACCGTGGGTTTCTCTGACCTGACTATTTCTTTGTCCTAAATAGTGTTACCGAGCCACAGGTCTTCAGGCATAAAGGGACCTCTCAGGCTGGGACAATGCAGTGAATCTTAGATGGAGCCACCATGAACTCTGGAACCTTGGTGCCATGTGACATCCAAGGACATTTGCATAACTCAGCAGAGTATATGAGGACAAGGAGGACTAAATTACTACTTGAGATCGCCTTTCCTGTCAGCAAGATGGTGGAACTGGGGCTCTCAGGGTTCAGTTTAAATTGATTTAAAGAAACTTGAGAATTGTAATATGTATTGCATGCTGCATTCCTGAACTATCGCTCATACCTGCTGCACATCCAGCCCCTCCTCTCTTCCTCCACTGCCACTTTTGGTCCAGCATGAAAAGACCACCTAGCTGGTCTCCCCACATCCTTCTGTTCTCCTTCAGCCTACTCTGCACGTGGCACCCACAATGACATTTGTAAAATGGATATCTGGTCATGCTTCTCCTTTGATAAGACCGTAGGAGGACCACCACTGATGCTCAGCGCCCTACCCCCCACTGGCTCAGTCACCCACTCCACCCCATCCTCCTCGGCGCCAGGCTCTAGCTGTCTCCATCATCGCCAGCTTTCACTGAGCTCTCACGGTAGGCCTGAAACTCTTCCATGTATCGTATGACCTCATTTAGTCTCAAGCCCTTGGGAGATATCTTCACAAAGGCACAGTGAAGTTAAACTATTTGGCTAGGATTGCCAATCCAGGGCCCCTGGTACTAGCCCATCTCTTCTATCTCAATAAATATCATCAGCTGCCCAGTATGTCAAACCAGATGCCCAGGAAGGTGGCCCAGGAGCCACCTTCCATCCTGTTCGTTCCATCACCCACTATATTCACTGTAGCAGCAAGGCCTATGGATATTTCTTCACCTGCCTCCAGTGCGCACACTCCTCCCTTCTACTGCCATCTCATTGGTCCAGTCACCACCACCCCCCACTGGAACAACTCCAGCAGCCTCCTCGCTGGCTGGCCTGCTCTAATCATGTCCTCTGTGTGTTTCTCGTCCTCTCTCCTCCTTTACTCCCTCCTTTTCTTCTTTGCCCTCTTCCTGTCTCCTTCCATCCTTTCTTCTTTCTTTTCTTTCTTTCTTTCTTTCTTTCTTTCTTTCTTTCTTTCTTTCTCTTTCTTTCTTCTTTCTTTCTCTTTCTTTCTTTCTTTTCTTTCTTTCTTTCTTTCTTTCTTTCTTTCTTTCTTTCTTTCTTTCTTTCTTTCTTTTCTTTCTTTCTTTCTTTCCTTCTGTCTTTCTTTCTTAGACAGAGTCTTACCCCATCACCCAGGCTGGAGTGCAGTGACAAGATCTTGACTCACTGCAACATCTGCCTCCTGGCCTCAAGTGATTCTCCTGCCTCAGCCTCCTGAGTAGCTGAGATTACAAGCATGAGCCACCATGCCCAGCTAATTTTTGTATTTTTAGTAGAGACAGGGTTTCACCGTGTTGGCCACGCTGGTCTCAAACTCCTGACCTCAAATGATCTATCCACCTTTCTTTCCTTTTATTTTATTTTATTTTGCTTTCCTTTTATTTTGAAATGTCGGTTTTATTACTGTTCAGGTATGGTGAGGTGAGCAGAACAGGAGATACCTGCTATTAAGGAGAGAGTTTGTTACTCACCGTTCCCAAAAGGAGGAGACACCACACCATGAGGAGGCCACAGGGGGAAGCACAGGGCTCACAGGAGGCAGAGGGAGGGAGGGGAAATGGTGGACAAGAGCCTTTATGTGGTGTCCGTGGGAAGGAACAGGCGAGGCAAACAAAGTAGTCTTAGAATCAGCCAGTTTCTCCAGTTTCACCATCCCCAGCATTCAGAGGCTGTCACTAGTTGTCTGATACCTGGCCCCAGGGTGATTAGGGCAAGGCCTGGCGTGATGGGTCCCTAAAAGTGCAAGAACCTATGCAAGCCCAGGAAAGGAAGTGGTCCGGGTGTGGGCTCTGGATTGATGGGTTTGTTGATGAAAGGGGAACTCGCAGGGGAGTTGCTAGTCCCTCCAAAGTCAAGTCCCCAGCATCTCAAAGCATCAGAAATACAGAAAATAAAATGGCATGATTAGTATCCCTTCCTTCCTTCCTTCTTCCTTCCTTCCTTCCTTCCTTCCTTGCTTGCTTCAGAGAATCTCTAAAGGAAATAGCATACCCTAAATACAGTTGAAACTCCCTTCCCCTACAAAAATCATACATATGATTACATATGTAGAATCTCTAAGTTAGATGTGATATCTATGCATTTCTATAAATTTTCTAAAGGTATTTTGTGTCCTTGCCATATGTGCCCCCTTTGCCTACGGTACATCTCTCATTCTCCATCAAATGCCTGAATGTTCCTAAACTTTGCATGAATTATATCTTGAGTATATGATGTGTGTGTGTTTGTGCATGTGTATGAAGAGAGAGAAAGTTTCCAACCTCCATTCAAAAGAGTAACAAAAGGCAAAAATAGATAGAAATCGAGGTAAACAATATTCAACAGAAGATAGTTTTCTGAAATTAAAGACAGACATAAGTCTTCAGAGTGAAAGTGCCTCCTAAAGAAACAAGCAGCATGAACAAGAATAAACCTATCCCCTACACCTCACAGTCAACCGCAGGGCACCACGGACAGGGAGAAAGACGGGAAAGGCCATGGGAAGGGAAACGACCAACCACGAAGGGGTGCCCATTGACTGGGTGGAGAACAGAATTCCCAGTCGTAAGCAGCGTGATAGTATCTTTCGAGGCCCAAAATAAAATGAAAAGCCAACTTGGAACTTCATGGCCAATTAAGCTTTTCGGACATAAAAAAGTTTACTACCCACATATCCTTGCTCTAAAAAAAGAAAAATGTGTGACAAGAAACAACTCAAAATACACACATACATGAACCCAAAGGAAAGAAGGGGAAAGGAAAGACAACAATTGACAGACTATGATTTATTTATCATGGACAGTTTCAAAAAAAAATCTATTTTCCCTAAATTACGGAGGATGGAACTAAAACAAAGGAAAAAGGAAGAGTGTTCCCTGAAGAGTTAAAGCATATTGGGGTCTTACCTTAAGACCCTAAGAAAAGGAAACAAACACACAAAATGCCCTTAACGAATTTATAGAACTGCATATATTATACTTAATTTAGAGATTATACTTATATAATCATACATACGATTAAAAATCTAGGAGTACAAATACACTTTGTTGTTGCTTTTACAAAACCTGAGATCACAGCGAACATTGTCCTTCAACTTAACTTTTTCCCTTGATACACGTTGTCATCTCTCCAGCTCCATGTTCTGGCGCTTACACACCAGTCCCTTGTTGAAGAACAGGTGATTCTGTTCCAATTTTCACTACTGCAAACCATGCCTTAGAGAAAGTCCTTGAATGTATAGTTTGCATATTTTATAGACCCAGATTCAAACCACATTCACAGCAAGGTTTGCTCAAGGAACAACGAATAACTGGTGAGCATATCCGCGTAAAACTCAGCAGGTTGTACATAAGAATTCAGACTGCCACCTGCCCTGGGAAAGCTATGACGTGCTCAGTAGCACCTCAGCCCTGGCGTTCCCCAAGCACCACCAGCAGCAGGCTGACAGCCGCCGTCTTGGAGCAGGACCTGCTCACTCTGATCTGCCTCAAGCTATTTCTTCACTGATTTCTCACTGGCCAAACCCAGCAGGCATCTAAGTGTGCCAATGCCTTGAGGTTGATTACATTCATAACTATTTTTTTCTTTTTAAATTCTTTTTTGAGACAGATTCTCACTTTGTTGCCCAGGCTGGAGTGCTACCTCCAACCTCCGCCTCCCAGGTTCAAGCGATTCTCGTGCCTGAGCAACTCTAGTAGCTGGGATTACAGGTGCAGGCCACCATGCCCAGCTAATTTTTTTATTTTTAGTAGAGACGGGGTTGCGCTATGCTGGCCAGGGTGGTCTCAAACTCCTGACCTCAGGTGATCTGGCCACTTCAGCCTCCCAAAGTGCTAGGATTACAGGCGTGAGCCACCATGCCCAGCCCTTTTAAAACTTTTATAGATTCACTGGATACACATGCAGGTTTGTTACATGGATATATTGCACAAGGGTGAGGTTTGTGCTTCTAGTGTGCCTTGATATCACCCAAATAGTGAACGTTGTACCCAGTAGGTACTTTCAACTGTCACCCCTCCTGCCCCAGCTTTTGGAGTCTCCAGAGTCTATTACTCCCTCTGCGTGTCCGTGTGTACCCATTGATTAGCTCCTGCAGATAAGTGAGAACATGCGGTGTTTGATTTTCTGTTTCTGAGTTACTTCACTTGGGATTTTATTTGAGTATCTTCAAGCCTAGTCTTTGAAAGTCGTTACCATAAAACTGTGTGCTAACATCCCTCAGTCTCTCTCTCTTCTTTGGGAAAGAGCTCTCCAACTTCTTGGTCTTTGTGAATGCCTTCATTCCAGAATGACTGTGTTCCTTCCCGGCCCAGTCACTATGTCCTGTGGAAGTGGAGGGCCCTACACGTTTCCAAGAGAACTATTTCACTTTTTTTGCAATCACTGAGCATTTTTTCAACCTTTTCTTTCATGGGGAGTCAAATTGTTTAATTATTTGACTAGGTCATATATTCACCTAGTTAAAATTTATTAGACAAAATTATTATAAAATTATAAAAGTTATTCAAATAACTTTCTTTCCCCCATTCTTTCTTCCATTCCGCTAAGTCCTACTCACCCACAACAAATAAATGCATAGTTATTAGATTCTGGTGTATCCTTCCAGAGTAGTTTTTTTTAATGATTTTCTCCATTTTTAATTATTTTTTTAATTTCAATAGCTTCAGGGGTACAAGTGGTTTTTGGTCACATGGATGAATTGTAGAGTGGTGAAGCCTGAGATTTTAGTGCACCCATCACCAAAGTAGTGTACATTGTACCCAGTAGGTAGTTTTTATCCCTCACCCCTTCCCACCCTTCCCCTCCTTCATTATACTATTCTGTATCCCTTTGCATACCTATGACTTGGCTCCCACTTACAAGTGAGAACATCCAGTATTTGGTTTTCCATTCTTGAGTTACTTCACTTAGAATAATGGCCTCCAGCTCATGTGAGTTGCTGCAAAAGACATTACTTTGTTCTTTTTTATGACTGAGTAGTATTCCATGGTATATACGTACCCCATTTTCTTTATCTACTCATTAGTCGATGGGCACTTAGATTGCTTCCATATCGTTCCAATTATGAATTGGGTTGCAATAAACATATGCGTGCATGTGTCATTTTGATATAATGACTTATTTTCCTTTGGGTACATATCCACTAGTGGGATTGCTAGGTCAAATTGTAGATCTCCTTCCAGTTATTTAAGAAATCTCCATACTGTGTTCCATAGAGGGTGAACTAGTTTACATCCCCACCAGCAGTGTATAAGCATGTCCTTTTTACTACATCCACTCCAACATCTATTGTTTTTTGACTTTTTAGTAATGACCATTCTTGCAGAAGTAAGGTAGTTTCTCATCGTGGTCTTAATTTGCATTTCCCTGACAATTTGTGATGTTGAGCATTTTTTCATGTTTGTTGGTCATTTGCACATCTTCTTTTGAGAAACATCTGTTAATTTCATTTGCCCCCCTTTTGATGGGATTCTTTACATTTTTCTTGCTGATTTGTTTGAACTCCTTGTACATTCTAGATATTAACCTCTCGGGGAATTTTTAACACACATGCATACAAAAGCAAGGTACAGTATTTCCCCTGTCTTTAATTCAAATGGCAGCATGTTCTATTGTTTTCAAGTTTACTTAAAATTGACATACTGAAGAATCTCTCATATGGCTACATGGAGGGCTCGCTCATTCTTTTTCATACAGTCCTAGAAGATTCCATTGTGTGGATGTTCAAGTTTATTCAACCCAATTCCACTGACAAACTTTTAGGTTGCTTCCAGGTGTTTACTATTACAAACATTGCTACAGCAAATAACCTTGAACATACTGGCCAATCTAGACATCTCATCAACCAGCAGACCCTCCTGCAGAATCTAAACCAGACCAGCACAAACTCCCTGTCCTTGTGTAATAAATAGACTACATCTTCTCTATTGATCATCTGCTTCTCCCCATTCACAAAAACAACACCATGGAATACTTAGATGCTTGAAGTCTAAGCAATGTGGAGACCTATTGACTTTTATGCTCTCCGATGACTCCTGCAGATTAAAGAAAGAAAGATGATTTTATCTCTATTTCTCCCTATGCAGTGTTATAAAATGTGGGTCTGGGAGAGCATGGCAAATTAGATGACGCATTTTTTAAATGTTGGTTATCTTTTGAATTATTAGCAGCACGAATATAGTGCAATATGCACATAATTAGCAAGCTTTCTGAATTTATTATATATACTTTTTCTTGTTTCTTTTAATTATCCAGCATTCTACTTGAAGGTAGTATGGTGATTCAAATGATGGTTAAATGTGTCAAATGGTGACAAAATGCACTAACCTGCCAGAGTGGAGAGAAGCAAAGTCTAGAAATGCCACGAGATGGTTTTTGTCCTATTAAATGCATAAAAGTTTCTTAATGTATTATTCATGTTATAACCATGGCACAAACAAAATATGATTTATTGAGTATTTTAATACAGCCCATTAATGTTATGCAATAAAGTGTATTTTAATATTTAATATAATCTGTGAATTTCAAACTTTTTTTCAGGAAAGATCTTGTGGTTTTAAACTAAATCAAATGCAGTAGGTTACAAATGAGGTCCCAAGAGCATCCCTAAAGGCCGATTGGGCCTGTTCAGAGCAACTAGAATTCAGAAGCTGGTTTTGGGCCGGGTGCGGTGGCTCATGCCTGTAATCCCAGCACTTTGGGAGGCCGAGGCGGGTGGATCACCCAAGGTCAGGAGTTCGAGATCAGCCTGACCAACATAATGAAACCTGTCTCTACTAAAATTACAGAATTAGCCAGGCATGGTGGCTCATGCCTGTAATCCCAGCTATTCAGGAAGCGGAGGCAGGAAAATCACTTGAACTTGGGAGGTGGAGGTTGCAGTGAGCAAAAATCATGCCATTGAACTCCAGCCTGGGCGTATGAATAAAAATATATATATATAAATAAATAAAGCTAGGTCAGAAGGTGGTTTTTGTTTGGGTGTTGAGATTGCTGTGGAGCAGGGGTAATGTGGCCATTGCTTGAGAAGTGAGCTGATTAGGGAAGCTCGTCTGCTCACATGGAACGGGCATTCTTCAGGTCAAGGTCATGGGTTAGTTCCTAGATGAATTGTATGACCATGATAGTGAGCAGCTACCTTTCCGTCGCCTAGCATGCATTCTTTGTTCTTCTGATAATAGTGTACCCATTTCCTATGAGGTAATTAATGCCTCCATTGGATAGAAGTTAGTGAGACTACAGGTGTCCTGCTTTCCTCCAGGGGTGAGCGTTCAACCCACACCAAGTAAGGAGAGTTCTCCTCTATCGGTCTGGTTTGGTTTGATAATGCTGTATAATCAGCAACCCCAAATTCTCAGTGTCTTAGTGTACAGAAAGTTTCTTTCTTTCTTGAGCCCATCCCAAGTCAAAAGACGGGCTTTGATAACTGTAGTTTCTTAACCCAGTTTGATGCAGGCTGCTTTTCAGACCATGCTTTCATGAGGAGGAAGGCAATAAAAAGAAAATTTTATGGGGTCTTGTCTCTCAGCATAATGCTCCAGACTGTCACATGTCACCTTTGCTCTAAATACATCGGCCAGAAACAACACATACAGCCCCATCCAACCATAAAGAGTCAAGAAGTTCATTGTCACTCAAGGACATAGAAGAGGACAGTCTGGATGAAGGCACTAATGTCCCATTGCCACATTTCCTCTCTGTATTTTGAATTGTCAGCAGAATGGCCTTCCAAAAGAATATCTCTCTTTGGAATCCATTTATGCCATGGGAAATACTTGGACCTCCTCCAGAGCATCCTTTGCTGTTGGAACTCTCTGATCCTTCCTTTCCCACCAAACCCTCACATTCTTCCATGTACTTCCAGTGGGTCCCCTTGCACCTCCATGAGTAAGCAAGAGTCAGCCTCCAGTTCTCACAATCAAAGAGCTCAAGGCACCCAGCTGCACTGCCTTCTGACACCAGCCAGGCACTTTGTCAACATGGCTCAGTTTAGTCCTTCCTTGCACTCTGCAACCCTAGGGCTGGTGCCGCAGTCCCACAAGAGCTGCATCCACAGCACTAACTGAGCAAGAAGGAACCCCAGTGATGGCAGGGTTTGCCTATGGGACAGGGACTAGAATCTGTCCAAATTCCCCATAACCTCCCACAATGCTGAGAGAATATCAGCAGGGAGGGTGAGGTCCCTGCACAGACCCTGCCATGGAAATGGAAGAATACATGGGCCAAAAGAGACCTCAGAGAGGATCTTGCCTAATCCTTGCCCGGTGGATGAAGAGGGGAAGACAGTTGCCCAAGACCACATGATTGTTTACTTGCAGAATCCCTAACTCACACCTAGGTGGACGTATCTAAGAGGAAAGTAAAAAACAAAGAAGGTACACATCGGAGCACACCTGGGTTGCTAAGACCCAGGCTAGGGACCACAATAGCCCCTTTCACTCCACTCTGGCTTGAGCTGGTCCTAATTTACCCCTTCCTTTCCCCAGGAAAGAACCCGCAGGCAGCCAAGAAGCTCAGCATCTGTCTGAATCTCCCAGGACCAGCTGCTTTCTGTAGAAGCCAATAGGAATAGTTTAGAACATTGCCAACTGTTATCCATCAGCTCTAGGAATGGGAGGTCAATGGGAGGTTTATCTTGGCAGTTAAAGTCAAAGTTTACAACTTAGCCCCAAGGCACAAGAAGAATCTTCTCCCCCAAGGACTAAAGCCTAAAAAATTTTTAGGTTACAGGATGGAAAACTAATTCATATATACACATGTGCACAAATTTCTACACATCAATCAACAAAAGCAATGCATTAGTCCTGAATAATCACAAATAATTAAAAATACAGATTTTTCTCTGCATCTCCTGAGGCTAAAGCAGTGAGTATCTTCTACTGCAAAATTAATCACCCATGTTAACCCTTATGACTGCTTTTGAAAGCATAAATCCCATTTCAGGCCCCTCCACAGGAGGGCAAGCTTCACATGGACTATGACATCTTTTTGGTTTGCCTACAAACTGACACAATTTTGCAAAGATTTATTTTTATTGTTTGAATTAAGAAAACACTGGGTTTTCTTCAATTTAAGAAACATAGAATTTTGTTATAATATTAAAAATGCTTTTAAAAACTTACTCTTTGAGGATTTCTGGCCACTTAATTTCAGAAAAAAAGAAAAATTCCCAAATGTGCTTGGTGGTAAACCAACTTCCGCATGGTGAAGTAAAATAGCCTTAAATTAAGAAAGTTAAAAACGTAAAGTTTTAAGTTAAAAAAGGTAATAAAGACACCACTGAGAAAGTGAAAAGACAACCCACAGAATGGGAGAAAATATTTGTAAATCATGTATCTAATAGAGGACTCGTGTCCAGAATATATAAAGAATTCCTGCAACTCAATAATATTAATAAAAACACAAGCAATCCATTTAAAAATGGGAAAATATTTGAATAGATATTTCTTCGAAGAAGTTTAAATGGCCATAATAAACACATAGAAAGATACTTTATATAATTCATCATCAGGGACATAAAAAACAAAACCACAATGAGAATCCATTTTGTACCCACAAGGATGGCTAACATTAAAAAGACAGATCATAGCAAGTGTTGGTGAGGATGTGAAGAAGGTAGAACCCTCATACATTGCCAGTAGGAATGAAAAACGGTACAGCCACTTTGGAAAACAGAAGACCCTCAAAAAGTTAAACTTTGATTTAACTTTAAATAAATATAGAGTTCCTCAAAAAGGGGGTTGATGTGACTTAGCAATTCCACTCTGAGGCACATACCCAAGAGAATTAACAACATGCATCCACACAAAGACACATATGTGAATATTCACAGCAGCATCATTCATAATCACCAAAAAGTGGAAAGAACTCAAATGCCCTTCAATTGATGAATGGATGAACAAACTATGGTACATCCATGTGATAGATTCAGCCATAGAATGGAACAAAGCTCGAATATGTATTACAACATAAATGAACTTCAAAAACATTAAGCTAAGTGAAAGAAGGAAGATGCAATGGGCTACATAGTTTATGATGCAATTTATAGGAAATGTCCAGAATAGGCAAATCCATAGAGACAGAAAGCAGATGAGTGGGGAGGACAGAATGATTGCTAATGAATGTGGGGTTTCTCTTGGGAGTGATTAAATGTTCTAGAATTAAATAGTGGCAATAGTGGTGCAATCTTGGGATTATACTAAAAACCACTGAACTGTACACTTTGTGAGAGTTAATTTTGTAGTACCTGAATTATAACTCAACAAATCTACAATTTACAAAAAAATAATTACCTTCAAAAGAAGAGGAAGAAGAAAAAGGAGAGTAAAGAAAAAAGAAGAAGAGAGAATGAGAGAGGAAGGAAGGAGAAAAAGAAGAGAAAAGGAAGCAGAAGCAATGCTCCTGCTGCATTTCAGAGGGAGGTGCTGATGCCAGCATGTTCCAGCAGGTCTTGCAGAGCTGTAGCCTGCGGCATCTTGCCCACACCCCACAAAAGTCAGCTTCCTCTTAGAAGGAGGGTCAAGAGCTGCCCACTGGGTCTCTTCACGGTTCTGCAATGCTAGCTGACAAGCGCTCTTCTGATCACCCACTCCAGGCAGGACCACTCCACTATGGGACACCCCTGCTCCTCAAGAAGAGACCCAGTGGCCACCAGGACAATGCGGTAACTCTCCAGCCCCTCTCTACGCCCCGCCCAGATCAAAGGGATTTCTTCCAGGGGAGTTTGCCCATCTCCTCACCTCCCTTTTGTTTGTCAAAATTGCACCTCCTCCAGGAAGCCTTATTACCCCATCTAACTTATATTAACTCTAAAACTCCATGTTTTCCAATGTGCACTCCTTTAAGTATTCCTCAGAAAAGGGGACCCCGTGTAGGATTGCAAGATAAAATGTAGATGTCCAGGAAAATCTGATTTTTCAGACACACAACTGTGACTATGAGTATTTTTATGTCCTCAAGGACTTAGAGACATTAGATACCCCTGCAGGGTGCACTGCGAATTCCTGGGGAGGGTTGTGGCCTGCAGCATTCTCTTGATTTCCTGGACTACAAAACTAGAGTTGCTGGATTAGGCAAATAGAAACACAAATAACATTTTGATTTTCAGGTAAATGATATTTTATGTAAGTATACCGCAAATATTGCATCAATATACTTGTACTTCAAGATAGTGGTTTATCTGAAATGGAAATTTCACTGGGTGTCTTGAGTTTTAACTGGCAGCCCTACCGACGGGGCTTATTCATCATGTAGACTCTGGGTATCATTTTCATAAGTCTGCAGTAGAAGCTCAGGAAACTGATTTTGTAAGAAAGACCTCAAATAGGTAGGCATGATTGGTCTAAGGGTCATGAGATGGGAGAGCAGTGTGTGTGTGTGTGTGTGTGTGTGTGCACGCACGCACGCACATGTGCATGAATTGGGGGCGGGGGCGGGTAGAGTTTGGGGTAAAAGGCTTCCCAGAAATCCAGAGCTCTGATCCGTATCTTCTGACTACTTTAAAATGACTGAAACCTCGGGTTCCTTTTTCAGTGCCTTATTCCACACAGACTCATCTTTTAGGAGGCTATTTGACAGTGCTTAACTGCGACCCACATTGTACATGCTCATAACAAAGACAAGTCCCCATCTACCATGCTGTAACTTAGAAAGGCACAAGTTATACAACATCTGGAATCTACCCAAGGGAAAAAAATGGGAGTCTACAAATCTAGCATGCTGGAGGCAGAAACCATGTGCTCAGAATCATTAAAATCCCATTGCACTTTGCCACAATGCAGCTCCGTCCCTGGCTGATGGCCAGATAAGCTTGCTGGCAGAGATCTTCTCCTGTGGTGCTGAGTGAAGGGGCCACACACCTCTCAGTTAATACCTGCCCAGGTTTAATACCTAATCACCATCCTCAGATTGCCTCTCAACACTCATTACCAGCACTCAGCAGTCACAGCCAAGGTGATGGAATTTAAGATTAGGACTAGAGTAGTCACTTCTGTTCTTAAGTGCAGGTCCCCTCGGAACATCATCATTCCGCAAATTCGGGAGACAGCATTTCCACTTTCTACTGAAGCATCCTGTAAGAACCAGAAAAGCATTAAAGACACCAGAACACCATTAAAGACAAACGAAACTGGCCCTATTTGAGCAAGAGGGGCTCAGTCTGTTTGGTCTGTGTTTTATACCCGTGATGAATTTACCTGTTTGTTCATCTCCAGCACTCCGGCCTGAAACTCGCCCTTTGACAAGCACCCTGCAAGCTCCAGTGATGCTGAATCCCAGAAGTGATGGGCTCTCTTGGAGAATCCCAGGGGCTGTCCTGTGCTCCAGGACTGTCCCAGGCCTCCTTGGGTGGACGCCATCCCCTCTGGTCCCCTCTAAAGACTTCTTCATCATGACGATGGTGATTGTGGGCAAACCAGGTGGGATAGTTTCCCATATCTGCCTACCAGGAGCTGCTTCCCAGGAGGCAGGTAGAAAGGGAAGGAGGGAGGAGAGCGCAAGGGGCCAAGGAGAAAGGAAAGAGAGGGAGGGCAGGAAGAAAGCAGGAGAGAGAGCTCTCAGGGAAAGCAGGGAAACAGTGATGAAGGGAAGACCGGTTGTATCATATGAGGTAAGTGATCATTTATAGTCATTATCAACTTACTGTGAATTCCAGATGGAGTTTCTGGAAGCTACAGTCTTATTTCCTGTTAGGAATTCATTCATGTAACAAATGTTCTATGGGCCGGGGCACTGTGCTTGGGGATGCAGATACACCCCTGAATGTAGCCATTTGCATTCTAATAAGGCAAAGCAAACAATGGAGAAATACACTCACAGATAAGACAATTTCAGACAACGGTCATGCTGGAAAGAAATGGCATGGTCATGGGATAGAGAACCAGGAACAGGAGGAAATATTAGACAGGGACCAATGGGCAGGGAGGAGATTAAGGAGGGGACCCAGGAGAGAGCACAGTGAGAGAAGGAGCCCCCTATGTGTGGACTTGGGAACTGACTGGCTTGGCAGGTGGAGCCACGCCACATAGGTAAACGTGGCCAGAGGGTGCTGAGCAAGGGGACAAGTTGCAGGGCAGGAGTCTGAGGGCATGCAGACTTGAAGGTGCTGACAAGGAGTTGGATTGCATTAATTCAGGACCGTAGGAAAAATGCCTCTGTGATCAGATGAATGGTCAACCTCTCTTGACAGGAAAACACTGACTGTGACGTGGGTTATGCAATGAAGCTTCCAACCCAGGATCTGTTTCTGAATGAGTGTCATGGAGAAGAGAGCAGAGGCTCTGCATGGCCCCAACACATGTCCCTCCTCCAAGCTCCGACATTAAGCAACATGCCTGCTTCCTTGTGGAGGAGGGAAGGCTGGACTAAGATGTGTGCTACAGGAGAGGAAATTCACACCTTCGGTTGCCTAGGTGACGGCTTCCAAACGACGTTGGGGGTCTAACTGGCTGCCTAGCAAGGCCTCTGAGATGGGAAAAAGGGAGCCCCTTTCCATTGGAGTCACCATGATTGGACCAAATTCCGGTCCTCAGCTCAGGGGCCCTTGTTGCTGGTGACATCCTTCAGCTATATGGCACCAGACCCCAAATATGTGTCTCTCCCAGGGCTAACCCTGGAAGCTGATAAAAACCAGAATACTTCCGCAGCACGGTGGCTCATGTCTGTCATCCCAGCACTTTGGGAGGCTGAGGGAGGATGATGACTTGAGCCCAAAATTTGGAGACCAGCCTGGGCAACATAGCAAGACCCCATTTCTACAAAAAGTTTTAAAAATGACTGGGCATGGTGACATGCAGCTGTAGTCCCAGCTACTTGAGAGGGTGAGACAAGAGGATCACTTGCCTCTCAACCCAGGAGGCTGAGGTTGTATGAGCTATTATTGCATCACTGCACTCTAGCATGGGCAACCCTGTCTCTAAAACAATAACAACAAAACAAAAAATAATCAAAATACCATTGTCTAGTGTCCAGGACAACACCAGCTGCTCATGGGATAGGGAGGCAGACAGACAGCCCAGGTCAGGGCCAAGGTGCTGCAGCCTCATACATTCTAGTCAGTCCCAAATGAGCAAGAGCCTGCACCCTAGGGGAGTTCGTGTCTCGGTGGATGTAGTGTCTCTACCCATGAACAGTACTTAACAAATGCCTGCACATCCATGTCACTCACTTCATCTTCTATCAGTCACTACAAGCACCATCTCCTCCAAGAAAATATGTTCTGATGGAGGAAACACTGGATGTGGAGTCAGTGGCCTGGGACTGCCTAGAAGCTTCACTGAGTACTACTGGCTGTGTAATCTCAGACAAACCACTCACCCACTCTGAGTCTCATTTTCCCCAACCATACATTGTGTCTAGCAATGCCCACCTCCCAGGACTGGGTATAAAGATTAGAGTCGATGCATGCCGAGTATGCAGCGGCTGATATTTGCTAAGAACTGCAATGTTCAGATTCAATGTGGTGGCCAGATCCGGAGATCCTGAGACCACCTAGCCATAGTTGCTCTAGGGTGTGAGAGATGAAATCCAGGGAAAGTAGAGGAAGGTTCCCAGATGTGACAGCTTCAGCAGGGAATCGGATTGCCACGGGAATCTCCGGAGACTGGACAAAGAGGAGTTTCACTGTTTTAAAGGCATCAGATGGACAGATGCAGAGCCACTTTCCTGGTAGGATTTATGACTCCAGCAGGTCCCCAGCTCCAACAGACAGCTCATTCCGGGGGAAATTAGGTGTCAAATGCAGTGTTGTGGAATTCTTAGGGCACCCATTGGTGGAGTTTTACAGCCATTCTTGCTCTAGGCCTTCCTCAACTTGTCAAAACATTGACTTTCCTCTGCCGCTCCTAATCAGACAAGTACCAGGCAATAGCAATGAGTAATGCAGCTCTTAACACTTCGCCCTGAAAAGATGAGACACCTCAGACCCTGGTTCTTCTAGAGTTTGGGTCAGTAATATGACACTGAAGTCATTTGCTCCTTGTCACACAGCGAGGACTTTATGGCTTTTCAGGCTGGCAAAAGACTTTCCCCAGGTGAGTCTAGTTTTCTGAAGTTGAGATGTCTAACATCACATCCCAGATGTGAGAGAGCAGATCCGTCCCACTGGCCACTTGTCCCGACAAAAACGGGGGTAAGGAAGGCAGGGGATTGTCAGCAAAGCTCTGAAGAGCGGCTCCACACCAACAGGCAGCCAGCAGATCCCAGCCCGGTCCCACGAGTTATCACTGAAGATACTAAACACACAGCTGCTGAATTCCTGTCCTAGTTAGGGTGTCTCTTAAAGCAGACCCTGAACAATGACTTGGGTGCAAGTAGTTGATTTGGGAGGTGACCCCAGGGAACAAGAGCAAGGGAGCAGGAGGAAGCCAGTGACAGGGTGCAGCCCTGTGGGAAATGGGGGCCCAATCTGCAGGGCCAATGCACTGTTGTGGAATTCTTCGAGCACTCTGGAGAGCAGGGGAGCATGGAGCTCAGAACTGCCCCTCTGAAGGACTGGAAGTTGGGCGTTGATCCCCACAGCATCCCGTGTTGGTAGAGGGTTCGTCCCTGAGTGTATTAACCCTTCTGCTCTTCCAGACTGTGCCTCTGCATGGCTGATTAGACTCCCACAGCTCAAAGAAAGCTCCAAAACAAAAAAGCAAAGGTTGCAGGCTGCCTGCCAGAGGTGAGACCCTGGTGATGGGCCTGGCACTGCTCACTGCAGTGCTGATGTCAGGAGGGCCCAGGATGTGGCACAGAGCACGAGAGCCATCTGCAGCAGCACCTGTGCCCAGCAGTGTGCTAAGCACCAAATGAGAGCAGAAGTCATAGTGAAAAAGAGTGACCAGCCTCAATGACTCCTAGGAAAGTTTGGAATAGACAAGTGACCCCCGGGGCCCCAGCTCAGCAGCCTAAGTTATAATTGAGTGACAAGAAGAAAAGATGCTGTTATTTAAAACAAAAATTGACTGCAATGGCTGCAGCACTGTCAGGCAGAGGCCACGTTCTTCTTAGGGGTAGGTGGCCTTTTTGTTTAGAAAAAGACTTCAGAGGATCTCTTTGTGTGTGTGAAAATACAAGCCCCAGGGCACAGTGGGAAGGAGAGACAGCACTCTGCTCCATAGTGATTGGAGTTTTTGTCTTGTTTGTTTAAAGGAGCCTTGTGATGGGAAGAACAGAATTGATGGAGCTTGTGACACAAAGTTCAACTGGCAGGAGTGGGTCGGACCTTGGAAGGAAGGCAGTCAGGAGATACTCCCTGTAGAGGGGTGGTCAGGGGGCCACAGGGCAGGGATCGCTCACAAAACAGCCACATCAAGTCGGTGCATTCTGTGATATGCTGATATTAACTATCTGGTGTCCCTGACTCTTCAGTGTGAATCAACTCAGCTCATTAGTTATGCTTTGGGGAACAAAGAGAGAGGAACATTGGGTGTGATTTAAGATAAAGAGAAGACAGCAGCCATGGGAAGAGAGTGGGGGATAAGAACTCAGTGGGGCTGATGTAGGTAGGTAAGCTCCAAAACTGGAGCTCAGTCCAGGAGGGCTCTTGGCTTCACCCAGGAAAGAATTCAAGGGGGAGCTGGTGGTGTTAGACAAGTTTCATGGAAGCTACAGTAAACAGCAGCAACAGAGGGGTTTCTCCTTGCAGAGCAGGGCTACCCCACAAGCAATGTGCCCAGAGTAGCAGCTCAGAGGCAGTGCTGCACTCATATTTATACCCACTTTTAATGACAAGCAAATTAAGGGGTAGGTTATGCAGAAATTTCTCAGGAAAAGGTGGTCACTCCCAGCTGTTGTCATGGCAATGGTAACTGACATGGCACACTGGTGGGTGTGTCTTATGGGAAACTGCTTCTGCCTGGTCCCTGTTTTAGCTAGTCCTCATTTAGCTAGTCCTCAATTTGGTCCAGTGTCTGAGCCCTGCCTCCAAAGTCAAGTCCTGCCTCCTATCTCAGGGCTGAGTTTCCAGGGATGTGTATTCCCTTAGGAATCCTCGGAGAAGTTGGGAAGACACCAGACATCTCACAGCATGCAGAATAGGGGCCTGAGTCTGCATATTTGAAGTTGGAGGAAACTGTGGCCCCCATAAACCTGAAGAACACAGGACCCTGGGCTGTAATTCAGACCCATTTGGCACCCAGTTATTGCTACTAAAAACGTAGCTGAGCCAGGCCCCGTGGCGGACAGGGAAGCCCAGGGATGACAAACATGGCCCCTGCCCTCGGATTATGCCAATGTCCTAGGGTGTTCCAGTTGTCAGCAACCAACCTGGCCAAGCAATGCCTAAGGGGGCCTGATTGGAGGCTCCATAAAGTGACCAGAGACATCCTGGAAGACCCCCAGGAGAAGGGACATCAGAACATCAGCTTGAATGGTGAGAAAAAACAGCAATAGGTGGAAAGCGAGAGAGAAGAAACTGTGTGGGCAAAGGAAAGAGAAGAGTTTCTGGAGACACAGACCCTCATGGGGTCTTCCCTAGGCCACCAGTGACACACAGGTGTCACCTTCTGTATCCATTGGGGTCTAGGGGAAACTGAGGCACACTCAGAGTCATTGAGGAGAGTTTAGTGAGGGGACTGCTCACATGGGATGGAGAGGGCTAGAGGGATGCGGTAAACCCAAGGCTGTGGCTGTGCACATCACTACTTCCTGAGCCCACAAGGGACAGTGCTGCTGTGGAAGAGGCCACAGGAAGGAGCTGGGGATTTCAGAGAGGAGCCTAACCCCTGCCACTTTTAGCCTAGCAGGGAGGGAGGAGGGCAGGTGAATATCCCGATCTCTTTCCTTCCATCCCACCAGTCCCACCCCCATTGACTAACTGAGCTGGAAGCAGAGGTCGAGGGAGCCTGGTCAGTGCAGCCCTGCAGACCTAGACCCACCTAGCATGGGTGTGGAGAGGCTTCCGGAGAGCATCCTGTGTACTTGCTGACAAATCGGCCACCTGTCCCCTGCAAGCTGTCCAGCGTGAGCTGGCCTCATGCACTGAAGCTCAGCCCTGCTTTTAGAGAGGTGATCAGCAGAGTCGTAGATTCAAGAAAGAATATGTGAGCTGGGGCATGCCACCATACCCTCCCTTTGCCTGATACGTGCAGGAGTCTATGTTACTCAGGAGGACTCAGGAATCTGGAGATTGTGCTCTTAGATAGAAAACTAGAACTAGGAGAAGAAAGTGTGATGTGCACAGATCCCAGGTGGCCTTGCATTTTAGAAGCCAATAGCAATATTTTCCAATCAACTGGACGTGATATTGGAAGCCAGCACAGTAACTCTCCAGCTAGGAGGCTATGATTGAAGACCTGGCATTGTCAGCAACCTGGTGGGCCACATTGTACCCAGACAAGCACAAGGCTCACCTTCGGTCAGGGTCTCCCAGACACTGCCCCTGAGGTGGTGATTTGTGGGCAGGTGATTTATCAAGACAGGAGAACCCAGTAGGGAAAAGAGGGCAGGAGAGGGGAAGAAGCTCTGCAAGGTGCTATTTCACGTAGGTCTCCAGCCTCAGCCAGACCCCATGGGAAGGGTCTAGAATATCAGCTGCATCTCCCAGTCTGCCCAGCCTGAGTCAGAGGAACTGGGTTTTCACACCCCCGCAGGAAGAAGGGCAAGCCGCCAGGCACCCAAGGCTCCTTCATGCTTGCAGCTCAAGCCTCCAGTGGGAAAGGAAGTCCTCAGGAGGCTGTTGGTGCAGGCCACTTAGAGCAAAGCACGTGGCCACTGCAAGATGGGGGCACAGAGCTGGCAAGAGTGATCCACAGTGACTTGGACAGGGCCTTAACAGTGTCTGCTGAGGCCCTTGACCCAGATGGCCCTGAAGTTGAAGTCTGGTTTGCTCTGTTTTGTTGGTCTGCACAATGGAGAGGAAGGTGCCACCCCAGCTCTAGTTCTCCATGTCACTTAAAAGGTATGGGATTTCAGCAAGAACTGAACAACTCTGGTCCTCAGCTTTCCCCATCATCCTGTGAAGACCTTCAATCTTATCTACCTCGGGGGATGATACTGTGGATATCAAATGTCAGAGGACCTTGAAGGATGAAAAATACGTGTATGTGACTCGTCAGGCTGCACCATTGCAAGGTGATGCTAATGTCAGGATGTCTTTGTCTGCAGGACAATCCACTACCATATGGAGCTTGTCCTGGAAAGTCATTGCACCGCACCCCACCACTCCCGCCATCTCTCAGAAGAGGTCACCAAGAGCATTTTGTTACAACATAACCCTACTCAAGAAATCACTCAAAAATGCACATAGGAACCATTGAAACATTTCCTGAATTAAAAAGAATGACTCAGCAAAGCATTCATGGTAGAGTTCCTTCTTGAATTTCTAAAAACTGGTGATGTTCACAAAGGCCAAAATGTGTGAGAGTTCTATGAAAACCAGGCCAAAGTGTGCTTCTGTGCTTTGTATTTAAAAAGAATAAGAAAATTTACAGTTCAAAATATAAGATGTTAAGCCCACCACTGACTAAACAGACCCCCTCTTGGCCAAGGGGACCCCAGAGTAACCTGGAACACTGAGTTCTCGGCCATGATGGGATGGGGAGCATCAGACAAGTCTTGTTATTCCCTTCCCTTGCTAACCACCACTAGGCTTCCTTTACTAAGGGCTAAACACAAACCTACCCTTCCAACACAGTCCACTGCTGCGATCAACCTACTGCTTGACGTTGCTCCTCCTTTTTGCCTGATAAGAGACCACTGACCATGGGATGGCTCTGCCTCGTCCATGGAGGATGCACAGTGAGGGTTTTGGTGTCCTCTGCTTCACCTATTGACATCAGAGGGCCAAAAGTTCTACCTTGGGTCATGCTAACACCACCATTTTTGGTACAGGAGGCCCATAAAGGGGCGTGCAGTTCACTTGTGCATGTGCATGTTTCACCTCTCCTAAATCTTCATGACTCCTCCTGCAGTTTATTGACTATGTATATTCAGCCATTCAACTCAACACAAATTCCTGTTCCCTTTTCCCCTCCCTGAAAGTGTCTGTTTCTGGCTTCTGATCAGAGGCTACACTTCCCAGCCTGTCAGAATGGCCACCCTGTTTATGAAAAACAAAGCTCTTCTTTCAAAAAAAAAAAAAAGAAGGAAAAGAAAAAAGAAAAAAAAATTATAGTTTAACAAAGACAATTAGATAAAGTTAACCTAACCCACTGGAGATCCCCATCCTGCAGGGCTGACTGATCTCCTGCCCAGGACATGGCCAGACAGGGGCTAGTGGGCCAGTGACCTGAGGAGCACTCCTGAGTGACCGCAGAGTTCAGGGCTGCCTCCAAGAACGGCTTGTGCATAAGGACTACTCAGACCAAAGCTGAGCACTCCGAAGTATGAATAATGAAGCAGATTTGCTGGCTCAGTGTTGAGAACCAGGGGTGTTTAGGCTGTCACTGCCAACGGCCCACTAATGGCTGGGATCAGAGGGGCAGAAGGCCACCATTTTACTGATGGGACCAAGTCAATCCCAGAGTCTGGTGCAACCTGGAGCGGACGGTGTAGAGACGGGCAGCAGGTCTCCCCGATGCAATCCTTCTGCATGTTGACAACGATATAAAAAGGGAAAACCTGCATTTCTACTTTGCTCTTCAGATTGGAGATCTGGTTGTATTAAACTGCAGACTTACTCTAGCCAGTCCTCAGATATTGCTTACTACTTAAAATGAATTGTTACCAAAATGCTCAGAGAAAACCATAGATTCAGCGTATTGACTATGTTTCTTCTTTAAGTCATAGTTAAGGGCAATAACAACGATGGAGCAGCCGAGTAGATATTTTCTGCTTATCATTAATAACAACCCCTCAGCTGATGGATGGACGGCCCTCCCGGTGATGGAGAGCCGGCAGCACTCATGCTGTGGCAGGATCTGTTCCTGGGAGGGCCTGTAAGATATTTGATTTGAGAGATGCCTGGCTGCTGATGGATGAGGAGGGCCTGGGAGAAACACAGCGGCATGAACACCACGATCATAAAAAGAGGAGAAGAGTGCAATCATCTTGTATGTTCTCTTCCTTCTCTCACTCCCAGTAGAACCACAGAAGGGCAAGCCAAGAAGCATGGAGGTCATTCTACCTGCCTGAGGGCTCCTGACCCATCCAGTCACTACAGCTATGGAGGACAAGGCAGAGAAACATGGACCCGGGGGAAAGAGGAGGCTCCCTGTACCTGTCAGCTGCAGAGAAGAAGACTCTGCTCCACACAGTCACTTGGGATCGAAGCAGATGGAGGCTCCACCATGTCATAGCTACTTCATCTGGAACCAGCAGCCTCCTCAGCAGAAGGGGGAAGCAGGAAGGGCGTCCAGGGTGTTTTCACTGGATCATCAGCCCAGAATGACACATAGCACTTTGCTCACCTTTCACTGGCCAGAATTAAGAATGTGACCTCATCTAACCGCAAGGGAACTGGGAAGCAATGTGCCCAGAGCGAGTGGTCTGCACACGTTGCCCTGCTTCCTTACTTCTCATACAATCTTCAGTTGCCCAGTCTAGGCTGGTCCCTACCACTCATACCAGCACAGCCTCCTGTTTCCAAATTCAGTGGTCATTCTCATGTTTCCCAATCTCTGAGCAGCACTAGCCCCAGCTACCGCCCCCGCCTCGATCTAGCCCGGCCTCAGCTTCTGCAATACCTCATTCTGTGTGGCTTCCTTCCCTCTCTCTCTCTGCTCTGTGAGTTTCTTCTCACCCAGCCTCCTCTAAATGTTGGTTTCTTCTCAGGACAGGTCTTGAACCTATCTTGCTAAATATTTATATCAGTTCCACAGCTTTAAATGGCATCTATTTGCTAATACATCTTAAACACAGATCCCAGGGCAGAGTTCTTTCCCTAGGAGACTCACACTTTCCTCCTCCACTGCTTGCTTGAGAGCCCACAATGCATCATATAAGGGACTTGAGTCTCCCACACTTGAGTCAATCACAGCTCCTTGTCAGAATCGGAAATCTAGGAGTGGCACAGCCTTGACAGCTCCCTTTTGCTCAGCCCTGAATATAAACCATCCACACGTCCTGTTGATTTAACCTCCAAAATACATCAAAGGAGGTCTTGAATCAACAAATCTCATGCTGTCTCCACTGCCACTCGCTCGATGCCAATCCTGGTCTGGGTGGCACTTGGGGCTCCCCTACTCACTCCTTGTCAAGTCATTCTCCCAGCAGCACCAGGCTTGTCGGTAAAATGTAAACCAGATCATGGCACTTCCTGCTTCAGTCCCTAAACTGGCTTCTCACTCCTCAGGAATCAAGTCCAAGTTCTCCTCCATGGCCCACATGACCATGCAACCCAGCCCCTCCCCAGTCTCATTCATGCTGCCCTCCCCTCCACAGTGTGTTCCAGCCACACGGGGCTCCTGGTCCTGCTCTGCACCACCAGCCCCCTTTCCACACTGAGGCCTTGTCACACTCAGTGCTGTATCATTCACTAAAACATCACCCCCTCAATGAGCTGGATGCACAGAGGCATTGAAGAGAACTGCACCTGGCATCTCCCCAAAAGTAAAGACATCACTGTATCAAATGAATACCTGCCCACGTCTGTTCCTCGCAGCACCATTCACAATAGCAAAGACATGAAATCAACTCGGGTGTCCACCAACCGATGACCAGACGAAGAAAGCGTGGTCATATGCACCAGGGAATACTACTCGGCCATAAAGATGAATGAAATCATGTCTTCTGCAGCAACAAGGATGAAACTGGAGGCCATTCTCCTAAGTGAAATAACTCAGACACAAAAAGATAAATACCACACATTCTCACTTATCAGTGGGAGCTCAAAAATGTGTACACATGGACATAGAGTGTGGAATGAGACTCTGGAGATGCCCAACGGAGGGGAGGTTGGAGGGGGTGAGGCAGGAGAAGTTACTTCATGGGCACCACATACGTTATTCCAGCAGTGGCTACACTAAAGGCTCAGACGGCACCACTATGCATTATATGCATATAATAAAATTACACTTGTGCCCCAAAATTTATACAAGTTTGAAAAAGGACGCCTGTGGGTGTCTTCTGCACGGTCCGCAAAGCGCACGTTCCCAGTGGCATCCACCTTCCTACCCAGATGGGCTCTTGTCACACGGAGGTCCCACAGCCATCCTCTTGCACTCAAGGGTGGTTCAGTGGACCAGCAGCCCCTCAGCGGCCTTTCTCACATGAATAGATGGTCTCAGCTGCCCTTCTGTGACCCATCTGCCACGTCGCACAATGTCCCGTGGCCCTGATTCCTCCAGGGATATGCCTGCCCTATGTTAGGTCCTGAACGCATGTTCTTGGTTCTGAGAATTGTTTGTGTCTCAGGACAGCAAGGTCACTTAGCCAGAGAAGCCTGCATTTGAAAATCAAGGTTAAAAACACATTTCACCTTTTGCTCAGCGTTCTTCTCATAGGAACCCAAGGAAAATCTCTGTGTTGGTTAAACACTCTGTTTGTCAGCAGTGAGACAACCTTTGGCATTTAGGGTGTCCTTTCAGTGTGTACATCATGTGTTTACACTGAAAGATGCCTGTAGCAGTTCCCGAGACATCCTGGGTTCCTCCCTGCACCTGCAGAAGTACAGCAGAGGCCTCTATGGTCACAGGAACACGCCCACCTCCTGCCAGCCCACCCGCACACCTAATGCCAGTTCCCAGTGTCAGAGGAGGGCCTCCCAGAAACTCAGACCTGGACAGGTCACCAGGGGCTAGAGAGCCACTCCCAGGCCCTCAGGCCAGCTGGCGTGCCCAGGATTCAGTCCCCAGAGCTAGCAAAGGTACTGTCAGCAGGCCATCCCTTCTCAGAGCTGAGTGCAGATGACTCCTATTTTTCCTCCTGCACGTGGAGAAGCAGAGAATGCCAGACCAGCCTGAGCCCGGAGTGCAGGGCACTGGGGGCAGAGCATCGGGGGGTCCAGCCTCGGGGGTGTCAATGCCTGCCAGCACCCAGCTCCCATCTTTCTATCCTTGGAAACAGTGGATGGTTTCCCTTTAAGAACCTGCCCTGCCCCTTCCTCAGGCCCTGTGGTTCGAGTGCCTTGTCCCATGCCCCATCCCCACTCCCTTCCCACGAGCAGACGCATGTGCCATAATAGGCCATTGCAGCAACTCAGCCTGCAGCCAGGAGTATGCGGGAGGCAGGCACTCATGCTTGAGTGGGTAGAGGCTGCTCCTGGGAGGGAACTGGAAGTGGAAGTACTGTCGGAGGCCGTCCAGGAGGGAGCTGTCGGTGCTCCCCATGCGGAGGAAAGGAAGAGCTCTTGGCTCTTTCTTCTCTCTGTTGGCTCCCCATGCCAGTAGAGAGAAGAAAGAGCCAAGAGCTGAGGAGAGCCAAGTCCTGACACCAGCCTTGGTATCCCAGCAGTATATTTGTGACATGTGCCAACACCTTCCTCCCTTGTGCTGGCCTCATGCTGTGGCAGACAGGGCACTGGGAGAATCCAGGTATGAGGCATTGGGCCTGGCCCTAAGAAAATTGCTCAGAGAGTGAGGCCTAGGGAAGGTGGGCAGGAGCTGGGACCAGGGCCACAGGCATGTGTCCAGGGCCTCCACTCCTTGGCTGGGGCTGGGGTGTAACAGATTGCTCAGCCAACCCCACCCTCTGGCCTTTAAACCATAGGCACAGACTACAGCAGCAAGTCTTCCAGCCACTGAGTCCCCCGGTGAGTGGCACAGGCGGGGCTGTCCCTCCATCCTCTAGCACAGTCTCCCTCCTCTCCCCCAGCCTCAAAAGCATGTTCTTTCCTCCACCTCTCTGCTCACACTGGACCCTTAGCCTAAAGTGCTCTCCATTCCCTTTCCACCCCTTTCCCAGGATCTGCCATCCCTCCAGACCTGGCTAGAGTGCCCCCTCCTCCAAGAAGCCTTCCCTGACTAGCACAGCTCATTATTTGAGGCACTGGGTCACTGCAATCATCACCCAAAAGTGCACAGTACACACTGGGTTAGATTCTGTCCTAAAAAAACTTTAGACGGCTGCCCTCTCACCAGAGCCAGTGACCTCAGCTAGCAGCCAGCACCAGAGAGAGAATTTAATGTTTTCAGGAGGAACCATTCTGGCCATTCAGGGAGAAGTCTTCAAGAAGGCCTAGGGCCATTCCCAAGACCTTTCCCAAAAGATATATACTAACATGGACAGAATGCCATGTGCTAGACGCAAGCAGAGTGAGTGAGGGCAGGGAAGAGAGGAGACAGCTCAGGCTCCAGCGTCGGGCAGGCCTGAGTTTGAATCCTGGTTCTGCTGCTGGCTGCCTGTGTGGCCTGATCAAGTCGCTTGACATCTTTGAGCCCAGTTTCTTATCTGTGGAATGAGGATGATTGTGACTATCGTAGGCTTAAGTGAGAAGCCATGGCTTGAACAGGGTGGATGCTGTGTAAATACTCCCTGTCGATTACTGGGTGACAGTAGAGCACCGTGGTTGGAAGGATAACCTAAGCATCTCTGAATCTGCTCCATGCACCTCTCAGTTTTTTACATTGTGATCCCATTTAATCCTCATTGCAACCTTATAGAGTAGCAATGCATATAATCTCTAGTGTACAGATGAGGCACCTGAGGTTTAGGGTCATACCCAAATTCAAACTCCTGAAGATGGCAGAGCCATTTTCAACCTTTAGCCTGCCCGTCCTCTACTTGGTGGCCCAGCATGGTCCCAGGGCCACCCTGCAGTGGTGTGGTGCTTAAGAGCTCAGACTCTGAAGTCAGACCGCTAGGTCCCTAGCTCAGCTGTGACAATTGCCACTCTAATCCCCACCTCTCTGTGCCTCAGAGGTCTTCATTCTCTATCTGTAAACTGGAGATAATAACACTATGTCTTGTTGCATTCAACATGCCATCAGTTGTAAAATGTGATATTTCAAATGCCACTAAAACAGAAAAAAAAATGCACAACGTAACATATCTAATAGAAGTTCTCCCCATAAAGCCAGGACACAAAGGCCAAGCCCCCTGTGTAAGAGTAAATGAGAAATATAAACCCACCGTGCAAACCAAGTGACAATGAAATTGGCATGTCTCAATCTAGGCGCCACGTGAAGGGAGAAAATATTCTTCTCTGAGAGTTTGAACCCCAAACTGGTACTCAGGCAGGTTTGTCATCTGAATTCACACTGCCCAATATAGTCCGAAAAACCCAAAGTAGACAATTTCACTTTGACTTCATGTTGGTAGTGGCTCTATGAAATGGAAGAAATAAACACAAATTCAATCTCTTGAAATTAGATCTCAGTTCAGGCCTACAGCCAGTCTAAGATGTTAAGGACTGTAAAACCCAGCCCAGTAATTTCAGAAATGTGCAAAGGTGGAGAAAACATGTTGTATGATCATTGAGATGTGGTAGCATCTAGCTATGAGCTACTGTAACCAAATACTCCCAAGTCTCAGCAGATTCACACAACAAACATTTATCTCTTTCTCAAGTAAAGTCCAAGAGTCCCTGAATGGTGGATGAGTCAGAGAACCAGGTTCTGTCCATCCTGTGGCCCCACCATCTTCAGCACACAGCTTCCATGGTCTCCAAGGAAGGAAAAGGTGTAGGATTGTGTTTGGGAGGTTTCCACAGGCCAAGCATGGATGTGACATCTGTGACTTTTACCTACAATGGGTTGGGTAGAATGCAGTCACACGGTCATGCCTGGGGGGTGCTGGGAGCTGTGGGCTACCCCTGTGCCTGGGAGGAAGCAGAAAGAATCTTGGTGGACAGGCAGACAACCCCAGCCACAGCACCCCATGGGACCAGAGTGAAACTCTTAGAAAATAATTGTCACCGGCAGTAGATTAAAATGGGGCCTGACACCATATAGGGACTCAGTCAATGAGTGAGCTATGATTAATAATGAGAACATCTTTCACTTGTCAAAGCGACGTATTTTTGAGGATGGTGCTCACTTAACAAAAGCAGCTTCTCCTGGTGTTTCCTAGTGACTTCCCATAGAGGATTTCAATAGGGATTTGAATTTCAAAAAAGGTAATCTGTGTGCAGGAGGGCCCGGGTGGTAGGAGGCTAATATTCGCATTCACAAATATTGCATTATTTTAAACCAGTCATCCTCACATTCAGTTTCCACAGGAAAGCTTAAAAGTGTGAGTTCTAGAATTAGTTGGTCTGGCTTTGAACCACAGCTCTGTAGTTTACTAGCTCCATGACCTTGAGCTAAGCCCTTGGCTTCTCACTAAGCTTTGGTTCCTGCAGCGTGAACTAGTAATGAAACAACTGCCTCAGAGGCTGTTGTGAGAGTGAACACAGATAATGAAGGTAAAGCACGCAGCACAGAGAGGTTCACAGGGGCTGTCAGCGCATGGGGTCATTGTTTTTCTTGTAATTTTTATTAATGGCCTAGAAGCCATTTTCTGTAAACCTCATGTCAGCAATCATGGGTCCGAGCCATGTAAAGTCCTATGCGCTCCCCAAAGCCATCTCAGGTTTCAGAAAGTCTACCTTCTGTGCGGTCTGATGGTCTGAGAAAATGCTAGATGCTGGGTACATATGCGGCTCTCATTTGGACAGCCTCACCAACTGGTGGTCTGAACATTTATTTCCAATTTTAACAACCCTATTAATAGTTTTATCCTGTGAAACAACTCAAAGTGTTATAGAAACTCTTCTGTAAAACCTCACATCACTCCCAGTTTCCACCGTCGGCTGAGCGGAGGCGTCGGTCACATCCATCCGGTTTCTTTTATTAATGTTTAGCCAAGGCCCACAGAGATGAGCAAATGCCTCCGATTTATAACCAAATGTAAAGGGCAGTGCTGTCCTCTCTGCAATGCAAAATCAACAGCTTAATAGTTGGACAACCACACCTTTCCAACAGTGTCAAGAACGACTTCTGAACTCTGAAAATCCAATGTTTAGTTTATGACTCCTTAAAACATTTTACCCATAGTTCCTGGGACAGGAGCCAGAAACACTGCCCCTGTAGAACCCAGCAGAGAAGAAGAGCTGAGGGCTGGTAGCTGACTCACAGCCAGCTGTCTGATGTGCAATTCAGGGAGGAGGTGCTAGAGTCTCAGCCTTCCCTCGTCCCATACCTCAGTTGAGAACCTCTGGAGAGGTGAGGTGATGTCAGGAACTCAGAGAGCAGCACGTCCTTGCTCCTCCATTCCAAATGTAAGTCAACTCAGTCCCTCTGCAGGCAGCAAGCTTTGGCTTTCTCTCAGTATCCAGTCATCCAAAACTTCCCCAGAAACCACCCTCTCACCCCCAATCTCAGTGCCTTGTTCAGGATGGGGCTGATCCCACCCCTAGTTCTAGATCTAGGCTCAAACCACCATCAACTCCCACCTCTGCGAGGGCTGGTGAAGGGATGGACATGGAACACATCAGAGACAAGCAACGCTAACCCCAGGACCTCGCTGGAGCAGCCAGGACAGAGAGGACCTTGCTCTGTCCCGCTGGACGGAAGCGGTCGGTGTCTGCCGCAGTCACCTCTGTTCTCTATCCAGGGAAGCAACTGAAAATGGCTCCCAGACACAGGAAAGGAAATCCAGAGGTGGAGGGAGGGAGAAAAGGAGAGACAAGGAGAGGGAAATAAACCTGATCCAGATGGCAATGGAGCCCCTTATCCAGATGAGCCTGAGGCCAGACAGACTTTTGCAGTTTAGGGACCTGATATATTCCCTTGGAGGCACTGATTGAGTTTTCTATCCTATAGCTAGGAAGCAGTCTTGTGTGATGCCCCCGTAGACTGTTTGCTGATTGCAATGGCTTTGCACCTTCAGCCATCCTGAACCCAAACCCCTACCCATCTCTATTCACACCGCCCAAACCAGCTATGTTGTGAGCCTGACATTGTGCAAAGTCTGGGGGATGCAGAGCTCCCATCCCTCCACTTTAAGAGACCTCAGTACAGCAGTGCAGTGCAGGGAAGGCAGAGCTAGAGCTGTGCACAGGGGTCCTGGAAGGCTTCCTAGAAGAGGTGACACTGATTTCTACTGAAGGACATAGGGGAGTTTGGGAGGTGGGAGTGAGGAGAGGCATGGGCCAGAGGCACATAGAGGACACACAGCCCACAGAGGACCCCTCTCCTCACTCCAGTGGGCCCTCCTGCCTGGTTTCCTCCTTGCTTTCTGAAGTCAACCTGGTCTCCCCAGATATCTTCTTCAAGTTTCCTAAAGTTAGCTGCAGTGTGGTATATTTCGGAGATAGGAAAGGTAGCCACATGCACAAATGGCGTCCAAGCTCCAGCCTCTCTCAAACCCCATAGGTGCCAGGTCTGAGAGCTGGGAGTTCAGGCCCCATGAGGGACTATGCCTCCTCTGCCTGCATCATGGTTCTCTTCCTTTTTGCTAATTTCAGAAATCCAAAACAACATAATGGAATAAACATCTCTGTGCCTGGCATCCATGATTAGCAAATGAAAATATGTTCTTAATTGTGCTTTTTCATAAAAGAAACAGAACTTCACAGATTTCATTGAAATGCCTCTCCCCACAAACATTCTTATATTTTCATAAATATTTTAATTTTATTTTGGTGAAGAGATATATCTAGTCCCAACTTTATACAGATGGATGGATAGATAGATAGGTAGATCAAAATGACTGACAATGAAGATAGATAGAATAGACAGAAAGATGATAGGTAGTTAGATAAAAAATAGATATGTATATAGATAGATAATAGATAAATAGAAAGGATAGATAAACAGATGGAAAGATGATAGATAAAAAGATGGATAGATGATAGATAGCTAAACAGATAGATAGTAGATAAATAGGACGGATAGATAAACAGAAAGATGATAATTGGATAAAAGATAGATGGATGATAGATAGGTGATAGATGGATAGAAAGAATAGAGAGAAAGATGATAGATAAAAAAGATACAGATAGATAGATAGATGATAGATAGATAATAGATAAATAGAGAGGATAGATAAACAGAAAAATGATAGATAAAAAGATAGATGATAGAGAGGATAAACAGAAAGATGATAGTTAGATAAAAAGAGATAGATACAGACAGAAGGATAGAAAGATTAGATTGATGATAAGATAATGGAAAGATAGATAGATAAACAGAAAGATAAATGATAGATAAGATGAATGGAAAGAGATAGGTAGGACAGATAGATACACAGATAGATAGATTAGTCATAGATATAGATATACAACAGACACATTGCTTTGTGAGTTGTAATTTACATAAATGCTATCACAGCTTATTTCTCAACTTGCTTCTTCCATCAGAATTAATTTTTCAAGATAGATCCATGTTGCCATAACTGCTGTGTAGTAGTCCAATACCTGACTATATTGAAATTTATGAGTCCAGTCTCATGCTCAAGGCTACTTGGTGGTTTCTTATTCTTCATACCACTAACAATGCTGCCAGCAATGCCCTTGTGCACATCTCTGAGAAATGCTCTGGGGCACGTGATAAAAACACAGGTCTGGGTCGCAGAGCACACACGTTTTTGATTTTATCTCATGTTGCCATAAAGAGAGCAGTGACCGTGCCCACTCACTCTCCTGCCAGCTGAGTGCGAGTTTTCCAGCTTCTTCACTTCCCAACACTCAGGATAAACCATCTCACTTTGTGAGTTTTGTCAGTTGGGTACCTGTGAAGCAGTTTAGCACTTTTGTTTGACGTTATAAGCATTTTTCATTTATTTTTGTTCATTGATGGTCTCTCTTCTCTGAATCTCGTGGTCTTCACCTTTTCTCCACTTGTTTATTTGTCCTTTGCCAAGAAAATTCACATGTAGGACTTCTTGACATGTTCTGGGCACCGTTTCCTCACCTGTCTTCTTCCACTCTGGCCTTATTTGTTAACTTGGTTTATGCTGTCTCTTGCAATGTAGATCGTGTGTATGTGTGTGTGCATGTGTGCGTGCTTGCATGTGTGTAGTAGTCATCACAGAACCATCTTTTCCTTTATGAGCTGTGCTTTTGTGCCTTGTCTAAGAAGTGTTTCTCTACCCTGAGATGATAAAGACGTTAGTATCAATGACCTTCTTAAGGTTATAAAGTTCGACTTTTCAGATTTAGATCTCGTATCCATGTGGAAATTTGTTTCTTTACAGGATGAGGTTAGCATCTGATTTTAATTTTCTTCCCATAGGAAAACAAATACTTGAGTCTCCTGGTGTGTAATACCATCTCCATCCATCACCAAGTTCCCATAAATGTGTGGGTCTACGTGTAGGCCGGTGCTTAGCAGACTTTTTATTAAAAGTCTGATAGTAAAATTTTAGGCTTTGCCGGCTGCATAGTCTCAATCACAAAGACTCAACTCTGCTGGTGTAGGGCAAGCAGTTCATAAGGGAATGAGAACAGCAATCTCATCTGTTCTGCTAACATATTTATCTTCGAGGCAGCGCCAAACTTTTAACACTTAGTATGGCTTCCTAATATGGCTTGATATCTGATAGAGGAAATATCAACCTTTCTCTTTTTTAGAATTATCATAACTATTCTTGGGCCTTAATTCTTCCATGTAAATTTTAGAATGATTATGACAAATTCCACAATTTTATTTTTTATGAGACAGAGTCTCACTCTGTTGCCCAGGCTGGAGTGCAGTGGCATGATCTCATCTCACTGCAACCTCCACCTCTTGGGTTCAAGCAATTCTTGTGCCTCAGCCTCCTGAGTAGCTGGGATTACAGAGGCACACCACCACACCCAGCTAATTTGG
The DNA here is from genome assembly GCF_043159975.1 of Macaca nemestrina. Classification (NCBI taxonomy): domain Eukaryota; kingdom Metazoa; phylum Chordata; class Mammalia; order Primates; family Cercopithecidae; genus Macaca; species Macaca nemestrina. The sequence continues at coordinate 38,710,109 of NC_092144.1, forward strand.
GTATTTTTAGTAGAGACAGGGTTTCACCAAGTTGGCCAGGCTGGTCTCAAACTCCTGAACTCAAGAGATCCACCCACCTCAGCCTCCCAAAGCGCTGGGATTACAGGCATGAGCCACTATGCCTGGCAATTCCACAGAATTTTGTATTGGGGTTTTAAACTGGAATTGCACTGAATTTTTAGGTTACTTGGGAGTGAGGGAAACACATAATTACAATATGTGTTCACATCATCAACACATTTATTTGGTTAATCCTAAGGACACATACGCAGGGTCCCTCTACCTCGTGTCTAATTCACATGGTGACACCACCTTCCCCATCACCTATACCAGAAATCTGCCAGTTTCACCCCCCACCTTCCCTCTTCTTCCTCCTACACAGCCAGGTACAGTGTGGTCTTTCCCCTCTTTCTGGTGTCTCCTCTGTTTCTGTCATCATTCCTGGCCTCAGGGGTCTCCCCACCCTCCAATCTTCTTCCTCCCACTTCATCTCCATAGTGCACCCAAAAGCCCTCTCTTGTCACCCACGTACCCTCTGCTGAAGCGGAGCTCAACATCCTTAGCATAGCTTGCCAGACTTTCTTTGGCTCCTAACTTACTTCTACCCCTCACCACCTGACCTGCTGCCCCCTCAAGGCACCCGACACCCCAGCCGCACAGACATTGGCAGCTCCTCAGATTCCCATCCTTCCTCAAGCCTCAGTGTCCCCCACCCAGAGCACCTCCCATTTTTACCTAGCCACTTTCTTTCTTTTATTTTTTAAGGAGTCTTGCTCCATCACCCAGGCTGGAGTACAGTGGCATGAACTTGGCTTGCTGCAACCTCCGCCTCCCAGGTTCAAGTGATTCTCTTGTCTCAAGCCTTCAGACTAGCTGGGACTACAGGCACCCACCACTATACCTGGCTAATTTTTTTTTTTTTTTTTTTTTTTTTTTAGTAGAGACGGGATTTCACCATGTTGGCCAGGCTAGTCTCAAACTCCTGACCTCAAATGATCTCCCCACCTCGGCCTCCCAAAGTGCTGGGGTTACAGGTGTGAGCCACCATGCCTGGTCTACCCAGTCACTTTCTATTCAAGGCCCAGCTGGGCCATCACTGGCTCTGGGGGCTCACGCCTCGCTGTCACTGCTCCCAGAGCCACTGACCTTGGTCACTGCACATGTCACCCAGGAGAGGCTGGCTCCATGAGGACGGGGCACCCCAGGACCTGGCATGTTTTAGGCACTAATCAGGATGGGTTCCTTAAAGGAGTGAAAGAGTAGATGTTGTGCACAGTCAGGAACAGAAATGGGGCAGAGAGAGGCAGGTATTCTCATCTCAAATACATGCTTCTCACAGGGACGGGCTGAGGGCACAGAGAGGCAGGTGTCCTCATCTCAGGCGCATGCGCTTCTCCCAGGGAGGAGGCTGAGGGTGCAGAGAGGCAACTGTCCTCATCTCAGGGGTACATGCTTCTCCCAGGGAGGGGCAGAGGGCACAGAGAGGCAGGTGTCCTTGTCTCAGGTACATGCGCTTCTCCCAGGGAGGGGCTGAGGGAGGAGCCAGCCCCACCATCTCGGTGCCTTGCTGACCCCCAGCGTCCTGCCCTGAATGAGCAGGAGCAGGCTGGAGCTGACAGGGCCGAAGGGGATGCCTGCCTGCGGGAGCAGAAGGCATGCATAAAAATGCAAATGCCAGGCTCCTTCCCTCCCTGCGCTCTGCTCGTTTATCCCTCTCAGACAGATAAAAAGGAAACTGTGCCGCTGAGGACAGAGCCCCTCCGGGTAAAAAAGCAATAGCAAAGTGACAAATGTCATGTGGGTTTAAGCAAAGTCCCCCATCGTTACAAACCCACAGGGAAATAAGCCTGACAAATGCACAGCCCAGCTCGCTGCACCCTCTTCCTTTGAAATAACTTGAGCCCTGAAAAGGGAGAAAGAAGGAAATAACTCAAAGATGTTAAAAGCAAAGTTTCTGTCTGCAAACCAAATGGGCTGAATTTTTATAGGCTCGTTTGGAAGAGCATGAAAAATCCAGTTGTCAGAGGAGCCTTTCTCTGCCAGAGAGCCTCGGGGAGAGACACGAAGGGACTACCTAAAACCTAAGCTGCTCTGCTCCCCTGCTCCCATCCCAGGGCTGAACCCGCTTTCCCCAGCCTCTACCCTTTTCCGGAGGGCTGCTGAGTCAAAGAGGGAGGGCTCCCGTGCAGGGCCAAGGCGACCTGGAGCCGCTCTGATCCCAGGCTCTCGGAGGGCACTGTGGAGGACGGTGGAGGAAGACAGGTTGCTCCTGCGAGTTCAATGCACTAAGATCACACAGCTCCCCTCCGCCCAGCCCTCGCTGAGTGCCAGGCTTAGCTCTAAGCCCTTGGCGTGTCCTTTCTCCTTCAATCCTCACAGCAACTCTATGAGGGAGGCATTATGATTATCCCCACTTTCCAGATGTGGAAACGGGCAGGGAGAGGTTCGGGTGCACAAATGGAAGTGGAGGATTTGAACAAACACAGGCTCTAAAGCTCCCTGCCACCGATGCTGGCAGGGTCCCACCCGGTGCTCCTCTTTACTGGACAGTCCACAGCACAGCACAACTGCTAACAGATCACAGCTACCCCTTCCGGGAGAATCCACTTTATCCAGAGATGCCTGGGAGATCGGGGCCACACGCCAGGGGGCTTGCAGCCAAGTACTGACTGACTGGTATACGAAAGCCCCGCCCCTGCACCTCAAAGGGAAGAGAATGCTGGTGCCGTCCCCTCCGGAGCCTCCATCTTAGCCTGGCCTTCTTTCCCCTCAGGCTTCTCCTGAGAGCACGCCCTCGATAAAACACGTGCACAAGAGTCCACATCACAGGCCCCGCTTTTCCAGAACCTGGTTACACACCTGCCCACAGACTTAAATTAGTCCATGCATTCTTTTTCCTCTCTGTCCCTTAAGAGACAGGGTTTTGCTCTGTTGCCCAGGCAGGAGTGCAGTGGTGCAATATCAGCTCACTATAGCCTTGAACTCCTGGGCTCAAGCAATCCTCCCACGGCAGCCTCCCAAGTAGCTGGGACCACAGGCGTGCCCCACCCTTCCCAGATCATTTTTTTATTTTTATTTTTGTTTTTATTTTTTAGCAGAGAGGGGTCTCACTATGTTGTCCAGGCTGGTCTCAAACTCCCAGCCTCAAGTGATCCTTCTGCCTCAGCCTCCCAAAGTGCTGGGAGTACAGATGTGAGCCATCCTGCGCAGCCCATACATTCCCATCTAAAGTGCTAAATGCTGTGCCTGGCACACACGGCTGCTCAGAAGTGATATTCACATCAATGATGAGGGCCCCCTTCATTGTCCTCACTCCCTCATTCATCCACAGTCCATGTTCAGGGCATCTGTGGCTTGCTTAGTAACCTACACTAGGAGCTGAGAACGAAGAGTCATGAATCATGGGGAAAAATAACAATCAATAAATCTATTTTTTTTCCTACAAATCCTTCCAAATTAAGAGGTATATTCATGCTTCCTGGAGCCAGGACTGCAATGATTTTCCTCCTCCCTCCCCCAGATGAAGGGCCCCTCCTCAGTGGAGACGTTAGCCTCATTACCAGCCCAGACACCACTTAAGGGTTTGCAGTTGTCAGGGGTTCAGCCCCCTTGACAGCGAGGCATTGTGCTGATTGGGGAATGAAAACAGAATGTCAGAGACCTGCCATGCTTTCCTTTCTGATCAAGTCTGTGCAGCAGAAATGAGAGAGCATCCGGCATCAGCATCCAGACTCAGCGCGCTCACCCCACCGCCCTGCAGTGCACCTAATGAATCTCATTTACTGGCAATGACAATGAAGTTGCCCACATGGCACCTGCCGGTCTCATAATGAATGTCCTCCCCCAGCCATTGGGAGTGAGCCGTCTGAGAGCGGGGCGCCATAATTGGGCTAGCACTTGCATGAGAACAGTCTCCAGTGGGGAATGTTGTAAGACACTTGTCCCAGAGATGTTGTAAGAGGGCAGGAAGGAGCTGTTTTCAGGGGAAATTAATGATCCTTGGCAGAGGGATGTGAAGGGATCATCTCCCTGAGCAAAGCCCCAGTGCAGCTCTGCCTATGGTGAGAGGCACAGTGGCACTGGCTTGGGACAAACTGTCCCCGTGGCCTCCTGGGAATAGAGCTGCTTTCCAGGGGAGGCACACAGCCACGTGGCAGAAGGCAGCAGGTGTCTTCCACCACCCTCCTCAGGGGTCTGGAATTCCGATGTGAAGTGAGCCATCTCTTTGCAAGGGAATCTTCGGAGGGACAACATCTTTGCTTGGCTTTAGCATGGATGACGCTGGTCTGGGAGTCGGAAGACCTGATGGGATGCTAGTTCAGCCCTTATCTGGGAGGTGGGCTTGGGTGAGCTGTCCCTCCTCCTGGGTTTTTCAGGGTGTGCACCCACAGAGACAAAGAAAGCATGGGGCACATCTGTTGTATAGAAAACCAACCTAATGCAATGGCTTACACAAAAGAAAAGGTGAGTGGGGTGGGGCATGGGATCTGTCAGCAAACAACCATGAAATATCCAGGAGTACATTCAGGCATGGCAGTGGTCTAGGGACTCTGATAATGCCATCGGGGTTTCATTTGACTCTGCATCTCAGTTCTATGCTCCTCTGTTGGACTTCTCCCCTGTTGACTTTTACTCCCTAGTAGAAGGGATATGCAGGCTCCAGTCTTACCGATGGAAAGGGACGCTCTCCTTCACTTGAGCCCAAGGCTTGCCTGAACCCCATGTGAACTATATGGCCATCCTCCAATCACTCACTGCATCTAGGGGAACTTGGCATCCCGGTTCCTAGGCTGGGGTCAAGGCAAGGAGATAAACCACCCCCTCCCAGCTGCCTGGATGGAGAATAAAGGAGGGATGACTCTGGAAGAAACGTCACCGAAAGGGGGAGTGGGTGAGGAGCAGGGGGAGTGGGTGCAGAGCAGGGGGAGGTGGGAGGCCTTCTGCTGGGCTTGAAGCAGAGGCTGCTTCAGAGAATGCACGAAGGGACAGGGTGGAGCCTGAGGGCATTTCAGACCCGCTCCACCACCTTCCATTTCATTTGGTCATTGGATAGCCCTTTTCCAAAGTCACTTCTGATCTCTCTGCAATCACCCACCACTGAGCTGCCAAGCCACAAGCTTCCTTATGATAGAACTGATTGGCTGAATGTGCTTATCTTGGCTGAAATGTGTGGAAGGGAGCCTTACTCTCCAATCAACTGGATCTGTCTTGGTTCGACAAACATGGGTACTGTGCCACTACGTTCTAAGCACGGGGCAGAGGAGACAAAGCTCTGTGGTTTTTAGGAGATGGAGCCACAAAGACATAAAAAAGAGTTTTTTACTTCAGAGGGTCTGGGACTGGGAGAGGGGAGTGGAGAACAGGGATGCTTCTAGAGAGAGGGGGCATGATTTATTTTGGTAAAATTGAGACATGGACGGGAAGCGGACAGGTGAGATGCAACTCTAGCTGGAAACATGAGGCATTTTGTAAAAGATTGCCAGCTGCAGAGACTAGACTTGATCCTGTAGGTATAGGGAGTCCTTAAAAGTTGTAGAGTGAGAGAAGGGCTTGATCACTACTCCACTTTAAGAACGTGAGTTTGACAGTGACTTGTAGGATGAAGTTGTGTGTGTGTGTGTTTTGTGGAGTGGGGATGGAAGGCACAGGAGAAAGAATTGAGAAGCAAAAAATGCTGTTTGGAAGCTGTTTCAATACCCAGGAGAAATAAAGTCTGTTTTAGAGCATTTGGGGTGTGAGAGGAGGGGAAGGAAAATAAGCATCTTTAATATGGCCTCAGCATTCCAAAAATGCTTTCATATCCATCCTTATCCCCAGGATACAAACGTGCTGGGAGGTAAGCAGAATGAGTGACAGAAATTCCATTTTACAGATGAAAATTGAGACCAAAAGGGCAAGAGTTACATCCATCAACAAGGGACAGAACTGAAGCAAAACCAGGGCCACCAACCTCCCACCACCCCCGAGCCTCTGCGCAGGGGCACCTGAACCCCGATAGATCACTGCTGTTCCCACCTCAGGCAGGTGAGGGGAGCCCACCTCGACACTCCTGAACAGCTACCGAATAAAGCAATCTGTGCTGCTAATACTAATATAAGGTATTGATTATCTCACTGCAGGAGTCCTGAGATGGTCAGCTCTGGCTGCCGAGGCTGGCGGCAGCAGCTACTAAATTGTGTTTATGGGAAGCTTTTTACCTGAAGGGGTCATAATTCACTCTCAATCAATAACCAATCAATCCACCTGCTTTGCACATTGCAAATCCTCCAGATCCGTCCGCAGAGAGGAAAGAGAGAGGAAGACAATCTGTTTATTGGAAAAAGACGGCAGAATAACAGGCTAATGCAGCCACTTAGGCTGGTGATTACATAAGCTTTGATTTTTTTTTTAAAAGTTAGTGAAGTATTTTGAGTGATATGCTGAGTCCACTGAATTTAAAAAAGAAGGATCTTGATTGGTCTGAAAGGATCAGATAAGAAGGATCTGTTATTCATGGAGCACCTACTGTATACCTTGCTCTGTACAGAACTCTCTCATTTATCCTAACAGCCAGCAAAGGAAGTGTTATTCCCACTTCCACGGGGAAATCTGGGACTCAGCGATGGGAAATGACTAGCTCAAGGTTAGTGGTTGAGCTGAAAATAAAAAACATTGTCTCCCAACAGAGAAATAAGTTGAGTCAAGGACAGCTGAACTTGAAGAGCCTGAGTCCCATTTTGGGGCTGGGATAAGGTGGAGTTATGGCAGGAACTGCAGAGGGATGGTTGGGAGAGGGAGGACCCTGGGAGGCTGGCCTGGACCCCTACTGCCAGCACACATTCCCCCACTATTTGCAGGTGGAGCTGCAGTTCTCAGACCTGCAGGATGCATTAGAGAGCCATCCAGGGCCACCGGATTCCCTCCAGCTGCTGCTCTGCTCTCCAACCCCCAGTGGCCTCCCAGGACCCAGAGGAGGAGGCCATTGAGTAACTGAGTACCCCAAGCTGCTCCATCACTCTCCAGGAACCTCCCTGCATGAACCCACCTGACTCAACCGAGCCAGATCCCTCCCCAGCAGCCTATCCCTGGCTCTAAGCCTGAGTCCTCTGAAAATGCTTTCTCCTTCCTCCTGCCAATGACCAAGATTCCCAACTCCAAGCAACTTTCAGAGCGACCCACTTGGGGAGTGTCTGCACTCCAAGTTTCTCCTTCCTCTGAGTTCTAGTCCCTGCTCTCTTGGGTCCCTCCTGGCAGGGTGGAGTGGAGGACACTGGGTTGGGGCCACTCAGCTCCAGAGGGGCCTGCATCCTGGTCCCTGTGGCTCCTGTATGCAGACCCAGCAAGCTCCTGGAGTCCAGCAGCCACAGATCCAATGGACATCGGTCTCTGGTTCATCCTCTTTCAAACTAGTTCAGATGTGGAGTTCTCCCCAGATGTGGCTCTGTCTCCCGCCTCACTGCAGTCACCACGGGCAGAACAGAACTCAAGTCCTCAGAGACGCGATGATGAGATTGAGGACCGAACCTACAATCTTGTAACACGAAGAGTTCCACTCACTGTGATGGGGTCTTGCATCTCAGCTGGTGCCCCACTCGGAAGAACAGCATCCTAATAGGCCTTAGGCAGTACACTGGCACCAGGGCTTAGGGACCTCACCATGGTCAGAATCAGATGAAGGAAAACAGTTTTCCATTAACAACTCATTCTTCCTGCTTTTTTTGCTGATTTGTTGAAAATTATTTTCCCACTACCATTTCACAGCTAATTCATTTTCCCTGTTGAGGCCACTACCCTGATTTTGGAGACTGTGACTAGAGGTAACTGTTCAGTCTTCCTGGAAAATATCTCTGTAATAAGGAATTGCACGTGGCATTGATCATCAAGAAATCTCACAGCATCGGCTCAATTAGCAAACAGTTAAAGGTGGCAGATTGCATTCAGATAGCCTCCCTCGGAGTAACAGATGTCTGCAGTCAACATAGGGAATAACTCCGAGAGATCGGCTGAGGCCAGGCCCAACCCCTCCCTGGTGGTCAGAGCAAACCCCAGTGGCCTCAGGCCCCACACTTCTGCACAAGGAGGGGCCAGCTGTTCAGTTTCTCCCCAGGAGCTCTTTACCTCCCCAGGGAGAGTCTTGGGGATCAGAAAACCCAAACTATTTGTACAGAATAATCCCAGTCCCCTTAGACAGACCCCTTCTCTGCAGAAGGCAAGGGCTGAGTGTGCCCCAGATGTCAGCCCAGTGGCCTTTGTCTCTGGGCTGTGCCGATCTTCCTGTGACAGCTGTAGAGACAGCTGTAAGGTGACACCATCAATGCTTTTCTGGTTAATTAACTAAATACACACAGCCTAGGGCCTCAGTGTGAGTAAGTTTCAGGATGAAAAGTGCCAATTTTCCTGCATTTATGTGTCCAAACTACTTTCCTTAGCAGTTCTCACTCCCTTTTTCTCATCTGTTAAGTCGGGTAGATGTGTGGGTCAACTGAAAGGCTCAGAATGACAGGCACATGGAACCACTAATTTAGATAAATGATGGTCTTCCTGCTTCCTGGAGACACACCTCTCAGCACATTCCAGGGCCTGAGGAACTCAGAGGGGGCCAGCGGGAGGGTGTTATGGCTGTTTCTTGTGTAGGAATTAATTAAATGTTTTTATCAGCTACATATTCCCCCTGAGCCTGTTTTATTCTAGATGGTGTTATGATCTTAATGCTTACATCTCTCCAAAATTCCCATATTGAAGTCTACTCCCCAGTGTGTTGGTATTAAGAGATGGGGCCTTTGGCAGGTGGCTAGGGCATGAGGGAAAAGGGAGCCCGTCTGTTTCTCCCACTGCACAAGGACATCTAGACGGTACCAGTGGTAGAAATGGGTCCTTGTCAGACACCAGATCTGCCTGTGCCTTGATCTTGGACTTCCCAGCCTCCAGAGCCATGAGAAATAGGTTCCTGTTCTTTCTGAATCACTCAGTCTAAGGTATTTTGTTATTGCAGTCCAAACGCACTAAGACAGATGTTGAGAGGGCCTGTTTTACAGGAAGAGTCCACGTGGCCTAAAGACTTCCTCCAAGAGAAATGTGTTGGTCACCTGCTTGCCCCCACCTCTCCTCTGGGTTCTGAGCCTTGCCCCATGAGGCTGGCCTCCAAGGACTCCATCCCCAGAGTCCCTGTGCTGGCTGGCCTCAACTTCTCCAGAGGTCAAAAGGCTGAAGGCCCCAGGGGTGGCCAAAGACAGGAAGGCTATGGCTGTGAAAGCCACCTGTGTGGATGAGAAGCCATATGTCCAGGCTCCCATGGCTCAGATGGGGACACCAGGTCCTGAGAAAGAAAAGGAGTCCCAAGAGGGGTTGGAAGGAAGATGGCGATGAGGACTAAGACGGCCACACCTCTGAAGGATGATCATCCTGGCCTCCCTCTCTAATGCCCCTTCAGCAGCTCCTCCTCAAAGTGCCGTGACGTCCTGGAGACTCAGCACATTAGAAGGTTTTCTATTTTAATTTCCCTCCCACTCAAACCATGATTTCCCACATATCTGGAGCAAGGGAGGCCCAAGTCCTGGTTTTCTTGGGCAGCAGATGTGGGAAATGCCGAGTACAGGAGCTCAGACACCCTCCTAAGGTCAGAAATTACACACCTTGGAGGCCTTCCCCTGTGTGGAAGAAGCAGAAAGTATCAGAAGGAACAGAAAGGATAACTTTTTAAGAGTAAGAATTAAGTATATTTATGTGCTATGCATTCCCCAGAGCCTATTTAACGCTCAGATACTTAGAAGATTTTGTGCAACTCTCCTTTTAGCGTTGCTGTTTTTGTTGTGTTTTGTGACTGGCTCTTGTTCTGTTGCCCAGGCTGGAGTGCAGTGGTGCTATCTCAGTTCACTGCAACCTCCGCCCCCAGGTTCAAGTGTTCTCCTGCCTCAGCCTCGCAAGTAGCTGGGATTACAGGTGCCTGCCACCACGCCCAGCTAATTTGTGTACTTTTAGTAGAGACGGGGTTTCACCATGTTGGCCAGGCTGGTCTCGAACTCCTGACTTCAAGTGATTCACCCTCCTCGACCTCCCAGGTGCTGGAATTACAGGTGTGAGCCACCGCACCCCGCCTAGCTTTGCTGTTAAATGTAAAAAGAAATAAACAAATGAGCCCCTCCAAACCGCTTTATAAAAAGCCTCTTAAAAACCATCCCTTGTAGGGCCTCTCTAAATACGGACATCGGGACAGATGTAGCGAGTGGCTCCCAACCTGTAACAAGTAGAGAGGCTTTTGGAGATGAAGATGAACACTGCAAATCCAGCCACAGGTCACGCAAGGGAATCCTGACCGCACAAGGCAGGGGTACTGTGTTCATGTTGGGGGCTCCCAGGACGTGGCTGTGGGTCAGGAGAGGGTTGACAAACAGTGGTTTGTATTTCATGCATGTGCAGAAAACAGTTAAAGAGAAGGGATCCTGGGCCTGGTTCAGCAGCCTGCATGGAGGCCCAGGTTGGTCAGCCTTGTGCAAACTCCAGATCCAGTGCCCTGGAAAATGACTGTGGGAGGCTCAGCGTGCTTCCAAGATTGGGCTTAGAGATGCCAGTCCTTCCTCAGAAGGCCAAGTGGGATTGCAGCAAAGGCCCTCTTCAACCAAGGGGAAAGAACTCTTCTTCAAGAATCCAGACAAGCACATCACAAAAGCCCAACTGTGGGCTCAGAGAACCAGGTCTCTGTGTCTAACCTGATGTGTGACCCTAAGCAAGCAACGGTCCTGCCTAGACCCTTATTCCATCCACCCATGGGTGCAGAGGAGTAACACACAACCCTCACTGCATCTTGAACTCCATCTGCACCCTGTAATCCCAAGCCGTAGCCTTCTCTCCCATGAGTGTCTCAACCTGGAATTCCTCATTAGAGCATCTGGCCCCTAACTCTAAAGGACATCTGTGTAGAGAGCTCTGAGTTAGGGGCCCCCTCGCCCTATTTTCCCAATGCTTCAGCATCGTATCTTCTCTAGGAAATGCCCATCAATAGAAAATGAATGACAGGGGCAGCCCAAACAGGGTCGCTTGCCAGAGTTCCCAGCAGAAACGTGGCTTCCCTCCCTTCCCCCGCAGCACACCCGAGACGATCCAACAACATGCTCAGCCTTGCCGCATGCCACCTCCTTTGCAAGTCCTGGAAGGAAGGCAGGATTGTTCTTGATTTACATGCAAAGAAACTGAAAGATGGAGAAGTTAAATATTTTGCCTCAGGTTCTGCAAAGGGAGAGGAGAAACTGGGAGTCAACCGAGGACTATCAGTCTCCAAGCTACACGCACCCAGCTTCCAGTCACTAGGTGTATATATTTTTAGAGACAAAGTCTCACTGTGTTGCCCAGGCTGGAGTGTAGAGGTGCAATCATAGCTCACTGTAACCTCCACCTCCTGGGCTCAAGTGATCCTCCTGTCTTGCCTCCCAAAGCACTGAGATTACAGGGATGAGCCATTATCACTGACCACACCAGGCCTAAGATGGAGGGATGGGCAAATATCAGGAGCCCCTGTCTCTAAGGAGATGACAGCCTAGATGAGGAGACAACATGCAAAACCTTTTATGAGGCAGGGAGAGCAGCTGGTGGGAGTCCTTGACTTCCCATATGGGCACATATATTCCAAAGAGGTCCCCGCCATGGTGAAAAGGCCATGGTGCCCGCCACCAGCAATCCGGCCCCTCGCCCTGCGTTTCAGATGTGCGTTTGTAACAGAAGCTCGACTCCCAAGGCTTTCACAGGACAGAAAGATAGACTCCAGCATGAGCTGGGCATCGTTACCAAAAGAAAACTGCAGTCAACCTAAGGGGCCTTTTTATAGACAACATGCAAAGCCATGACACTTTACATGAGGCCTGAATTTGCTTCATCGTGGAAGAAAGTGACCCCTATTTCAGCCCTTGCAAACTCACTTCTCTCTGATGGACTTTGAAGGTTTGGATCTATGGAAAAGTGCTTGGTGAGGGGGCAAAGGTGGGGGTGAACAGGGAGATCTCATCTGAACGTTCTCCCCAGGTCCACATCACAGTGGCTTGATTCTGGCTCCTTGAAATCCTGTCCACATACAACAAGACAAAACAGATAGTGGAATGAAATATAACCCTTGGAAATTTTCAAATAATGAAAACCAAAGGTCGGCAGTAAGAATCTTTTACTACTGGGGTCAAAACTCAATTCCTCTTCCACCCTCTCCCTACCCAATTTCACATAATTAGTCTCTACTACATTGTCTTTGGGGGTTCCAAGGACTGGACATTGCATCATAGACCTCAAATCATGAGTATTTTGCTTCCACGTAAGTTACAGTTTTATTGCCTGGGCTGGTTGTATTGAAAATGAAGCAGTCATTTCAGAGGGCTTTCTAGAAATCAGTTACAACCATGTCTCAATGCTGAGAGAGACCAAAAGAGAAGAAATGGCAAAAGTGTCTATATGTGATGTCATCAGCACCCCCAATGTGCCATCCCCATCCCACACACACATACACACACAGCTGTAGACTCATGGTTCTCTTTTTATTGTAAAGATGATTTCCCTGAAGTATTTTTAAGCTGGAAAGATTTTCTACAAGCTGGTGAAAAATCGCTCACTGCAGGAGATCCTATGCATTGGCAGAAATCCAGCAACCCCATGTATTGGTAACTAGCTTGATAATGAGTCTCTTCCATGTAAATTGGCTCATTATTATCAATTTTTGTCAGCTCTTGAGTGAGTCTTGATCTGCTCCCCCGTCTCGGCCCAGGTGTCAGCATGAGGCGAATGGGAGTGTCCGGACCCGCTTTCCACACCAGGCACCTAAGACCTCACATCTCAGGGAGGAGGGGGAGAGCGAGGATGACAGACTCCATGCCATTAGAGCTTTGAATTTAACGTCCAGAACAGAGAGATGTTAAGGAGACTTGCAATGAGGTGTTATAAAAACAGAGTTTGATTGAAAGAGCTGGCAGGCGATGCAGATGAACACTTTGTCCTGTGATTCATTGCTATCAGGAGAACTAAATTTGTACAGCCCAGAGGAGAGATGACTAATGGGAGGCATAATAATTGTCGATTTATACCTGCGAAGAATTAATCAAGAGGCCCATAGGAGAGAGTGCTTGGCGGCCACTCCAGGTGTATGTGCTGGGGATGGGCAGAGCCAGGAGGAGCCAGAGAAATTAGGCTAAATAGCAGGAATGACTGTAATAACACTGAGGTCCATTAGGCAGAGACATTGCATCGCCTCCACCACGGGATGCTACGGGGTTGCCATCAGAGAGACCTGCACAAGGCAGCTTGGGGAATAGATCTCTTTGCAATGATTGGTGGATTTGACAATGCATCTGGAAGATTTTAGGGTGAGGTTTTCTCATCCTGGGGCCCCTTTTCAGGGAACTGAGAAGCTGCCTTTGCTTTGTTGACAAAACTTCCTTCACTATTTCAATCAAACGCATCTTAGAGCACCAACTGCAGAAAAATCCCTGTCCAGTATGATGTGGGAGGCAGAGGGAGTTTGTCATCCTTAGAGTCCATGAATACTTACTAAACACCTACTGTGTGCCAGGCAGTGCAGGGGGCAGCCTCCAGCTGTGGGGAGCTGGTGTCCCAACCCAGGGAGACAAGGACAGCAGCAGAGGCAGGCAGGCCCCCAGGAGAGTGATGCTAGCTCAGCCAGGCTTCAGATGACCATGCCCAAAGAGAACCAGGTCAATAGCCAACATCTCTTTGCAGGTTTTTTTTTACAGAGTGGGCCCTTCACAAGTCAGTCTCCTTTCCTATAAAGGACAGGCAATTACCCAAAGTTGATTGGAGAATTCTGAAGACTTAAGAGACCTCTCCCTCCTTCCCAGGCCTCCTCATGCTCTCAGCTTGATCACCCCACACTGTTGGCTCGTAAGCAAGTGGGTTGAAGCATGCGGTAATGTTGGGATTTTTTCGTTTTGTTTTGTAGAGATGGGGTCTTGCTCTGTCACCCAGGCTGGAGTGCAGTGGCACTACCATGGCTCACTGCAGCCTCCTGGGTTCAAGAGGTCCTCCTACCTCAGCCTCCTGAGAAGCTGGGACTACAGGCGTGCACCACCATGCCCAGGTATTTATTTTTATTTTTTGTAGAGATGGCATCTCACTATGTTGCCCAGGCTGGCCCTGTACTCCTGCTCAAGTGCTCCACCTGCCTTGGCTTCCCAAAGCCCTGGGATTACAGGTGTGAGCCACAGCATCCAGCCTCAGGAATGTTTTAAATTAGGATTGCCAATGTTTAAAACATGAGAGCTGTCATACAAATTCAGGTTCCTAACATCTTTGGCAAACTGAACTAATGATGCCAGAGCAGTCCCCATTGCTCCTGTTTGTGTTACAACTGGCCTGTCTCATTCTCTCGTTTTCCTGGCTCAGCTTCTGTGGGAATTTCAGTTTGTTGCCACCCTGAGCTAAATGACCAGAAATGCAAGGCGGTTGGCCTGTACTAACTTCGAGTCTTGCAGAAAGGCTCCTAATCAGTTATAAAATTCAGTGCTTGAATTTGATGAATATCCTCAACAGTCACTTGGAAAACATTTCTGTGTTTTGCAAAACTGCAAGCAAATACACAATTACCCTGTATTATTTCCTTTAGGGCCCACGCTCTGAATCCTTCATGCTCACTGGTAGCACGAAGCTTATAACTTTAGACAAGCTTGTTTGCTCCCTTTTATTTGCAAAGGAAAGGTATCACCTCACTGAGCTCTTTTTGTTGTTGTTGTTGATGTTATTGTTGTTATTTGTTTTTGTTTTTGTTTTTTTGCCTTTTCTGCCAGGAGTCTCGTCTAGCAATGCTGAGTTGCAGTTCATGGTTCAGCTCAAGAGTTTGTTGCATTAATCCCTCACTTCACCTTCCCCTTGCTGATTTTTTCTTTTCTTTTCTTTTCTTTTCTTTTTTTTTTTTTTTTTTTTTTTTTTTTGAGACAGAATCTCACTGTCACCCAGGCTGGAGTTCAGTGGTGCTATCTCGGCTCACTGCAACCTTCGCCTCCCAGGTTCAAGCAATTCTCATGCCTCAGCCTCCCAAGTAGCGGGGATTACAGGTGCCCACCATCACACCCAGCTAATTTTTGTATTTTTACAAGAAACAGGGTTTCACCATGTCAGCCCGGCTGGTCTCGAACTCCTGACCTCAAGTGATCTGCCCACCTTGGCCTCCCAAAATGTTGGGATTACAGGCATGAACCACCACGCCCTGCCCCCTAGTTGATTTTTTTTTTTACCTGTATTTCTAACCAGTGAGTTTTACATGTTTTCTTTGCAATATTACAAGCTGCACTCGAAGCTTTTTGAAAGAAACAAAAGGAACACCTGGAACAGCAATAAACTGCAGGAACATCCCAGAAGAAAATTGGGATGGACCCTGCCCTGGAGCTGGGAGGCAATTAGAGGGTGGGCTGAGGTAGAACGATGATGCATGCAGAAATGTTGGCAGCTGCTCCCAGCCACAGCTGATGCTGTCAGTGGGGATGCAGTTCTAACATAGTTAGCTCAGTTTGCCTCGGTGACAGAGCAAGACCCCATCTCTAAAAAACAAAACAAAACAAAACCAAAAAACCCAACATTAGTGAGCTGGAAATGTGCAGCGAGGCAGCTTGGAAACAAAGCTTGGGATCATGTGGAGAACAGTGTGTCCGATATTATTCCTCCAATGCACCAGCACCGTGATGCCCACCGTGGGCCTGCATGGTGGGGGTGCTGGAGAATGCAAGCAGGAATCGGACAGGCCTCCAGCCTCCAGGGGTCCAGTAGAAAAACAATAGCAACTTATAGCTGCTGCCAGAATGCACCATGTATCCCTTGGCCCCCAGATTTCAGCCCAGCTGCAGCAGATAGCATCCTGTGTTTTCCAGTGTCCTGCCTCAAGCGTGGACCGAGGCTTCCTCAATGCCACAAAACACTGCTCAGCCACACACAGGCTCCCCCAGGATGTTGGGGGGAATCCACGCCAGGGCAGCCTCAGTCACCAGGAAATAGAGCCTCGCCCTCCTGGGCCTCCGGTGGGATGCTTCCGCAGCACATTCTTCACAGCTCCGCAGGAGGTCCTAGAAGGCTAAGGCCCGGGTGCCCACAGTGGCCACCTGCCGAGTAGCACACCCTTCATGGCTGCTCTCCGTCCCCTTCTCCCTGCCCCCATGTCCCCATTCCTGCTTCCTGGGATCGCTTCCGACTAGACGACCTGCAACCAGGTTCTTACTCCAGAATCTGCCTTTCAAGGTACTCAAAGACAGTGCCAGAGGAGCGTAACTGAGGCTGGATTATGAACCGAGTGATTAGAAATGGCTTCAAGGACCAGAAGACATTTGAACCAGCAAAGACTTTGCTGGACAAGCAGAGAGGGAAGTGAGGAGAGACGCATTCCAAGGGAAGGCCCAGTGCGAGCAGCAGAGGGAAGGCACCCAGTCGGTAAAAGGGACGGGAAGTTATTCCCTTTGGCCAGATCATAGGCTGCATGATCAACCCTGGAAAATGAGACGGGAAAATAGGGTGAGCTGGGACCTCCATGGGCTTGGATGTGCCACTGTGGAGTATGAGCTTCATTCTGTCAATGGTGAGGATGGCGTGATTTGGAAAAGCAGTTGAGTGGGGAATAAGGGGCTGGATGACAGATTCAGACAAAGACTGTCTGGGGAAGTTGGGCCGCCTGGGCTGCCACCTCTGGAGTGGGCATTTTCACCATGCGATCCAGCAGTGCTGTGGTGACCTGTGTACTCACCATGCCAGGCTCCAGGCTGGGTGTTCACAGAGTGCCTACATGGCTGGCAGGTACAGCGCAGCTCCCGGGATCATGGATGAAGAGGTAGAATTGGTGGATACAAAGTTGCTACCCCCAGGCAGGCCAGAGATGCTGATCAAAAGTGCTCAGGTGGATGAGAGGTCATTTGAACTGACACTGGAGGGGCATATCCCACTCTCCCCGCAGCCAGGTGGGCTCCGGGTGGCATGCCGTGAGCTTATTGTGGGGTTAGAGTCACCCTCCTTGCCTGGGGGTGGCTGAGACCAGCATGGACAACTTCAAAACACAGCATAAGAGTAAAATAAATAACAGAACTTTAGAAGTAAATTACATTTACTCTCACATTTCATTTGCCCACATGACATCAAATGACCATGCTGTCTCTTTTCTCTCCATGTGAAGTGTCCCCGTGTGGGGATAGTCCAGGTGTGTGGCTATGGTGAGGACAAGTTGTGGAAAGGCAGCCTTGGCTCTGAGTCCCAGGTCAGCCTCCTCACTCTGCCCGAATCCCCTGTCCCCCTCACCCGGACTGCTGGGGGCACATGGTGCATGACAGCATCCATGCTCCCGGAAGAATTGAAGGTTGACTTTAGACACTTCAAACTCAAGCTTCCCATATTCACACATCCCCATTTCTGAGCTGCTTTCTCTTCAAAAACATTTTTTACTTCGAGGTGTGAGGTCTTTGTAAAATGTCTTCTGAGAAATATGAATTCCACATGTCATTAATAGGTGTTACTTTAAAATAATGATTCACATTTGCTATAAACTGAATGCTTTCATCTCCTCAAAATTCATATGCTGAAATGTTAACCTCCCAGGTAATGGTATTAGGGGGTAGGTGTTTTGTGATGTGATTAGGTTACAAGGGTGGAACCTTCATAAAAGGATCAGTGCCTTAGGAGAAGAGACATGAAAGAGATCACTTCCTGCCTCTGCTCTCTGCCAAGTGAGGAAACAGGAAGATGGCTGTCTGCAAACCCGGAAGCGGCTCCTCTCCAGCCACCTTGAATCTTGGACTTCTCTACCTCCAGAACCATGAGAAATCACTGTTTGTTGTTTAAGCCTCCTTGTCTATGGTATCTTGTTACAGCAGCTCAAACTAAGATAAAATTTAAACAGCTTTAAGAAATGATGTGTGGCGCAAAATCAAATGGGTTTCTTTACTACTGGACATGTCAGAGCCTTCCACGTGGGGCCCAGCCAAGTGAAAACACAGGCCCCCGTGTTCAGAAAGTATTAAGAATTGCAAGACCAGGACCACAGAGCGTGACACTAGGCGCAGAGCCCTCCTGAGTTGGAGCCCAAGAGCCCACACTCATCTCACCCCTGTGCAGCCAGCCCTGCAGGACAAGCCAAGGTTGCCGTGCACACCTGCATGTGCAGTGCATGCTCCAAGGATAGAAAAGAAGCACCAGACCAAGGTCACAACGAATTCCTAACATATTCAATCACTGATTGACAGCTCTCCAAAACACACTTAGGGAAATCCTGCTTACAACTGAGTTCTCATGTTCCTCTAATTTCCGAGCTCCAATACTCAGACATACAGGGAAAATGAGTAGTTTCCAAGAACCCCACGGGACAGTCATACATAGAAATGGAAGACCCTTTTCATCTGCTAGATCTTTTTTGTCGGATAACTGGGTTTGTGTTTTTCATCTGGGGATTTTTCTGGAAAGTGAGGTCCACTGATAATTTCTGTTCATTCCTTATTTTGTTCCATCCTTTTAAATAAAGCCCAGCATCTCTGAACTACGAAAACAAATTCCAGGCAACTGTAGCAGGCAATTTTCAGTGATAAATGAATATAACAAAAAATAGCATGCTTCAGCTGGGGGCAGTGGGCAGTGTTTGTTCTTAGAATGCCAACTCTGTTAAAGAGCTGTCGGGCCTCTCCACTTTACTCTGCCCATCCAAGAGGCCCCGTGACACCCATAGGTCACTGGTTTCCCTGATTTTCTTTTCTCTGGTTATTTAGGGCTGAGGAGGGAGTGGGGGTAGGAGATGAGGGACACAAGCCTTAGCACTGAGTCACTTAAAAGTGGGTGGAGTCAAGTCTGTTCCATTAACTCCTACTTTCCTCAGTGCCCTGCTTGGCTGGAGGGGCCCCGCCCACACTATCTCCAGCTGCTCTGACTCAGAACTGCCAGGTCCATGCCACTGTCATTTCTGGCCTCCCACTCTGTGCTCCTTCAGGCCTCAGAGTTAGCTCGTGCTCCACCTCTCTCTACCCCCTCCTCCCTCCCCACTGTCTTTGTTAGGGTGCCCACCTCCTGAAAGAAGCCTACTGGTTTGTTTTGTTCTTTGAGATAGAGTCTTGCTCTGTCACCCATGGTGGAGTGCAGTCGCACAATCATAGCTCACTGTAGCCTTCAACTCCTGGGCTCACACGATCTTCCTACCTCAGCCTCCCAAATAGCTGGGACTACACTACTACCACCTCCATGCCCGCCTAAGTTTTTATTTTATGTAGAGACAAGGTCTCACTGTGTTGCCTAGGCTGGTCTGGAACACCTAGCCTCAAGTGATCCTCCTGCCTCAGCCTCCCAACGTGCTGGGATTACAAGCCTGAGCCAGCACACCCGGCCAGGAAGTCTACTGTTTAGCTGGGAGCAGGCTGCATGCTGGTCTGGGCAGGCCAACTCCTTGCATCTGGAGCTGACATTTCTGTTTACCACTCACACACATTGTCCACCTACTGAATGTACGTGCTGTGCACTTATTGAGGGCCCCGCATGCAACAGTCCTGTGGACAATTTCTCATGAGGCTTGCAGCTCCTGCCCTTGAAAAGCCCAACTCTGGTAGGAGACAGGAGGCTAAAACTGACATACAGAGCAGTCCACATCCCACCCTGGCTTAGCCCCTTCCAAGGATGTCCGTCATCTGCTGTTTACAACTTCAACTCCTCCGGGGGCCCTTTTAAGGCCCCTCAGCATCAGTCCTGATCTCTACCTCACCTGTCCCTGCCCCTCCTTACCCCTAAGCTTGCAAGTTCCACCCTCTCTTCAGGCACTCAGTGGAGTCTCCCGCCTCCCCTTGCTCTCCCTCCCTGGATAACACCTTCTCCCCTTCCAAGGTGCACTTCAACCATCTACTTCTCTAAGCAGCTTTTCACAGTACACACCTCCACACCAGGTGAGTGTAACAGCTCCTCCCACCTCAGTGACTCTGTTGGACCAACACAGGTCTCCAACATAGACCCAGCCAGTGCCTCCCTGGCAGAAGTCTGTCTCTCCCACCAGGCCACGAGTAACTGAAGGCAGGGGTCTGTTGATGTTTCTTTTTCAAAGCCAGGGTCTGGTGGTGGCTACTCAATACATTGGGGATGCTCTGCATTAATAGTACAGATCCAGAGGAAGAAGAGAAGTGGGTTAAAGAGTGCAAATATACAGTAAGACAAAAGGAATAAGTTCAATGTCAGATAGCAGGGTGGGGTGACGATACTTAACCAAAATGTTGTACTCAGGTGATGAATACCCTGAATACCCCAATTCTATCACCACACACTATATACATGTAACCCATTTTCTCATGGGTTTCTCATAAATTTGCACTTTTTAAGAAAGGAAATAAGCAGTGTATTAATCTATTCTGATGCTGCTAATAAAGACATTCCAGAGACTGGGTAATTTATCAAGAAAGACTTTCAATGGACTTACAGTTCCACATGACTGGGGAGGCCTCACAATCATGGCAGAAGGTGAATGAGGAGCAAAGTCACACCTTACATGGTGGCAGGCAAGAGACGGTGTGCAGAGGAACTCTCCTTTATAGAACCATCAGATCTCATGAGACTTATTCACTACCACAAGAACAGAAGAGGGGAAACTGCCCCCATGACTCAGTTATCTTCACCTGGCCCCGCTCTTGACATATGGGGATTATTACAATTCAAGGTAAGATTTGGGTGGGGACACAGCCAAACCATATATATCAAGCAGGTATGTGCAAAAAAAAAAAAAAAAAAAACATAGCGCACATCCAAGCACCTTGGTCCCAAGCCCTGGTCTCAAGGGGCAAGAGTGACTTTTCCAAGCTGTACCCCACCAAGGCGAGTGGCAGCTATGACCCTGTATTTCCTCCCTCTCATGCCCTCTGCACTTTCAACTCTGTGTCTCCCTTCCTAGATCAACTTTCATGGTGAGAATCTCAGAGTCCACAGCAGTGTGTTAGAAGGCAGAGAAGAGAAAAAGAAGCTCACAGTCTTAAGGGTGACAGCCCTGAAATATTGAGTTAGAAATTGCCTGGGGACTCGACTTCACAGTCATGGCAAAGTAGATGCAAATACATATTCAAATTCAATGCAAATTGACTGGCAAATTTTATCCCTCCTCCCCAGGACCCAGTGAAGCTGGCAGGGCTAGGATGGGCGATGCTTGCGTGACAGGGCCCCCCTCCTCCTCTTAGTGCCCTCCATGGTACCCAGAGTTGAGTTTCAGGCAGTAAGAGGCTGCAAAGAACCAGTCCCAGAGGAGGGCTTCTCTTCAGGGACATCCTTCTGGAGGCATTGCTGGTGTGAGGCCTTCTAGGATGGGCCCATAAGGGACAAGCTTCCTGCAAGGAGATGGGCCCTATGTGCATTCTGTATGGGAAGAGAGGAGCCAGGAGAGCAACGAGAAGGAAGCCCTGTCACTCTGCAGCCTGAGTGTTCACTGCAGGGAGGAGAAGCTGCAGGGCACATCTCAGGGGACAGGGGAGAGGCTTGTGGTGCAGAAACTCAGGAGTCTGAGAAAGCCAGACTGGTTGTAGGTGGTGGAGAGGAAGGAATGGAGGCAGAGCAAGTTCAGGTTTACTTAGGGTTCCTCCTGAGATCTCTGGGGACCTCCAAGAGGCCTGGAGCCCACTGAGGCTGGGAGAGGCTAACCTTAGCCTTGGGTCACGCACAGGGATAGATGACATTATTCCAGGTGGTCCTTCCTGTCCTGGAGGCCACATGTCCCAGAGCCACAGACTTCTTGTTTGGGAAGAGGTGGACATGAAGTTTCTGCTTTGGCAGAGAGCCCAAGATGAGGGGAGGCCATCATTCTGACAGCCCGGCAGACACCTTGTCCTTTCCTGCTGACTTGGCACGGCAGGGTTGCTCCTCCGGCCACAGCAGAGCCTGGCCATCAGCAACAGGGGTCCCTAGGGAGGCATATGCTTAACTCGCTTCTGTGACCTCTGCACGGTGGATTGCATGGCACAGTGGATTGCATGGGGGCAGGCTTGCTTCAGCACCTGGGAGAGCTCCCTGCGTAGGTTAGTGGCAGTGAGGGTGAGAGTGTGCTAAATCCAAGATGACCCTGGGGAAACAGCCAAGCTGGACCACAGATGGAACTCCCTGATTAAGAGTGCAGGCAATGGAGGAGAGGAGCACCCATGCTTAGCGGAGCCCGTCTTTCTCAGTCAGAGCACCACTCAGCTGGGACAGCCTCCACCCAGCGTTCTTAACAGTGTGAGATACGTGTAATCGCGACTTACTGAGCACCAGCTACATGCTAGGCATTGTGCACACATCATCTCTAACCATTGCTACAGCCCTCAACTTGTTCCCATTTCAAAAGCAAAGAAATCAAAGCTCAGAGTGGTTAAGTGACCTGCCTAAGGTCACACAGCAAAGATGCCACAGAACTACCCAAAGGCGGTTGTTGGGAAATATGGGGGTCCTCCCTGCCCTTCCTCTCACAGTGGTTTATAGATCTGCCCTGAGTGTGGTTTTGGTGCCTTCTTTGGAAATCCATGGGAAAGAAAAGTTTCTTCATGGGTACAAAAAGTTTACCACAGCTGGGCATGATGCCCATGACTTTAGGAGATTACTAGAGGGACTCATTAAAGGACAATATTCTTGTCAGGATGCAATTAACGTCCTGTCCACTTTCATGTTTATGGAAAGACGGAATGAGCAGAATGGCACCTGGTGAATTTGATGCCTTGTCGGAATGCATCACTAAGCTCACGGTGGCAGCCCGGACCTCTGCTGACCTCACACCCCTCCAGGTGCCTGCCCACCATACAGTCCAGCCCGTCATCGAGGCTAAGAGAAGATGATTGTCATCTGCAGCTGTCCCACAAATCCAGCTCTTCTGGAAACAGGTTTTCTGATGAGGAATTCCCCTCCCCATTCCCAGCCCACACGGCTCAAGAAGTCTGACTCCACTGTGGACTCCACAGCAGGCACCTGGCCAGGCCCGGTCAATCCAGGCATGATGTCTCCCGCTGAAGGTCACTGGCTCGGCATGGACAGGCAGCCCAAGCAGATAGTCAGAGCCAGTGGGCTTCAGCCCTTAGACCACCGTTAGGAAGGGAAGCAGGTTTTCCCTGAGGCTCCTGGCTGAGGACCACGGAGGGATGCCCAAGGAGTAGACAGCATGAAGGAGGGCAGAACCATTGTGGGATCCTGGTGACACTTCGCATCTGCATCTGGCCGTACCAGGCCACAAATTCTGGACTTTCCCATTTATGTAAACCAATAAAATATCCTTGCTTGAGCTAGAGGAGGCTCTGTTTCTTTCAAATGCAGGCAAAATATTTTGACAAATTACCTCTCCAGGCAGTTGCTTCTGGTGTTTTTTTTTTCCACTCTAAATTCAACTTTCTAGGTAAGTCCTGCTACCCCCATGGCAGATTTCCTAACGTCTCCATTATCTGACCTGTTACTGGGACATCTGGGTCTCTTCTGTGGAACTTGTTCCCCAGCCTGAGACCTGATGCCTGCCTCCCCATGTTAAGCCCAGTGCCCATCATAGCAGGTGCACAAAAGTGGTTTAAATTTGTGCCTCCTAAACCTCCATCCCCCACCTCAACATCTAAAGCAGCATATGAAGGTCAAGAAATGTGCACTTATCTTTGGAGGAATGAGACTCCCTCCAGCCCCAACCAGTCTCACCTTCACACCTCCACATGACCTCAGAAAAAGATGTTGGCATCTAAGCATGTCACATGGGGCACCTGGCTTGACCTCTCTTTGTCAACAGAATCAGGGCACATCTCAGAAGACCTGTAGAGGAAGACTCCCTTCAAAAGCCCAGAGCATATGGGCTGAAGGTCACTTATCTTCCATCTGTGATGCCCCACGTTTACCCTGGGGCTTTGCCATCCACTGACATTGTCATTCTCTCTCATTAGGTAAGTCGAGAGAGTTGGGGAAGGGGGAGAGGAGGAAAGAGAGGAGAGAGAATTGGAGAATGCACATGCCTAAAGATCCATGCACAACACATTTAGAGTTGCCAATTCGTGGCACATTTTGTAAATTTCCATTACAAAGGACAGAATTGTATCCCATTACAATAGAATACAAATGAATTCCTTTGTGTGTACATTCAATTTAAAGAAAAATGTATAAATAACAGTACAGGTGGTGGACTGATTATGATGAATAGAAGAGCCTGGACCCTGAGATCCACAAACAACCATCATTATCTTGTTGAGTGACCTGAGGTGAGTAACTTAACCTCTGTGAACCTCAGTTTATTTGTCTGTAAAACAAGAATGATGCACCTGCCCCACCCTTCTGAACTAACAGAATGACTGAGGCTCTGAGCAGCCAGAGGTGCTATGAGATGATTTCTGAGCCTTGACCTTGGGCTGCTACCAGAAAATCAAGGCTCCACCACTGCAGTAGGGCTCTTGCTAACAAGGCTTGGTAACCTATTTTGGAGTCTGTCCCAAAAGACTGAAATTAATTAACCTCATGAGGGATTTTTTCCCCCAAAATAGCTATAATCTATACCATCAGTCATGACAAAGCATAAAAATTCAACTGCCTGCAGGGCTCAGTGCTCCCATAAGTTATGGAAAAAGGCAGGGTATAAAGCAATAGGGAAGGGTGAAGACTGTGGCAAACTGTTGAATCCATGCCCATGTCCCATTTGAGGGGCCACCAAGTTCTACTAGCAGGCTGTCGCATGGGGCTAAGACTCAAGATTGACAGAAATTCCCATTTTTTTAGTAGAAACCAGAATGGTTGATTTTTATAAGAAATCTCCTCTGGTTAATATTTTTTAATTTGACAACTCAATGTTAAAACTTTTGAAAACCTTTGTGAGAGCCAAAACAATGTATCTGGGAGTTAGATTTCACCCACAGCCCACCAAACTCTGTTTAGCAATATTGCAATCTTCCTGTTTTGATTCCATTTTTCAAGTTTGTAGGTTATGTTGGCTTTATGTCAAAAACAAAAGCAAGTAACCCAGCAAACAGCCCCAATTTGCACAGGGGTTTCTTCTGTCACCCTGCTCTTGCACACAATGAATCCACATGGGGAAGGCAGTGGCGTTCACGCTCTTCTAGCCCAGTCATCACCGCGGGCTGTGCTGTTCCCGCACCTCACTCTCTCCAGCCAACTCTGCTGGACCATTGGGCCTCCCAGCAGAAATCTCTGCAGATGAGAAGGAGCCCTGAAATATAGTTTATATGTTGTCCCAAGGTAAAACTGAATGTTTCTGTCCATTTTTGTTTACTGAATTTTACAAGCTTTGCAAATTAAGTGCATACACACACCATTGCTGACTGCCTTGTTCCGTGACAAGGAAGTCAGACTGCTGAACCCCAATGTGCCCATGGGAAGAAAACGTCTTAATTGCAGCCCAAATACACACACACACATTCACTCAATCAAGGCATCGTGCCAGCATGCTGTCACCACCTTTGACATCCCTTCTTGTGGGTTTGTCTCTTTATTTTTTTATTTTTATTTTTTTTTTAAGAGACAGAGTCTCCCTCTGTCACCCAGGCTAGAGTGCAGTGGCGTGCTTTCGGCTCACTGCAAGCTCCGCCTCCCGGGTTCACGCCATTCTCCTGCCTCAGCCTCCCAAGTAGCTGGGACCACAGGCGCCTGCCACCACGCCCGGCTAATTTTTTGTATTTTTAGTAAAGACAGGGTTTCACCATGTTGGTCAGGATGGTCTCGATCTCCTGACCTCGTGATCCGCCTGCCTCGGCCTCTCAAAGTTCTGGGATTACAGGCATGAGCCACCGCGCCCAGCTGTCCCTTTAATTTCAGAGGGGTGGATCCCTTCTCTCTTTTCCCTGGGTGCTTTATTGTACTCTGGCCACAAACACTATTTGCTCAGCATCTCTGGAGGGGAGGAAAGCCCCTTTAGAAGTTAATTGGGTGAACATTCACATCCAGGGGATGCTAATTAATCAGGGCATAGTAAGGGCGTTAGATGTTAGATTTCTAGATAACAGTTTTACTCCCTTTTTTATGTGTCAGCAACAACAATAAATCATCTTTGGAAACAAAAGAAAAACCAAACCCTTGACAAACATCCAAACACCTGGATGCAGAACTACTAAAGCTGATGACTCTTTGTGAAATCCATAGCACTAGGTAGCCAGTTTCCTGAGGGCAGCATCGCACGCCTGCCTCGACAGGGCCAGTGTGCTCACTGCCCAGCTCACTGCCCAGCCAGTGTGCTCACAGTCCAGACCCTGCCCACCAAGAACAGGGACTCAGCACCAGAGAAACAAACAATTCGATGGAGTCATAGGAGGATTTCTGAGACTGCTATGCCCAGCTTACCTGTATCCCCACAAATTAATGACCATTTTAGGTAAGTGTTTGAATGAAGGAAGAAGGAATATAATTAAATAAACTTCTGTGAAATTAGATTTTTATTTAATAAAATAAGGCATCAGAGATATATGAGATTTATGTCTCATATATCTATAAAATATATATTGTAAGCTTTACATGTTATGTATTTACACAAAAAGTAAAATAAGACATACACACACACGTACACACACACACACACATACAGACAAGATTTTTTCATCTGTCAGGCCACAATTAGGCGGTCTCCTGAGACCCTGTGTTGAAGAGGGTGGGGGACCCAGGCGTGGTCTCTGCAGAGGACAGCAGTCACCAAGACTGCTCACAAGTCCTTGGGACACGTGGCAGGATGGCACAGATCCACTCCATGCGATTCCTTTGACCAAATACAAAGGTGCCACTTCCAAGCAAAAAGTGGGAGACGCAGTCTGTGATTCAACACATTCCCTTTTAGGGTCCCTGTGCTGTGAAGCTCATAATTGCTCCAGATTGTGGCTGTGCTGTCCTCTTGGGTCTCAGAGGGGGGACGATGCAGAACTGAGTCCCTCCCCAGGATCCAAGACAGATACTAGTATTAGAAAGAAATAGCCAATAGCCCTTTGCTATTTTGAACCAGGAAGATGTGGTGCTGCTTATGACCCACTGCGTCGTCGAGCTTTTTCTGACTGGCAGGAAGATCTATTTGGCAACATCTATAGGAATTTAGAATGTTAATACCTTAGACTATGTAGTTGCATTTTTATGATTTTTACACAATTTCTTTTTTTAAAATTTTACTTTAAGTTCTGGGATATGTGTGCAGAACGTGCAAGTTTGTTACATGGGTATACATGTGCCATGGTGGTTTGCTGCACCTATCAACCTATCATCTAGGTTTTAAGCCCTGCATGCATTAGGTATTTGTCCTAATGCTCTCCCTCCCCTTGCTCCTGAACTCCCGACAGGCCCCGGTGTGTGATGTTCCCCTCCCTAAGTCCATGTGTTCTTATTGTTCAACTGCAAATTTTGAGTGAGAACATGTAGTGTTTGGTTTTCCGCTCCTGTGTTAGTTTACTGAGAATGATGACTTCCAGTTTCATCCATGTCCCTACAGAGGACATGAATTCATTCTCTTTTATTGCTGCATAGTATTCCATGGTATATATGTACCATTTACACATTTTCTTTATCCAGTCTATCACTGGCAGGTATTTGGGTTGGTTCCAAGTCGCAATTTATTTTACACAAGTTTACTTTTACATGTGTGCAAAGTAGTACATGGGTGAGCATGTTTATGTTGTGTAGCAAACACTGGAAAGAACCAAGAATATATCAACCAGATTCTCTGTATGTTTTATACTTTAATGACCAAAACATCATGAACCATCCAGACTGAGGAAGAGTAGACAGCCCAGAAAGAGAATAGAGCACATTCCTGTAAACTGAGAGGAAATGTTTCTCAAAACATTGCAAAGTAGAAAAGCAAGATGCAAAATAATAATGTACCATAGTTTATGTGTGTCATCTTCAATTTATTTTATTAGTGCTTTATAGTTTTTAGCACACAGATTTTCCAACTCCTTAAATTTACTCCTAAGTATTTTTATGCTATTGTAACTGGACTTTTAAATTTTCTTTTTTTGAGTAGTTCATTGTTAGTGTACAGAAACACTACTTTCTAAATATCAATTTTGTGGTGAGAGTGGTCATCCTTGTCTTGTTTCTAGTCTTAGAGAAAAAGCATTCAGCTTTTCACCATTGAATATGATGTTAGCTGTGGGCTTGTCACATATGGCCTTTATTGTGTTGATTAAACCTATTACAGAGTTTTTATCATGAAAGAACCTTGAATTTTGTCAAATGCTTTCTCTGCATCCATTAAAGTGGTCATGTGTTTTGTGTCCTTCATTCTGGTAATATAGTGTATTACACTTATTGATTTGTATGTGTTGAGCCTTCCTTGCACCCAGGGGTAAATCCCACTTGATCATTTGCAACATGGATGAACCTGGAAGACATTACACCAAGTGAAATAAGCCAGGCACAGAAAGACAAATACTGCATGACCTGACTTATATGTGGAATCTAAAACACTTGAACTCATAGAAGTACAGAGTAAGAATGGTGGGACTGGGGTGGGGGAAATAGAAAAAGGAAAGATGTTGGTCAAAGGATACAAGGTCTCAGAGAGACAGGAGGAAAGAGTTTTAGTGATCTATAGCACAGCAAGATGATGGTAGTTAATGTACTGCAATTTCAAAATTGCTAAAAGAGTAGAATTTAAATGTTCTCACCACAAAAAACAAGTATGTTATGTAAGGTGATGAATATGTTAAGTGACTTGATTTAATCATTCAATAATGCATACATATATCAAAACATCAGGTTGTACTCCATAAATATATTCAATTATTATTTGTCAATTAAAAATAAAATATTTTTAAAAGGGAAATGTTTGGAAAAAAGAAAGTGCCCTGAAGTACTTCTTGCTCATTGACTGTTTTCAAGTCACAACAGAAGTTAAGCCACTTCATGCACTCATGAATCTGTTCGTCCATTCGTCCATCCATCCATCCATTCATTCAACCATTCGTCTCTCCATCTGTCTGTCCATTCACTAAACCACTTACTTGTCTGTCCATCTGCCCGTCCATCCATTCATCCAACCATCCATCCATTTGTCTGTCCATCTGTCTGTCATCTATCCATCTGTCTGTCTGTTCATCTGTCCATCCGTCTGTCTGTCCATTCGTCCACCCATCTGTCCATTCGTCCATCCATCCATCCTCCTTTCTTCCCTTCCTCCATTCAACCATGTCTCCATCTCTCCATTCATCCATTAAACATAATGAGATAAGTGTTGGATAGGTTACCAAAAAAAGTGAGCCCCATTCTGTGTTGGTTGCCTTTGAAGGTTGGCTGAGGGATGTCACCCAGAGACCGAGAGATATATGGAGTAGGAGGTAGAAGTGTATGTGCTTGAGAGTCAGCTAGAGCTGTGATACAGCTGTGCTGCTTTCACAAAGAAACTTGGGACCTTGGACAAGTTTCTTAACCTCTCTGAGCCTCCAACTCCTCATCTGTAAAATGTGCTTCACTAATCAGTGTAGTACAAAGACTCACATAGCCCAGAACTGAAGTGACGTTGCTTTTTGACGAAGTAAGGCCTTTGCTCCCATCTTTTCCACACATTTCAAGGCCTGGGTTCCACCCAAGGGGCAGTCCCTGCAGGAAACTGGAGGAAGGAGGGAAAGGTCATGACTCTCTCCCTATTGGCCACCATGGCCTGGCTGCTCCCCGGATGGTCTCAGCTCCTGCTGGTTGCACTCTCCACACCATCGTCCCTGCCTCTACTCCAGACATGGTGGCAGGAACCATGGAGTGTCTGCTCTTCCTGGATGCAGACTCCTGTCCTATTCCTTGTGAGTCCTTTACACCAGGCTAACAGTCCCTAGCAGAATCTCTTCAGGTTACCCTGATTTGAGTGTTCCAAGTATGTTTAGCTGAGTCCTGATTGAGAGAAGTCATATGTCAGTCCCAGTGCTGCAACTTGGAGTTACAGAGTTGAGAAATAAACAGACTGCCACTTCACCCTGTTCAAGGTTCTCTGGCTTGCCATGACAGAAATATGGATTCAGAGCTGTGGCACCATAGAATGAACAGGTACCTTGCAGGCATGAATGTGGGTTAGAGTCATCAGGGAAGGCTTCTCAGAGGAGGTGACACTCTATATGAGTCTTGGAGGGTGAATACAAACTCTCTTGTAGGACAAGGTGAGAACATTCATCTCCCGGAAAATACACCATCTTCAAACACATGAAAGTGCATGAGTTTGCTGCAGGAATGGTAGTTTGCTCAGGTGCTTGGGACCCATATTGGAGATAAGAGCAGCAGGGGAGAGGACTGAAATGATTTGATGACTGGTACCAAATTGCTCCCTTAAATTTTGTCAATCAAAGGCATGTCTTTTAAGTGGTCATCTGTTATCACTCACCACCGGGATATAATCATTTAATCTTGGAATAAAGAAAAGTCCTTTATAGCAAATAAATTTAGGGGTGTGCATGTGTCTGTGTGTGTGCACTATCTGCATGTGCGTGCATATACACAGACATATACACACACGCATATATGTGTATATATGTGTGGGTGTGTGTATATATATATACACACACACGTATGTGTATATATATATACACACACACGTATGTGTATACACACACACACACATACACACTACCTGTTCTTGTTTTTCTTTTCTCATTTTGTAGCATTCTAGGAACAAGTCCATTGGCTGACATTTGAAAACCACTGATCTCACCTGACCCTCTTATTCTACCCACAGGGAAGCATGTCTTTTTTAAAAAACTCATTTTTAAAAACGAGTTCAATTCTCTTAAGTGTTTATTGCTAGCCCTTTGACTGCTCCTCACAAACAGGCCCCTGACCAGCCTTAGGCACTGCCACGCACTTGGGTTCAGACAACACTTGGTCCCAACACCACAGGGAAAACCATTAAAGTTTCCAGATTACTTTTTCTGCAGGTCATTTGATAATACTTTCCATTCCTAATGCATGTTACAACAAGCAATATATTGGTAATTGCAGCCATCTAAGAATAGACATATTTGCAGGAATAATGACCTCCTCCCCCACAAAAAAAATTAGA
Organism: Macaca nemestrina; assembly: GCF_043159975.1. Classification (NCBI taxonomy): domain Eukaryota; kingdom Metazoa; phylum Chordata; class Mammalia; order Primates; family Cercopithecidae; genus Macaca; species Macaca nemestrina. The sequence goes on from NC_092144.1 coordinate 38,741,007, forward strand.
TTTAAGTAATACTGCCAGTTGTGCACTCATTTCTGGTTGCATTTGCCTCCAGGGAGAGAGAAATAGCAAAGGAGAAAACTGAAGTGGGGAGGGTCTGAGTAAATCAGTCTCTCTCTCTCTGCCTCTGGCTCTCTCGCTCTCTCTCTCTCTCTCTCTCTCTCTTTCACACATGCACACACACACACACAGTTATTTTAAATGTGTTATGAGTTATTTCTTGATCTGGGAACCCATGGACTGGTTCCTAGGATGCTGCAAAATGAGAAAAACAAGGACAAATAGTGCATAGATAGGTAGATTAAAAAGGTGGAGAGGTGTTCAGGGACCAAGGTTGAGTGTGAACAAAGCAACTTTCATGGAGTTCTATTTTCCATGGCAGGGAGGTGCTAAAGTCATCACAGAAGGTGAAAATTCCTATCTGAATGACTTTTGGAAGCTTCCAGCAGATGTTGGAATAGATTCTGCTTCTTCACTAAATCGCCAGGATGTTCGTTTGTATTTAGAAGTCACTTTGTACAGAAAATACAAAGATTCCAATATAAGAGTCACCCTCACCTAAGCCAAGGGCTCACACTGTGAGAGGGCTGTGCTGATTGAGACTGAAGGAGGGAAGGGGAGGACTGCCCTTCATCCTGCACTAGCTCTGGGGTGCCTGGGCTGAGTGGGGTCATGGGTGAAATTGCTCGTTCTTTATGCTGCTCTCATTCCACCTCTCTCCCCCTGTTTCTTCTCCCATGCCCCTGTGCCAAAGAGGGAGTTACCTTCTATCCTGACAGCATCTCCTTCAGAGAGGGTTGCTTTGATGAGAAAGGCCAAGTAATCTGATACAGCCAGAAAGACCCCAAGAACAAGACTTCAGCCAAAAGAAGGAAGAGGAGGAAGAAGGGGAAGTGGAGGAGGAGAAGGAAGGGGAAGAAGGGGAAGAGAAGGAGAAATAGGAGGAGAAGGAGGAAGAAGGGGGAGTGAAGGAGGAAGAGCTACTGCCTAGTCAGGAGAAGCCTCGGTGTTGGGGCCCCAGGGCAACAGTTACTTTCTCTTCACCCACCCAGCCCAATTATAGCTGCAGTGCCTGACAGGGAAAGTCTAACTCACACTGTCCTTGAGAACTGAACCCTGCAACATGGCTGCATGTTTGCAACTTATCACAAGTCTTGGGATGCTTGCAGCTTTGGGCCACATTATTTTTAATAAATTCATTTTTGAAGATTTATCTGCCATGGCAAGGAGGGCACATCTTTGAAAACCAGAGGATCCAAATTCAAGCCTAAATTGTATTCTGATCTGCCATGAGGCCTTGTCCAAGCCTGTGCCTTGCCCAGGCCACAGTTTCGTGCTGTTGTATTGCCTTAATTGGGGAGCTTTCTCTTGCCCTATGCAGCTCCAACCATTGTGAGTTCTTCTGGAAGGTTCTTATTGGTTAGTGTTGCTGTAACCCCAGGCCCTGATCTTCATTCATGGTATGACCAGAACATTGAGAATGTTTGCAATGTGCATGTATAGAGGCAGAAGGGCAAACATTATAACCTTTTGGGGAAAACTTTGAGAAGCCAGAGATCAATAAAAGGCCAGAGATTGGATCATGACCTAGTTCTTCAGAATTAAGGCTCAACTGGGTATGGTGGCTCATGCCTATAATCCCAGTACTCTGGGAGGCTGAGGAGGGCAGATCACATGAGGCCAGGAGTTCAAGACCAGCCTGGGCAATATAGTGAGATTCCATCTCTACTAAAAACAGAAAAATAAGCTGGGCATGGTGGTGTGTGCCCATAGTGTGTCTAGTGTAGACAGTCCATTTCTGTCTACACTAGAAATTTGGAAGGCTGGGGCATGAGAATCACTTGAACCTGGGAGATGGAGTTTGTAGTGAGCTAAGATCATGCCACTGGACTCCATTCTGGATAACAGAGCAAGACTCTGTTGAAGAAGATGAAGATGCAGATGAAGAAGAAGAAGAAGAAGAAGAAGAAGAAGAAGAAGAAGAAGAAGAAGAAGAAGAAGAAGAAGAAGAAGAAGAAGAAGAAGAAGAAGAAGGAGGAGGAGGAGGAGGAGGAGGAGGAGGAGGAGGAGGAGGAGGAGGAGGAGGAAAGGAAAAGAAGAAAGAAGGAAGAAGGAAGAAAGAAGAAAGAAGAGGAGGAGGAGAGGAAGAGGAAGAGGAGGAGGAAGAAGAAAGAACAAGAGGAAGAAGAAGAAGGAGGAGGAGGAGAAGAAAGAAAGAAGAAAGAAGGAAGAAGGAAGAAAGAAGAAAGAAGAGGAGGAGAGGAAGAGAAAGAGGAGGAGGAAGAAGAAAGAACAAGAGGAAGAAGAAGAAGAAGAAGAAGAAGAAGAAGAAGAAGAAGAAGAAGAAGAAGAAGAAGAAGAAGAAGAAGAAGAAGAAGGAGAAGAAGAAGAAGGAGGAGGAGGAGGAGGACAAGGAGGAGGAGGAGAAAAATAAAGCTTAGGCTGGGGAAGTGTCTTACCTGTCTACACTAGAAATTAGACTATCTGGAAAACTGAACACTATTCTTCCCTTCTGTAGATGCTACATAGATGAAGCTCATGACTTGAAGAATGAGCCTAGGACTATAGTCTTGCACCCTCCAGGAAGCCTTCCTTCCTGCTTCCAGCCTGCCCCAGGATTCCTGCATAGGTTTCTAGGCCATTTATATCCAAGTTTGCATTGGCCAAACCTCGCGACTGAGTCTCACCTCTCAGTGTCAGAGTCACCAGCCTATTTACTTGAACTTCTGACATCCCAGACAAGCCCTTTTCTTGCAGTCTTGACACATGTCCAAAACACTACCCCAGAGGTGTCTGCTTGGTCCATACTTCACCACCTTCAGGCTTTTCTTAAAATTTTCTCCTCCATAAAAGATTTGAAATCATCCTGACACTCTCTATCCCTACCCATTTTCCTCACAGTTTTCCTTCATTTTTCTCCTTAAAATCTAACACTAGAGTGATGTCAGCAAAAATGGTAAAGTAAGAACCTCTGAAAATTCTCTCCTTCATAAAAGGAATAAGAATGTTTACAAAAATTGTCAGTGTCCATTTTTTTCAGAGCTCTTGAAATTAATCAAGGGCTTGCAATGACCTAGGGAGCACTTATTCAAGAAAAATGGCTGTATCTCAGTAAAAACAGTGAGCTTTATGGCATTTTAACTTGCCTTATTCCCATGCCCTGCTTTCCAACCCAGTGATAACCTTGAAAAAATCACAGCCCACACTCCCAGTGCAGTCTGGCAGTCACAGGAGGAAAACAAAGAGATCTGGAGCTCTTTTAAGGCCTGGTTCCCCAAATTTACTAATATCTGACCTGTCTGAAAGTTCGCCTGAAGACCCCATTTGCAAAGCTCTTTGTATTCAGCCTGACTTGAAGCTTGATCAGAGTAAAAAGTTTCCTCTTCAGGGGACATTTGTTGAAAACAATTTAGAGGCAAATGTCTTAACTTTACAGCTCGCTGAAGTGCTGGCTTCAAAGATGGATGAGAACTGGTAAACAATAGACTAAACAAAAGTTTGAAAAGGACAAATTGAGGAATAAGATTTTCATAGGGGTTTTGAGAAGCTCTGACATATACCTGGCAAACTAGAAGGCCTCACAAATGCCCAGGGCTGCGCACCTGCTTAGGAAGGAGTTGAAAAGCCCCTGATATCTTACCTCTACTGACTAAGAGGTGCTGAACAAGCAGGAAGTGAAGAAAGGAAGGCAGAGTTCCCAAATGCCTGACTATATGTTTAAGACATGCATCAACATACAGAGCTCCTGGAAGGCTTATTAGTCCCAAACTTTTAAGTAAATATCTGTCTAGTAATTAGCTAACCACTAAGCTAAACTGAGTAGAAACTTCAGTGGTCACACACAACACAGAACACAGACTTTACAGAATTTGTTCAGAAAAGTCACTAAACAAATAACAAGTTCAACAAGCAGCAACCACAACAAATCCTGAAGAAGAAGGAAATCTGATGACAGAGTTGTCATGTTATTTTATCCAATTTTCAACAACAACAAAAAAATTACAAGACCTGAAGAAATAAGAATTTTGGCCCATATACAGGGGAAGAAAAAGCAATCCACAGAAGCTGTCCCGGGACATCAGACTTAAGATAAACACTTAAGACAAAGACAAAGTCAGCTCTTTTAAGTATTTAAATTCTTTAAAAAGCCAAGAAAATCATGTCTAAACAATTAAAAGTCTGAGAATAATGTCTCACCAAATAGAGAATATCAATAGATAGAAATTATTTAAAAATGAACCGAATATAAAGTTTAAAAGAACTATAACTGAAGCTTAAAAGTATAACTAATAAAAAATAACACTGAAGATTTGAGCAGGCTGAAAGAATAATCAGCAAACTTGAAGATAGATCAATTGAGATCACCTAGTCTGAGGAATAGAAAGAAAAAACAATCAGGAATTAACACACATCCTTAGAGGCCTCTGTGGCATCCTCAAGAGTACCAACATATGCAAAATGAGAATCCCAGAAGGAGAGAAGAAAGAGAAAGGGCCAAAATAAATATTTAAAGAAATCAGAACAAAAACTTCCTAAATTTGATGAAACATTTTAATATACACATCCAAGAAACTCCACAAACTCCAAGCAGAATCAATTCAAATGAACTCACTCCTAAGCACAGCCTCATGAACTTGTCAAAAGACAAAGAAAAAATATTGAAAGCAAGAGAAAAGTGACTCACAATGAACAAAGAATTCTCAATAAAATTTACAGCTGATTTCTCATCAGAAACCAAGGAGGCCAGAAGGCAGCCAGATGGCACATTGAAAGTGCTGGAAGGGAAAAAAAACTGTCAAGCAAGCATTCTATATACATCATCCTTCAAAAATGATGGAGAAATTTAGACATACCCAGAATAATTGTATGTTGATGAATTAGAAAACCTGGATGAAATGAACAAATGTTTAGCAATACACAAACTACCGAAACTGACTTGAAAAGAAATAGAAAATCTGAGAGACCTCTAACAAGTAAACAGATTTAATTAATAGGCAAAACCCTTCCAAAGAGAAAACTCTAGGACCAGATGGCTTTACTGGTGAATTCTGCCAAATATTTAAAGAAGAACTAACACCAATCACTTATAAAATCTCCAAAAATAGAAGAGTAGGAAGCACTTTCTAACTTTTTCTGAGTCTAGTATTACTCTGATACTGATATCAAACAAAGACATCACAAGAAAAGTAAAAACCAATATCCTTTATGAGAAGATATGCAAAATCCTCAACAAAATACCAGCAAACAAAAATCTAAAAGCATATAAAAAGAATCATACAGAAGGACTCTGATAAGATAGCAGAGTAGGAATCACTTAGCTCTCCACCTAGACAACAATTGCACTCGCAGAAACCATCTGATATAATGATTTTGGACCTCTGGAGTCTATTGCAGGCTTTCAATTTCCAGGGGAAGTTAAATGAACTCCAAATAAGATTAACTCAAAGAAATTCATACAAATACCCGTTATAATCAAACTGTTGAAGGCTAACCACATCAGAAACTTTGGAGACCAGAAGACAACGGGCTGACATACTCAAATTGATAAAAGGGAAGACTCTCAACCAAGAATCTTATAACCAGCAAAATGATCCTTCAAAAGTGAAGGAGAAATTAAGACATTTCTAGATAACCAAAGCTGATGGAATTTGTTACCACTTGGCCTGCCCTGCAAGAGATGCTTGAAAGGAATCCTACACGCAGAAATAAAAGGACAGTAGGTAGTAAGTTAAAGCTATATCAAAAAATAAAGGTCTCAGTAAAAGTAAATGTATTGGCCTTTTAAAAACTAGTATTATTGTAATATGCAGTACATTATTGCTAAAATAGATTTTTAACATTTCCACCACAAAAAATGACAAATTGGTGAAGTGATGAGCATGTTAATTAGCTTGATTGAGTCTATAATGTATACATGGATAAAAACATCACATTGTACTTCATAAAATACACTATTATATGTCCATTAAAAATGAATAAACTAGTATTGTAACAATGGTGTGTAACTTCGATTTTTGTTTTCTATGTGATTTAAGAGAATAATGCATTTTTAAAAGAACAATTGTTAGCTCAAAAGCCAATATTATTGTAACTTTGATTTGTAATTTCACATTTTTTCTACATAATTTAAGAGTGTAGTGCATGGAAAAATAAGCTTATGTTTTAGGATGCACAATGTGCAAAGATGTATTTTTGTGACATTAATGACTGAAAGGGGTGGAGACAGAGCTGTTAATAGAGCAGCTTTATATGTCATTGAAGTTAAGCTGGTTTAAATTCATATTAGAGTGTTATCACTTAGAATGTTAAATATAATCACCATGGTAACCATAAAAAGTAGTTGAAGAACATACACAAATGGAAATGTGAAAGAAATTTAAACACTTTACTACAAAAACTCACTAAACACAAAGGAGAACAGTAATGTAGGAAATGAGAGACAAAAAAAAAACTATAAGGTACGTAGAAAACAAATAGCAAAATGACAAAAGTAAGACCCTCCTTACGAGTAATTACTTAAATGAAAATGGATTAAGCTCCCCAATCAAAAGATAGGAATGCACAATGGACAAAAATAAAAATGATCCAAGCATATGCTGTCTGCAAAAGTCTCACTTTAGATATAAAGGCACAAATTGATTGAAAGTGAGACATCACAAGAAAAGGATGGAAAAGGATATTTCATGCAAACAGTAACCAAAAGAGAGCAGGAATGGTTATACTAATAAAAAACAGAATAAACTTTTAAGCAAAAAGTTTACAAGAGACTAAGAAAATATTATACATTAATAAAAGATTAAATATACCAAGAAGATATAATAATTGTAAATATTTGCACACCTAATAACAGACCATCAAAATATGTAAAGTAAAATTTGACAGAATTGAATGGGGAAATAAAATGCTCTACAGTAATATTTGGAGACTTTTATAACTCATTCTTAATAATGGATAGAACAAACTGGTAGAAGATAAATAATAGAAGACTTAACACAATAAGCCAACTAGATCTATATAGAGCACTTTACCCAACAACAGCAGAACACATATTCTTTTCAAGAGCATATGGAACAATTTCAAGGATAGACCATATGTTAGGGCATGAATTAAGTCTCAATATATTTTTTAATACAAAATTAATATAACTATCTTCTCAAACCACAACAGAATAAATATATAAATCAGTAACAGAAAAAAAAAATGAAAAATTCACAAATTTGTGGAAATGTAAAAAACTACTCTTATACAACTAATGGATCAAAGAAGAAATCAAAAGAGAAATTAGAAAATACGTAGAGATGAATGAAAATGAAAACAGAACATACTAAAACTTATGGGGCACAATAAAACAGTATTAAAGAGAAAATTTATAATTATAAATGTTTACATTAAAAAACAAGAAAGATCTAAAATTAATAACCTAATTTTACAACTTAAGGAACACAAGAAAATGAACAAACTAAACCCAAAGCTAGCAGAGAGAAGAAAATAATAAAGATTAGAGCAGAGATAAAGGAAATAGTGAATAGAAAAACAATAAAGAAAATCAACAAAACCAGAAGTTTGTTATTTTAAAAGATCAACAAAACTGACAAACCTTTAGCTAGATGTGCTAAGAAAAAAAGTGAGAAGACTCAAATTACTGAAATTATAAATGAAAGTAGGGACATTACCAGTAATCCTGTACAAATAAAAAGGATTAGAAGGGAATATTATTAACAATTGTATGAAATAAATTTGATAACCTAGATAAAACGGACACATTCCCAGAAACACAAAACTTATGAAGAAATAGAAAATCTAAATAGACCTATAACTAATCAGGTGATTGGATCCATGATAAAAAATCTCCCAAAAAAGAAAAGTCCTAGACTTAATGACTTCACCTATGAGTCCTAACAAACATTTAAAGAACTAACACAATCCGTCTTAAACTCTTTCAAAAAATTAAAGATGAGAAACTCTTCCTAACTCATTATATGAGGACAGCACTACTCTGAAACAAAATTCAAACAAAGACACTGCAAGAAATAAAAACTGCAGACCAATATCCCTTCTGAACATTCATGCAAAAATCCTCAACAAAATGCTTACAAACGGAATTCAACAGTATATTAAAAGGGTTATACATCAAGATCAAGTGGAATTTTTTCCTGGAATGCAAGGATGGTTTAACGTCTGAACATCTGTCAGTGTAATACAGCACATTAAGAGAATGAAAGAAAAAAGCTGTGTGTCCATCTAAACTGATGCAGAAAAAAACCTATGACAAAATTTCATGATAAAATTTCATGATAAAAATATTCAACAAATCAGGAATAGAAGGAACTTACCTCAGCATAATAAAATGCTTATATGAAAAATCCACAACAAACATTGTACCCATGGTATGAGACTGAAAGCGCTTCCTTTAAGGTCAGGAACAAGGCAAAGATATCTATTTTCAGCACTTCCCTTCAACATAGTATTAGAAGTCTTAGTCATATAAATTAGGCTGCAAAAAGGAAGACATTCAATTTGGAAAAGAAGTAAAAACATCTCTATTTGGAGCCGATATAATCTAATATGTAGAAAACCCTAAAAATTACACACACATACACACACACTCACATACTAATAAATGTATTTAGCAAAGTAACTAAGAACTAATAAGTTCTTATAAACTTGTTAGTGCTGGAGATGAATGGTGGTGATCATTCTACAACAATAAGAATATAGTTAATACCACGGAACTGTACACTTAAAAATGGTTAAAATAGTTAATTTTATCTTACAAGTATTTTACTGATGAGATTTTTAAAAGGATCCCACACCATTAATAAGTAGGAACTAATAAATGAATTTAGCAAAGTAACAGGATACAAAGTGAATACACAAAAGTTAGCTGCATTTCTATACACAAACAATGAACAATCCAAAACAGAAATTAAGAAAATAATTCCATTTACAATAGCCCTACCTAACACTGAATATAAAAATTAACTAATAATGTATTTATGACCTATATGTAACATTTAAAACTATAAAATTGTTAGGAAAAAAAACACACGGCAAAAGCTTCTTGACATCAGATTTGGAAATGATTTCTTAGATATGAAAACAAAGACACAACAAAAGGAAAATAGATAAATTGGATTCCATAAATTTTTTAAATTATGCATCAAAAGATGCTATTAACAAAGTAGAAAGGCAATCCACAAGATAGAAAAAAAAATTTGCAAATCACATATCTGATAAGGGATTAATAGCCACAGTATATAGAGAACTTCTAAAACACAACAGCAAAAAATCAACCTGATTCAAACATCTGCAAAGGACTTAAATAGGTATTTTATCAAAGAAGATATATAAATGGCAAATAATCCCACGATAAAGGGCTCACCATCACTAATCATTAGTGAAATGTAAATCAAAATTACAATGAGATACCACCTCATATCCATTAGGATAGCTACTACAAAAAAAAAAAAAAAAAAAGCATTAGTGAGGATGTGGAGAAATAGGAACATTTGTGCACTGTTAGAGGGAATGTAATATGGCACAGTTACTCTTAAAAAGAGTATAGCAGTTCCTCAAGGAATTAAAAATAGAATTACCATATCACCCAACAATTCTGTTTCTGGGGATATACTCAAAAGAATTGAGGGAGGCCGAGGCGGGCGGATCATGAGGTCAGGAGATCGAGACCATCCTGGCTAACATGGTGAAACCCCGTCTCTACTAAAAATGCAAAAAATTAGCCGGGCATGGTGGCAGGCACCTGTAGTCCCAGCTACTCGGGAGGCTGAGGCAAGAGAATGACGTGAACTTTGGAGGCGGAGCTTGCAGTGAGCCGAGATCGCGCCACTGCACTCCAGCCTGGGCAACAGAGCGAGACTCTGTCTCAAAAAAAAAAAAAAGAATTGAAAGCAGTATCTCTAAGACATATTTATACACCCATGTTTATAGCATCATTATTCATAAAAGCTAAAACACGGTAACAACTCAAATGTCCATCAACAGATGAATAAACAAAATGCAGTATACATATACAGTGGAATATTATTCAGCCTTAAAAAGAAAGGAAATTCTGACATATACCACATGGATGAATCTTAAGGAAATTATCCTAAATAAAATATACCAGGTACAAAAAAGACAAATGCTGTATTATTCTACTTATAGGAAGTAGTCAAACTTATGGAGATAGAAAGTAGAATGGTGGTTTCCAGGGGAAGGAGGTAAAGGAGATGGAGAGTTATTGGTTAATGTGTATAGAGTTTCAGTTTCACGGGTTGAGAAGAGTCCTGGAGATGAATGGTGGTGATCATTCTACAATAATATGAATATAGTTAATACCACTGAACTGTACACTTAAAAATGGTTAAAATAGTTAATTTTATCTTGCAAGTATTTTACTGGCAAGATTTTTAAAAGGATCCCACACCATTGATAAGTAGGATTTATCTCAGGAATATAAGGTTAGTTCAATATAGAAAAATCAATCAATGTAATACAACATATTAATAGAATAAAGGGGAAAATTGCATGTTTATCTCAACAGACACAGAAAAAGCATTTGGCAAAATCCGACACTGTTTAATAATAAAAACACTCAACAAAATAAAACAAAGGGAACTTCCTCTACCTAATGAAAGGCATCTATAAAACGTTATTTAAGACTGTACTGGAAGTTCTAGCAATTAGCCAAGAAAATAAATTTTAAAACATAAATATTGTAAAGGAAGAATTAAAATTATATCCATTTGTAGGTGGTGTGTGTGTGTATGGGTGTGTGGGGGGGAACAACTAAGGAATATGTATAGGGAATATATTTAGGGAATATTTTATATATATAAATCATATATATGTTATATATATAACTTGTGTGTATGTGTTTGTGTATTCCTTAGGAATTCCATATATATATATATATATATATATATACACACACACACACACACACACATATACATATATATACACACACACACACATATACATATACATATATATATATACACACACACACACACACACATATACACACCACTTACATATAATTTAAAATATACATGGAATTTAACAAATATATAAGATAGATAGATAGATAGATAGATAGATATGGAGTTCCTAAATAATATGCACACATATACACACAAATAAAACTACTAGAGTTAATATATGAATTTAGCAAGGTTGCATGGTGATATGGTTTGGCTTTGTGTCCTCACCCAAATCTCATTTCGAATTGTAATCCCCATGTATCATGGGAAGGACCTGATGGGAGGTGACTGGATCATGGTACGGTTTCTCCCATGCTGTTTTTTGATAGTGAGTGAGTTCTCATGAGATCTGATGGTTTAAAGTGTTTGGCAGTTCCCCCAACCCCTTCTCTCTCCTGCAGCTTTGTGAAGAAGGTTCTTGCTTCTCCTTCACTTTACGCCATGATTTTAAGTTTCTTGAGGCCTCCCCATCCAAGCTAATTAACTCACAGTTATTTAATCCTCTTCTCTTTATAAATTACCCAGTCTCAGGTAGTTTTTTATAGCAGTGTGAAAAAGGACTAATACATGGGGTATGAGATGAATATAAAAAAATCAGTTGTATTTCTATGTGCTAGCAATATAACAATTGAGAAGTGAAATTAAGAAAACAATGCAATTTATCTCAGCATCAGAAAGAAAAAAAAATGCTTAGCAACAAATTTAACAGAAGACATATAAGATTCATACACTGATAACTACAAAACATTGTTGAAAGATTTAAAGACCTAAAAAATTGAAAGACATCCTGTGTTCATGGATTATGAGACCTTGTATTGTTAACACGCCAAGCTGATCTGCAAATTCAATGTAATCTGTATGAAAACTACAACTGCTTTTTTAAGAAGTTGAATCCTAAAATTTATATGAAAAGGCAAGGGATTCAAAATAGTCAAACAATCTTGAAAAGAAAAACAAAGTTGGAGCACTCACAATTCCCATTTTCAAAATTTAACACAAAGCTAGATTAATCAAGACAGCATGGTTTGACATATAGATCAAATGAATAGAATTGAGAGTCCAGAAATAAACCCATACACTTGTGGTCAATTGATTTTTAACAAGGATGCCAAGACAATTTAAAGAATTGTCAAAGAATAGTCTTTTTAACAAATGGTGTTTGGACAACTAGATATCAAAACGAAAAGAATGAGTTTAGACCCCTACAGCATGCCATATAAAAATCAACTCAAACTTACATATAAGAACTAAAACTATGAAATTCTTAGGAGGAAACATAGTTGCAAACTTTGTTACCTTTGATTTGGCAATGGTTTCTTAGATATGACATCTAAATTAAAGCACAAGCAAGCAAAGAAAAAAAAATAGATTAGACTTCATTAAAATTTTTTAAAATGGTGTGTCAAAGGATGACACTACAAAGAACATAAAAAAGACAACTCATCAAATGAGAGAAAATATTAAGCAAATGATATATACTCCCCTCTCCCAAGTGGGCACAATGTCAGAAGACAAAAATCCCCCTGGGCCCATGGTATCTACATGAGAAACAAAGAACTAGAGGCAGTCATTCAGCTTCCCTGGCACCTCAACGCTTTCTAGGAAGACCACTCTGGTCTTACCTCACTGGAGGTAACAGCATGGCTAGACCTACAAGGGTCAGGTAGAAACAAAGAAAGGAAACAGAGTTCACAGTGACCAGTGTGAAGATATCCATCATAACTCTGTGTTTCTCCTAGCTGTGGTACCCAGTTGAAGATATCAGCCAACTGCATAGCCCACTCACAAAGCTGAAGTGGTCACTTTCAGAAGCATGGTGGAAAGTTTAACCTGGCCTGAGTGCCCAGATGGCTAGACTTTATACCCAAACTCAATGCCAACCCCAAAACCCCCACCCAGGCCAGGAGATGCCTATCTTTCCCCATTTTAGAGAAGCAAAGGAACTAGATCTGGTTGGCCTGAGAGTCCAAAGAGGAACTCAGTTTAACCAAAAGCCCATATCACCCAGGCAGTGAAACGTTCACCTTTGCCCATTTTGGAGAAGTGTAGGGACTAGACCTGCTCAACCCAGGAGATCAAACAGCAGCTCAACTCAATCAAAAGCCTGCCCCATTGCTTTGCCCAGATAGGTAGGCAATCTTCAACTGTACATTTCTGAAAAGCATAGTCTCTGATCCCACCCATCTTGAGCAGCACCCTCACCTAACCTCAGAGCCCAGCTTGCAGACTTGTCCAGCAGCAAATTCCAAATAACAGAACCACCCAACAAGGGAATATATCCTGCAATCAGCGTGACAAGAGGCTATTACAGTACCCAGCAAACAGTTCCAACTAATAGCAAAGCCCAGCCAATGATCTCTCCAGATAGGGGAACCCAGATAGAAGCCCTGCCAAACATTAGAGCAAAGTTTCCCAGCCAAATAGTGAACCCACAACAAGCTCTGCCTGCCGGGGGTTGTCACTAGCTGCTCCTTCCAGAATTATAGTCTATACTAAGTATTGAAGATCTAGCCCCACCAAAGAACACACAAAGATTATGAAAAATCAAGGAAGTTTTGATTGACACCTTCAAAAAGTACTAATAAAGATACAATAATGAATCCTAAATAAATTGAGATCTATAAAATGACTGGCAAATAATTTAGAATAATTATCTTAAAGAAGTTCAATGAATAACAAAAATGTATAGATAAAAAAATTAAGTAAAATTTAGAAAACAATACACAAAGCAGTAGTTTTCACAAATAAATAAAAACAATTTAAAAAATAGAAATTCTAGGGATGAAGAATAAAATGCCTGGACTGAAAATTTCAATAGAAAACTTCAAAGCAGATGAAATCAACCAGAAGAAAGAGTCAGTAAGCTCAGAGACAAAACATTTGAAATTATCCAGTCAGAGTATCAAAAAGAATAAAGAATGAAAAAGAATAAAGAAAGCCTACAGGAATTATGGAACAGCATCAAGAGACCAAACCTTTATATAACAGGATTTTCATAGGAGAAAAAAAATAGAAAAAAATGACAGAAAGCATATTTTTAAAAAACAATGGCCAAATACTTTTTTAAAAAGTATTGGGCATAGATCCCAACATTCTAGCACAAGAAAGTGTAGAGGTCTCCAGTCAAATTTAACCCAAAAAGGAGTTCACCAAGACGTATAATCAATCTATCAAAAATCAAAGACAGAAAGTTTTGAGATCAGCAAACGATAAGAATCAGGTTGCATATGAAGGAGTGTCAGTATAACTCTTGGCAAATATCTTAGCAGAAACCCTGCAGGTCAGGAAAACATGGAATAATATATTCAAAATGATGAAGGAAAATACCTGAAAACCAAAAATACTTTACCTAGCAAAGTTGTCTTTCAAAAATGAGGGAGAAATAAAAACTTTCCCAGATGAACTAAGCTAAGGGAGTTTATAACCACTAAACCTTCCTTACAGGAATTGCTAAAGGGAATTATTTTAGCTGAAACAAATGACCACTAATTAATAACATGCAAAAGCACAAAATTAAATGCTATAAAAAAAGAGACATATTCAGAATATTCAAGGGCTATAATTATGGTGTGTAAAACAATCTTATCCTTTGTACAAGGGTTATAAGACAAAACAGTTAATAATTAGTATGGCTGAAATGAGTAGACAAGGGATACACATTACAAAATAATGTAAATTCTGACACTGGAAACAGTGTCAGAGAAATAAAAGTGTAGAGTTGTTTTCTGTAATCAAAGTTAAGTTGTTTTATGTAATCAACATTAAGTTGTTATCTGCTTGAAATAGGCTGTTTTAAGTATGTTGTATGTAAGCCATATGGTAACCACAAAACAAAAAATATTTAGTAGAAACACAAAACAAAAATTGAAAGACTTAACAGTATACCACTACAGAAAACTATCAAACCACAAAGAAAAATAGCAAGAGAGGAAGAAATAAAGTATCATAAAACAACCAGAAAACAATTAACCAAATAGTAGTAAGTCCTTATCTATTAATAACTACCTTGAATGTAAATGGGTTAAGTTCTCCACAGAGTGACCGAATGGATTTTTAAAAGACGAGACACAACTATATGCTGCCGAAAGGAACTCATCTCACATAGACTGAAAATGAAGGGATAAAAAAAGACTTTATGCAAATGGAACCAAAAGAGAGCAGGGATAGCTACACTTCTACCTGATAGAATAGACTTTAAGTCAAAAACTGTAAAAATAGACAAAGAACATTATATAATGATAAAGGATTCAATTCAGCAAAAGGATACAAAAATGTAAATATATAAGCACCAAATATTAGGGCACCAAATACATAAAACAAATAGTAAAGGATCTGAAAGAAAAGATAGAGGACAATACAACAATGGAGATTTCAATATCCACTTTCAACAATGAACAGATCATCTAGACAGAAAATTAAAAAGAAAACATTGGATTTGAACAGCACTTCTGACCAATGGACCTAAAAGGCACATAAAGAACATTGTATTCAATAGCAAAAGAACAAATATTTTTCTCAAGCCATACATGAAACATTCTCCAGAATAGATTACATGTTAGATAAAAAAACAGCCCTTAGCATATTCACGAAGATGAAATCATATGAAGTATTTTTATGACCACAATAATATGAAACTAGATATCAATAACAGAAGGAATTTTGGAAAATTTGCAAATACACAAAAAATAAACATGCTCCTGAATAATCAATTGGTCAATGAAAATATTAAAAGAGAAATTTAAAAATATCTTGAGACAAATGAACATAGATACACAACATACCAAAACTTATGGGATACAGCAAAAGCAGTTATGAAAGAAACAGCAAAAAATGCCTATATCAAGAAAGAAGAAAGATTTTAAATAAACAACTTAGTATTACTCTCCAAATTACTAGAGAAAGAAAAGCTAATCCCAAAATTATAAAAAAGGAAATAATAAAATAATAAAAATCTGAGCAGAAATAAATGACACAGAGACAGAAAAATCAACATACAATCAAAAAAGAAAGAACTGGTTTTTTGAAAAATTAACAAAATCAACAAACCTCTAGCTTAACTAAGAAAAAAGAGAGAAGACTCAAACAAAATCAGAAATGAAAGAGAAGACATTATATCTGATACCACAGAAATACAAAAAAAACATAAGAAACTATTATGAATAACTATGTGCCAAAAAATTGGATAACTTAGAAAAAACAGATACATTTCTAGACACATACAACCTACCAAAACTGAATCATAAAGAAATAAAAAATCTCAACAGACCAATAATAAGTGGAGATTAAATCAGTAATAAAGAGTCTCCCATTTGAAAAAAAGCCCAGAGCCTTATGACTTCATGGATGAATTCTACCAAATATTTTTTAAAAAAGAACTAATATCAGTCTTTTTGCTTACCTGCCCCCCCCCCCCCGCCAAAAAAAAAGACAGAGAAGAGTGAATATTTCTCAACTCTTTTAACCCTGACACCAAATCCAGACAAGGACATTACAAAGAAAGTACAGGCCAATATTCTTGATGAACATAGATGCAAAAACCATCAATGAAATACTAGCAAACCAAATTCAATAGCACATTGAAATGATCACTCACCATGATCAAGTGGGATTTATCCCTTTGTTACAAAGATGGTTCAATATATGCAAACCTATAAATGTAATACACCATATTAACAGAATGAAGGGCAAAAACCGTATGATCATCTCAATAGATGCATAAAAAGAATTTGACAAAATTCAGCATTCTTTCATGATTAAAAACTGTCAAGAAATTAGGTACAGAGGCAATGTGCGTCAGCACAATAAAGGCTATATATGACAAGCCCACAGCTAACATTATACTCAATGTTAAAAAACTGAAAACGTTTCCTCTAAGATCTGGAACAAGAGAATTATGCCCACTTTCACTACTTCAACTCGACTTAGTATTAGAAGTTTTCATCAGGACAATTGAGCAAGAGAAAGAAGCAAAAGGCATCCAAATAGGAAAAGACAGAGTATAATTGCCACTACTTGCTGATGACATTATCTTATATATACAAAACCCTAAAGACCCCACCAAAAACCTTTTAGAACTAATAAATACAGTAAACTTACAGGACACAAACTCAACATTAAAAAATCAATAGCATTGGCCAGGCACAGTGGCTCATGCCTGTAATTCCAGCATTTTGGGAGGCCGAGGTGGGCGGATCACGAGGTCAAGAGATCGAGATCATCCTGCCTAACACGGTGAAACACTGTCTCTACTAAATATACAAAAATTTGCCAAGCGTGGTGGTGCGCGCCTATAGTCCCAGCTACTCAGGAGGCTGAGGCAGGAGAATCACTTGAACCCAGGAGGTAGAGGTTGCAGTAAGCAGAGATCGTGCCACTGCACTCCAGCCTGGGCTGCAGGGGGAGACGCCATCTCAGAAAAAGCATTTCAGCCAGGTGTCTCACACCTGTAATCCCAGCACTTTGGGAGGCAGATTGCTTGAGATCAGGAGTTCAAGACCAGCCTGGGCAACATAGTGAGACCCCCTCCATCTCTACTAAAAATACAAAAATTAGCTGGTTGTGGTGGTATGTGCCTGAAATCCCAGCTACTTGGGAGGCTGAGGCACAAGAATTGCTTGAACTGGGGAGATGGAGGTTGCAGTAAGCAGAGATTGCACCACTGCACTCCAGCCTGGGTGACAGAGTAAGACTTGGTCTCAAAAAAAAAAAAGGGGGGGGGGGGGAAGAAATCAGTAGCATTTCTATACACTAACAATGAATTATCCAAAAAGAGAGAAATCCTATTTACAATAACTACACACACACACACACACATACACACACACACATATACACACACACACATACACATAATGCTCAGAAATAATTTTAACTAAATATGCCAAAGACCTTTACATTGAAAATAAAACATTTATAAAAGAAATTAAAGAAAATACAAATAAATAGAAAGCTATCCAGCATTCATGGATTGAAAGAATTAATACCATAAAAATGTCTATTATACCCAAAGTGATCTACAAATCCATGCAATCCTATCAAAATACCATTGTCATTTTTCACAGAATAGAAAAAATAATCCCAAAATTTTGTATGAAACAACAGAAAAACCCAAATAGCCAAAGCAATCATCAGCAAATAGAACAAAGCTAGAGGCATTACGCTACATGATTTTAAATTATACTACAAAGCTATAATAACTAAAACAGCAGGGTACTGGCATAAAAATAAAGACATTGACCAAAGGAACAAAATAGCCCAGAAATAAATCCATACATGTACAATTAATTAATTTTTGACAAAAGTGCCAAGAATACAAAATGGGAAGAGGATAGTCTCTTCAGAAAATGGTGCTAAGAAAAGTGTAAGTCCACATGCAAAAGAATTAAATTGGACACTTTTCTGACACTGTATATGTAAATCAACTCAAAATGGACTGAACACTTAAATGTAACACTTAAAACTGTAAAACTATAAAATGAAAATATAGGGGAAAAACTACATAACATTAGTCTTGGTGATGATTTTTTAGATTTGGCCCAAAAAGCAAAAATAGACAAATAAGATTACATCAAACTTAAAAATTTCTGCATAGTGAAGGAAACAATTAACAATGTGAAGAGGCAGTCTACACATTGGGAGAAAATATTTGCAATCCATACACCCAATAAGGAGCTAATATTCAAAGTGTATAAGGAACTCAAGCAACCCAGTAACAAGAAAACAATTCAATTTAAAAATGAGCAAGGGGGCTGGGCGCAGTGGCTCGTGCTTGTAATCCCAGCACTTTGGGAGGCCAAGGCGGGCGGATCACAAGGTCAAGAGATTGAGACCATCCTGGCCAACATGGTAAAACCCTGTCTCTACTAAAAATACAAAAATTAGCTGGGCATGGTGGCACATGCCTATAGAAATTAGCTGAGCATGGTGGTGTGCGCCTGTAGTCCCAGCTACTGGGGGCACTGAGGCAGGAGAATCACTTGAACCTGGGAGGCAGAGATTACAGTGAGCCAAGATCACACCACGGCACTCCAGCCTGGCAACAGGGCTAGCGAGACTCCGTCTCCAAAAAAAAAAAAAAAAAAAGTATTGGAAAAAATATTCACCTTAAGTAATCATCAGGAAAATGCAAATTAAAACTACAATGAGCTATCATCTCACATCTGTCAAAATGACTATTATCAAAAAGACAAGCTATAACAAGTGTTGGTGAAGATGTAGAGAAAAGTAAACCCTTGTACACTGTTGGTGGGAATGTAAATTAGTACAGCCTTTATGGAAAACTGTATGATGTTCCTTTAAAGTTTTACAAATGAAACTGCCACATGATCCAAAAATCCCACTTATGGGTATTTACCCAAAAGATCTGAAGTGAGTTTATTGAAGAGACATCTGTACTCTTATTGTCATGGCAGCGCTATTCACAACAGCCAAGACATGGAATCAACCCAAGTGTCCATCAATGGATGAACGGGTGAAGAAAATGTGGTGCACATATATAATTAAATATTATTCAGCCATAAAAAAAGAATAAAATTCTCTCATTTGCAGCAACATGGCAGGACCTGGAGGACATATGCTAAGTAAAATAAGCCAGATATGGAAAGATAAATACCACCTGATCTCACTTACATGTGAAATCTAAAATGTTAAAGAAGCAGAGAATGGAATGGTGGTTACCAGACCCTGGGGTAGTGGAGATGGAAAGACTTTGGTCATAGGATACAAAATTCCAAGTAGACAGGAGGAATACATTCAGGAGATCTATTGTACAGCAGGGTAATTATAGTTCATAACAATGTACTGTGTACTCTATAATTGCTAAGAGAGTAAGTTGATTTTAAATTTTCTCATCACAAAAAAAAATTTGAAGTAATGAACATGTTAATTAGCTTAATTTAGTCATTTCATAATGGCTACATATCTCTAGACATCAATTGAAAAATAAACTCATAAATAGTAAAATAGAAATAAATTAATCCACACATGCACACCACATTTCACCTGGCAGTCCTACTTAATCTATTACACAACGCGCATCATCTAATATGTTAAACAATGTGCAGCATCTCATATGTTATATAACGTGCTTCTTTATCTTACTGTGGTTTTCCCACTAAAATTTAAGCTTGGCAAAGGCAAAGATTTTTACATTTTTTCCCCTATTGTGTCTCTAGCAACTCTCACAGTTGGGCACTAAATAAATATTGAATGAATAAGTGAATGGAGAGAGGGAAGGAAAGGAGGAAGGAAGGAGGAAAAGAAGGGAGGCAGGAAGAGAGAAAGAAAGGAGAAAG
Source organism: Macaca nemestrina (assembly GCF_043159975.1). Lineage (NCBI taxonomy): Eukaryota > Metazoa > Chordata > Mammalia > Primates > Cercopithecidae > Macaca > Macaca nemestrina. Next base: position 38,761,282 of record NC_092144.1, read on the forward strand.
AAGGAAGGAAGATAAAGAAAGGAGGGATAGAGGAACGGAGATGAGAGTGTTACGTGCTCCTGAGTGGGAGGACGACCATATGACATCTCGTGTTTAGGTACCGAGTTGGATTTTAAAATCGCGTGGTGCCCTAGCACATAGTAAACATTCAAAGACTGTGTGCTGCCTTAATGAGCAAGCTTCCCTAACTTGTGTCTTCCGCTTCCCTTAATCACTGCAACCTCCTCTTTTTCTTCCAACCAGAGAAGGTCTGTAAAGGAATTCTTGTGCCTTCAGGGGACCACAGGACAAATTCTGCATCTGGAGAATCACTTCCTATCTCTACTTCCTCCTGGCAGAAGGTGGAGCAAGCCCTCTGAGCATTCCAAGCCCTTGCTCGGACACACCTTGTCAGAGTTAAAAGCACTGCAGGTTGTTGTGTGCAGAGACCGGTAAATAAGAAACAATGGCTTTGGTTTTTGGAACGTAGAAAAGCTGCTCAAATCACTCAGGTGGGTGCTCTGTGAACATAAACTTCCATTTGTTCCAGTTTTATTTCATCATGCCTGTAAGTGCCAGGATTGTTTACAGAGGCATGCCCACTGTCCTAGGCCCATAGTAGGACCAAAATGTTGATGCGGAACATCTTTGTTCTCTATGCTTGCTTTAACTGGGGAGTCACAATTTCAAACAGCCACAGGAACCAGTCCTGGGGTGAAGAGTAGGCTGTGTTGGGGACTGTGGTAAACTAGACGGCTCATGCTGACACCCAGTTCCACTGAGGGTGGCTACAGATGTAGGGTTGCCAGAGTTGTCACATCTTCATCTCTCTCTCTCTCTCTCTCTCTCTTTTTCTCTCTCTCTCATTCTCTCTTTCCCTCTCATTCTTTCTCATTCTCCCTCTATCATGCTCTCTCTCATTCTCTCTTTATCATTCTTCCATTCACTCTTCTCTCTCATTGTCTCTCTCAGTCTCGTCTCATTCTCACTCTCCTCTCATTCTCTCGTCCTCTCTCTCATTCTCTTTCTCTCTCATTTTTCTCCTGAAGATAAACTGGATGTTTGAATTTTCTGTGAGATGTAATTTTGAAATGCTAGAAAAAGGCCCATTTTGCTTGGAAACACCTATATTTAGATTCTGTATTATTCGTTTATTTATGTATACAGTATGGAGTTGTGCACGCATCACCAGAATCTAATTTTGAGAACATTTATATCATCTCAGTAAGAAATAGTGTGCCCCTTAGTGGTCACCCCCTCATTTTTCTCCTGTCTCCCACCAGCCTAGACAATATTTTCTGTTTCTATAGATTTGCCTCTTCTGGACGTTTCATATAAATGGAATAATACCAAACATGGTCTTTTGTGACTGGCCTCTTTCATTTAGTGTAGTGTTTTGGGAGCTATCTTTGTTTCGGCCTATATCAGAACTTTATTTCTTTTTGTTGGTGGTGGTAAATAATATTCCAGTGTCTGGCTACATGACTTTCTGTCTGTTTATTCATTAGCCATCAAACAAGGCATGTCACAGGCTGGTCCCAGCCCTGGGAGATCCATTTTTCACCATGCAACAGCCTCCTGACTGGTGTCCCCATCTCCTGTTCAATCTCCTCGCCCTCTGCTGACGGAGGGTGTGCATACAGCCAGACAGCCCAGGGTGGAAACACTGGGACAATTTTTCTAAACCAAGACTTTGAGCATGTCACTCTCCTCCATTTCCACCTTCATGCTGAAATTGCCCTCCTCTTTTGGCTTCAGGGTGGAACCCCAGTCCCTTAGTCCAGCACACACACTTTTGTAAGACCTGGCCCCACCACCCCCCGCATCCTGCACTGCTCACAAACCCTGCGCTCCAGCCCACCATGTCACTCTCTCCTCTGGAAACCTGAGCACGTCCAGTCCTCTGTCCCCTTGCTCATGCTGTGCCACTGGTGTGCAGTTCACCCATTGCAGGTCATTCTCCTCCACTGAATGGGGAACTGTTCTGGAAGGAGAAGGGATATTCCTTCTCCAACGCTGTCTCTGTCCTCAGGACTTGGGGCAAAGCAGGTACGCAATGAATGACTGATGGTGGAATAGACGTAGGCCGTCCCTCCATCTAAAATGCCCTTCCCCACGTTGTCCATCTCACATTTGACAGTAGCTCTCCTTGCTCACCCTCACCTGATCCGAGCACTGATTATCTCGTTCATCTCTGTGCTCATGTAGCACCAAGTTCTGTGTGTTCGTGCATGTACGTGTGTGTGTGCGAGTGTGTGCATGACTTCATGAGATTTCAGTTCCTCGGGGAACTGAAACAATCCCCATTTTGTTAAAAATTCAGTCCACACAATAATTTATTGAGGCCTAATTTGCATGCACTGAGGTGCAACCATTTAAGTGTATAGTTTGATGTGTTTCAAGAAATGTTCACCCGTGGATTATACTCACGTAGCCACAGCTGCCATCAAAATATAGAACATCCCCATCACCCCAGAAAGCTCTTCTGTGCCCCTTCCAGGTCAATGCCCTCACGCCCCATCTGAGGCAGCCACTGAACTCTCCTGACGCCACAGCTCAGCGTTGGCGACTGCGGGGCTTCACAGGCACAGACTGAGGCAGCACACAGTCTTGCATGTCTGTCTTCATTTGCGCGGTGCAGCATCTGTGAGATTCAGCCATGCAGTGTGAATTCACTCTTTTTGCCCCATTCCCAGCACAGTGCCTGTTTGTCAAATTGAATAGACTTCAATTGCTGTGAGGTGATTAATAGCAAATTGTGTGTTCTTCATGAATAAAGAAAAAAGATGCAACGCCCCAGGAGGTGGAAAAGAGAAAGAAACTCACGCCCACCCTGCCCTTCTGTTCTCACCTGACGAAGTCTGGAGTTCAGGAAGAAAAGGTGTGAGGGGGTTTTTCAGGAAACAGATGGGTCGCCAGGGTCCCAATCAGAGGTGGAGTAGCACATCCAGCCCAAATGGAAACAAACAATGCAAGCCTATGGCTTAAATCAGAAATTAATCTCTACTGGTAGTTTCCATGAACTCTTCTCCAGGTAAACATCACATGTAAAAGTAAGTTCATGTCATTATAGAATAATTAGATTATAAGAACTAAATTTAAAGTTTATACTACTTTGCATTACTGCAGAATTGTGGAAAGTATGCAACCCAGTCCTTAATAGAATTAAATGAGAATCTATATTTTTTCTCAGTAAGTCTTTATTGAATAAATGGAGTCATATCCTTTTGTGTTTTTCTGTGCTTTTGCAATTTCTCAAATTAAAGATAAATAAATGGTCGCTTCTTGGCCTCCTGCCTAAGATCAAGTGTAAAGATAAGTAAATGGTAGTTGAATGAAAGAAACCAGAAAAAGTTATTTTTGGAGCGTGTAGGGTGTGCCTCGCCTCCTTGGACCCACCTCGTTTCTCTCAAGAGCAGACCCAGCTACACTAACTGGGATCTGCCTCCCACCTCCTCCTTCTGCTTTAATCGACTGGGGATCCTGCTGTCTTCAATGCCTACGTGTCAGCTAAGTTTGCAATCACCCAGTTCACTACTTTAAAATGAAGCCCCCTCTTTTTTGCAAGTAAGAATCTTCCTGAACCATGCATCCAAATGTCACATTTCCAAACACGTTGTGAGCTGAGGACTCCAAGTCATAAACTTCAAAGCAAGCACTTGTAATGGGAATTCTGACTGACAGTCCCTTAATTACAGTCTTTAAATATGCACAGTCCCTGACTGAGCCAGGCTTTCTGAGGAAAATTCCTGCCTAACTGGTTGAAAATGTGAACAGTGGGGTATAATTCCCTGAGCTGCAAGGAGCCACAGATCAGAGAGAATGCAAGAGAAACTCTAAAGATCCTTCTAGGATGAATTTTGTCCTTCGCAGATGGTATCAAAACCGAAAGAGGGAAGACAACTGGCACAAGGAGAAACAAATCTTGCTTGGGCTCGAAACGGACACACACGGTTTATTTGCCGGTGTTTGGAGAGGTTAGAAAGCAAAGATAGCAGAGGAAGAATAGGTTTATCCTTGAGGACAGAACATGCACGCTGGTGAGTGGTAAGGGACTAAAAACAAGGTGGCTTGGCCGGGCGCAGTGGCTCATGCCTATAATCCCATCACTTTGGGAGGCCACGGAGGGAGGATCACTTGAGATCAAGAGTTGGAGACCAGCTTGGTGAAACCCCGTCTCTACTAAAGACAAAAGAATTAGCTAGGTGTGGTGGCTTGTGCCTATAATCCCAGCTACTACTCAGGAGGCTGAGGCAGGAGAATCGCTTGAACCTGGGAGGCGGAGGTTGTAGTGAGCTGAGATGGCACCACTGCACTCTAACCTGGGCAAAAGAGCGAGATTTCATCTCAAAAAAACAAACAAACAAACAAAAACCAGGGTGGCCCGAAACAAGGCAGTCCCACTGATCATGGACTCCAGTGACATTAACAGAGACCAGGGGAACATGGTTGCCCCTGCGTGCCCTGGGCCACATCACAGCCACTCCTTCTTACTAGCTCTAGCCACAGGATGTGCTATGTCTCAGATGGTGGCGTGGGTGCAGGTGACTTCTCCATCAGAGCCCCAGAAGGCAGCATAGCATCAGTTTTGGCAGTCCTATGCCACGTTAAGATCAGAGACCTTGTTGTTTTATTCCCATAAGGTGCTCAGCCAACAAGAATGGCAAGCTGGTGTTTTTGCTACCACAGCCCCCAGTTTAATGAAAGACAGTAACCTTGATATGTAGTTTGGTGACCAGTTAGGCAGTAAATTTATGGCAAAACCACAGAAATGACCACACCGGAGTGGATTTAAGTCCTGATGCTGCCAATTAACAGCTATGTAGCTTTGCCGTTGGGCCAGAGTTACCAGGTAAAACACAAACATCCAACTAAATCTGAATTTCCGATATATAACAAATAATTTTCCACATATAACACATACTAAAACATTATCCATTGTTTATCTAAAATGCAAAAGTAACTGAGTGCTCTGATTTTAATTTACTAAATCTGGCCAACAACTTTCTCATGCTGAGCCTCATTTTCCTACTGTTTCCAAGTGGACAGCAGTGTGTGTCTTAAGGGGGTTTGAGACCAGCTGAGATGCTGCTGGCCCAGCACAGGGTTCCTACGCTGGTAACTGTCAAGGGCTACGAGTGTGATCAACTGAGCTCTCAGTGCATCTTCTCCTTCCTCGGGATCTTTGTCTGCCATTTAGCTCTTTCCAAATGTTAAACTTTCCATAAAGACCGATGTTACGTGTCCCCCATGGCAGAACATTTCTTTTATCACCATAGAAATCAATTTATTGTATATTTCAATTAACTAAAAGAATGAAACTGGAATGTCCCTAACACAAAGAAATAATCAATACTTGAGGTGATGGATACCCTGGTTTCTCTGATCTGATCACAACACATCATATGCTTGTATCAAAATATCACATGTACCCCAAAAACATGTGCAACTATTATGTAGCAATAATTAAATACAAAAGTGAATAAAAAAGAAATTATAAGAAACAGGATCAGAGGTAGGAAAGGAAGGCAGGACTTGAAGGTGACATTAATGTCTCCCCAATCCCAAGACTTATCTGATGATGCTGCTCTTTCCCACCGCATGATTCCCTTTTTGGCTGTCAAACAGCATTCTGGGCCAGGCGTGGTGGCTCACACCTGTAATCCCAGCACTTTGGGAGTCCAAGGTAGGTGGATCACCTGAGGTCAGGAGTTTGAGACCAGATTGGCCAACATGGTGAAACCCCGTCTCTACTAAAAGTACAAAAATTAGCCGGGCGTGGTGGTGTGCACCTGTAATCCCAGCTACTAGGGAGGCCGAGGCAGGAGAATCACTTGAATCCGGGAAGCAGAGGTTGCAGTAAGACCAGATCACGCTATTACACTCCAGCCTGGTGACAAAACAAGACTCTGTCTAAAAAAACAAACAAACAAGCAAACAGACAAACAAAAAAACAGTGTTCTGTACCTCTTTCAGAGCCAGAAGAAGTGGCTGGTGTGTCTCTAATCAAGCCCCCTGCTTTTGAAAGGGCCGGGGAGGGAAATATTACTGACTTGAGATCCACTCAGAAGTGGAAATGTGCACTGAGCTCCTCCCATTCGCTCGCCTTGCACACTTTGGCCAAGGAGTCCCACTAACCACGGTCAGCAAACATGTGCTTCAGAACAGCTCCAGTCACATTTTACGCCATTCTGCTGCATCCAACATAACGTCTAACTGCATATGTGCATCAATAATCTTTTATGACATCATAATGCATTTTAGTGTGTGGAAGGTTATTATCTTTTAGAGACCCCCATTTAGATTTATGGAGCAAAAGAGGAAAGTTTTTTAAAAATGTAATCTAATTAATCTGAGTGCACTTGGATGCCTATTAAAATTCACCTGTCCGGGATTTTCCATTTATCATAATTACGAGGGAACAGCCATTCTGAGAAAGGGGCTGCCTCTTCATTTAATACAAAATGATGATATATTATCCTGAATGCTTTTAGGAATGGTTTAGACCTAATGGATAGGTCTGTGTGATGAATTCTGTGAACTGACGCTGTACAATTAGACATGTTGTTCTTTCATGTAGAACACACCCCCGAGATGGCTGGGAGACACAGCTCATGGAGTGTGGACACAGTGGCCCCATGGAGCCACCATCAGGGGAAGGGAGACCATCCCTTAGGTAGCTGGCAAGTGGGCAACCTCTCTCTGATTGCAGATGGCAAGGCCACTGGCCTCCAGACAGTGTCTGCATCCCTCCATAAAGCTTGGCATCACCCGGCATGGCCTGGGGAGGTGCGTCTTTTGAGCTGTCAATTCCCCATGATTGGTACCCCGTGCTCCAGAATTGAGACAGGGGAATAGGGTCTGGAGACAACAAGCCTAAAGCCAACCCGAGGGTGGCTTCTTGGAACTGGACCAAAAGGAAAACCCCACCTCTCCATGCCCAAGAGACAAGAGGTCAGAGACCCCACCCTCTACAAAACACCGTCTCCCCTACATCACAAATGGGAAATACCTCTGATTGATCATGGGCCAGTCCTTCATTTGCATAGAGTGTAACCAATTGGAGGCCTCTAAAGAGTATCTAGGGGTGTTACCAAATTCTTCTAGCTTAAGAAAAACTCTAAAGAGCATTCCAATCGGGGCTTTTGAGCCACTAGCTCAAGTTTTGTTGCTCTATTTGTGCATTTTGCTCAATGAAAAAAACTCACAGTCCAGACTTTTCAGCCAATAACAGAAGGAGGTGCTTCCTTTCATGAGTACAGGCAGTAGACACTTGCCCTAGGGCCTCCTTCCCGTATTGGGCCTAGGGAGCAGCTTTCCTATTCAACCACACCCAAGGGCAACATTGCCCCTCTGGGAGTCCCCTTCCCCTCAACCTGCAGACCCTGCAATTGGGAGGCAGAACCCTGATGCTAAACTGAGCAAAGCTGCCAGGATATCACCAGGACGGGAGTTTTCGGGGACTTCTGGGTCCCCAGAGATGAGAGGCCAGACCACACGGATGCACTCAGTCTCTTTCCAGACCACTGCCAAGCACCACAGAGTGCCGAGCCTCCCCTTGTCCTGTCTGCAGACAGGAAGGGCCAGCATGTCCAGTGGAACTGGCCCAGAGCAGCAAGCCCTGGATCTGCCTGGGTCCTCTGCAAGGTGGAGGCGCTTCTCGGGTAAAGCAGCCCTTTACTGCCTTTGTCGGGCCAACTCTTCTCCCCTGCATGGCACAGGGCTCCATCCCCAGTAACCACAGCCCTGAAGTGTTTAGGAAATGCCCCCCATACTTCACGCCCACTGAATTTGTTGTGATGGAGCTTCCATGTGGCCTGGGAACGGCCTCTATGTGGCCTCTGGGCTCCCCCAGGGCCCACAGAAATCAGAGCATCCCAGAAACAGACTTTGGGTCAGCCAGAGGGGTGGACCCAGAAATTCCCCAGGTACCAACACCTGCATCCCCCTGTAGCTGCTGCAGTGTGAGGGGAACAGAAAAACCCAAGTGGCTGGAGCTCCTGGTCCATGTGCTGGTTGGGGAAGACCCAGGAGAAAGAAGGAGCTGACCAGATTGTAGGTAACGATGTGCCTGCTCCTGGGGTGGCCTGGCCTACCTGCAGCCGTGCTATTCTTCCACATTGGTGTCTGAGTCGGGGACGGACTCTCTCTCCATCCAGGCTCCTTCCTGGCCCCAGGCCTTTCACTCTCTCCATTATCCTGACACAACTCCCATGACACACCCTCTCTATGCAGTGGCTGCCAGGTGTCAGGGCTGTCAGGCTATGATGAGAAACACAAACCCTCTGGCCTCAAGAAGTGTGAAAGGCGGCTTCATTCAACTCAACATCCAGCCCCACAGGTGTTCTGTGTCCGCTAGGCACAGTTTTTTTTTATCAGTTTTCATTTGAAACACACGTATGGCTTGCCCTCCAGGTTTATCCCAGGGCCCATGCTCCCCTGCAATAAACTCCTGGCCCACAGGACTTGGTATTTGTTATTTGACTGGACCCTCCAGGCTTTTGAGTGGGGAATCTCTGGTCCTAAATTGCAGACACAGACCCAGAGCACACAGTCCTGGGGGTTGGGGTGGTGGGGAGGCCAAGGTACATACAACCAAGTCCATCACCAAACAGACCAAATAGCCACTACTCTAGGGGCACAAGCCATGTGCCATGAGGAAGCAGAGGGAGGGCCAGTGGAATCCCCTCGAATGTGCAGGAGGGCTTCCTGGAGAAGGAGACGTCAGAAACGAGCCCTGAGGAAGGACTTAGTATCTGAGCACTGGCGATCAGGGCACACTGCGTAATCCAAGCATGGTGTATTCAGCATTAATAAGGGTCCTTGGCAGGACTCAGTGTCCAATGAATTCACAGGACCAGTTACTTCGGCTGGGCTCCCCAGAGAAAGAGACTGATACAAGGATTCCTAGCAAGATGTGTGTTAGGAGATGATCCCAGGGCCCACAGATGATAGAGCAGAGGGTGAGATAGCCAGGAGCAGAAAGCCCACAGAGGGTATATTAGAGAGCAGGTTACTGTTGCAAGCAGCCAGAGCACAATCTTGCTGGGGACCACACTTCACAATGGCTGCACACAAGGGGCAGAGGAGCTGGGGCATTTATCCACCGACTCTTGCCAGCATTGATTGAGGGCTACTCTTGGAGGTGTTGACTCCAGGACAGTTCCAGCCAGCCATGCATGCAGGTAGCAAAGCAGGTTCCTGCAGCCAGAGAAAAGGCCTCAGCAGAGTCTTGGCACTTACGGCAGGAACCAAATTGTGTGTGCATGGTGCAGGCCAAAGGGGATCTAGGAGGGGCATGCGACAGCATCGTCTGCCAAGGGGGGGAATGCATGGGCAGATGGGCAGGACCATCAAAGAAGCTCTTTTTTTCCTTTTCTTTTCTTTTCTTTTTTCTTTTTTTTTTTTTTTTTTTTTTTTTTTTTTTGAGACAGAGTCTCGATCTTTCGCCTAGACTGGAGTGCAGTGGCGCTATCTTGGCTCACTGCAGCCTCCACCTCCCAGGTTCAAGTGATTCTCCTGTCTCAGCCTCCCGAGTAGCTGGGATTACAGACATGCACCACCAAACCCAGCTAAATGTTTTATTTTTAGTAGAAAATGGGTTTCACCATGTTGGCCAGGCTAGTCTCAAACTCCTGTCCTCAAGTGATCTGCTCGCCTCAGCCTCCCAAAGTGCTGGGATTACAGACGTGAGCCACTGCAGCTGGCCCAGAGAAGCCCTTCTAAGTGAAGTGCAGGCAGGACTTAGCTCACTGGATGCAGTGAGAGGAGAGGAGCATGTTGCTTGTGCCTGGTGTGAAGCACCCCCACCTAGAGCCATAGTGACTGCTAAGCACCCCCGAAAGTTTCCATAGGCAAATCCCTCAAAGTTTCAATACATAGAGGATGGTCCCTGTGACAAGTTGACCCATAGCATCTGGGTGGTCCTGGGTGGGAAGTGTGTATGCAGGTAGAGGGAGTGTGTCTGGTCTTCTGACAGCATCACTTGCCTTATCTTTGTTCCTGTCTAGCCTCTCCTAATCCTGGGGTCCTAGAGTTAGAAGGGGAGGTGGCTGGGGAAGCAGAATGTGAATGTGGAAACTGTTTCAGGATAAACATAAGCAGATAGGAAGCATGGCATCTACCGGCCTCGAGCTACAGACAAAAGGAAGACGCAAAGCTTAGGGGGCACCCGTGACAGTGACCCCTCACACACCCCACCAGAGTGAAGCATTTGGTGAAGGTCCAGGTCAGATTCATCCTAGAAGTCATCAGAAGTTGCTAAAACATCTATGGAGCCTAACACATAGTATGTATTTTATATATATTTATGTAACATTTCATTTTTTAAATGCTTAATGTTCAGTCAAACCAGCTCTTTGGCCTTTGAAGATCAAATAAGATTTGACCAAATTCAACCCTTTAAGTTGTTTTCCGAGCTCTATTTCCCAAAAACAGTGTTTTAGCACAGGACAGATATGAAGTTGAGAGGAATGATTTCGAAAACTTAGGAATCAACGTTCTTTATACATAAGACAATAGAGGCTCATCATTGGTCAGTTAGTTAGACCCCACATCAGCATCTTTGGGAGTTGACTAGTCCTATATCCCTAACACAAAATCCAAACATTCCTGCAGTTATTGACAGGCATAGATAGCCTGAGTCAAGACAATGCATCGCATTAATTATTTTTATTATTTTTTAAAGACAGGATCTTGCTGTGTCACCCAGGCTAGAGTGCAATGGTGTGATCATAGCTCACTGCAGCCTTGACCTCCTGGGCTTAAGCCATCCTCCCACCTCAGCCTCCTGAATAGCTGGGACTACAGGTGTGTGCCACCACTCCTGGGTAATTTTTAATTTTTTTCTAGAGACACGGTCTTACCACGTTGCCCAGACTGGTTGCAAACTCCTGGACTCAAGGGATCCTCCCACCTTGGCCTCCCACAGGGCTGGAATTGCAAGTGTGAGCAACCACACCCAGCCACGTCTCATTTATATTTAAAGGATTATTCCTGACAATTGATTTTTAAGTAATTACTCTTCCTATCCAGTAGCATGGAGCTTGGACCCAACAGCAAATATTTGCGACCTAAAATTGAGATACAGCTCAACCCTCCAAATCCTTTGCTTACCCTCACCAAGGAGCCCCTCCATCCCTGCGTACACCACTCTGTCAAAGCCCAGGGCCTGGAAGGACCCAGCTTTCACCCTGAGCTGCTTCCTTACAGAACACAGACCTGGGTAACCAACAGAGCCTTCGCCATCTCCATCCTACCTCCGACCTTAGAGAGATGCCAGTAAGACAAATGCAAACTTTGTCAAGGGAAGGTCTTGAGAAAGTCAAATGCCATCATTATTAATTCCCCGCTGTTTGGCTGGGATGGAAGCCACTGGTGCACCGATGGAAGAGGCTTGACTCCAGATAAATAAACACACGTCCTTTGGGCAGATGTCGGGCCAGCTCCGGCTGTTAACTGATGGCCCCGCACTGTGGCGGGGAGCGCAGCGTGGGGAGGCGAGGTGACGCTGGCAGTGCGGACTCTTCCGCCTCATCGCAACAAGCAGTCTGGAACCTTGGCCACATTTCCAAATCCATCTCTTTGAACCGACACAGACAGCTTAATGAAGCAATATTTATGGAACTGATACCACCGGGGAGATGGCTGCTCCTTCTCTCCGTCTCCTATTTTTAATATTTGATCTGGCAAACGTATTATTAAAGGAATATTTCATCTGATTACTCTTCTGTTTGACTGCGTGTGTTATTCATGCATGCTGGGTGCCAGGGGAAATTACACCGACCAGTTTGGGAGTTTTATTATGTCATTCTTCCAAACAGCCGTTTGCTCCGAGTATAATTACCATTCATGTGCGAGGCTGTGGGCGCTCTGGCTGACCTGGGCCACCTCCTTTTAATCACAATGGCCTCCTCCTTCCCCTCCAGCCCCACTCGAGGCCCATTCGGAACTCTTTTCCTGGGGACCAAGAACTTTCTTTCTTGCTGGGGACGGTGACTCATGCCTGTAATCCCAGCACTTTGGGAAGCTGAGGTGAGCAGATCACTGGAGGTCAGGAGTTCAAGACCAGCTTGGACAACATAGCGAAAGAAACCCTGTCTCTACTAAAAGTACAAAAATCAGCCAGGCATGGTGGCAGCGCATGCCTGTAATCCCAGCTACTGGGGAGCCTGAGGCAGGAGAATCAATTGAATCTAGGAGATCAAGGTTATAGTGAGCTGAGTTTGTGCCACTGCACTCCAGCCTGGGTGACAAAGCAAGACTCCGTCTCAAAAAATAAATCAAATAAAAAATTTTAAAAATGAACTTTCTTTCTGAGAAGTGGTCTCTCTGGATATCTGAAAAGTTGCCTTGATGTTGTTAGGGGTTTCTAAAATCACTGACTTGCTCATAAAGCTGCAGTTTCCTCATAAGGCACAAACAGAAAAGAGAAGGGTGCACCCTGGCATGTCCTGTCCTTGGCTATGAGCCCGTGGTCCAGCATCAGCGTGATGTTCACTTTCCCAGACGCCACAGGTCTCCTGACTCTCTGCCTTTCCTTTTGCTAGCGGATAACTCCACCCTGAAGGTCTTGAATTGCCTGATAAATCTACCCTCCTTCTGATTGCGCAACTGACTCTATTTCCAACTTGGCCTTGACGGTGGGGCCAGAGGGACATTTTGAGCCCCTAAACAAGGGGAGAGCATTCAGGTGGGTGCAGCAGAATCTGGCCCCACCATCCTGGCAGAGACCCAGCAGGAGGCTTTGTACTCAAAACAGATGGGGCATGACCAGTGTGCAGGCTCAGCTCCCACTGCCCTGCTGACCAATGAAGACAGCTCTTCACCTCTCACGAATTTCCTTGATTTTTGTTTCCAGTTGTTTGCTATTTACTTTTTCTGTAAGGGCCAGATAGTAAATGCTTTAGTCTCTGCAGGCAGTACTGTCGCTGTCACAACTACTTAACTCCACCATAATACCACCAAATAAACCATAGACAGTATGTAAACGAATAAGCGTGGCTATGCTCTAATAAAACCTATGTGCAAACATAGGCAGTGGGCCGGATTTGGTCCATGGTCCAGTTTCCAAAGTCCTGCTTTAGACTTTTCTTTGAATTAAATGTGCTTTTGAAATCCTCAAATACTTTAGCCTCACAAAACTAAAGCCTTAATTTATGAGTTTATATGTGTGTGTGTGTATAAATGTGTGTGTGTATATATATATAAATATACAAAAATATTAAAAATATATTTATAAATATATAAATATAAATATATGTATAAATATATAAAAATATATGTATAAATAAATAAACATATATATATATAATCCCCCTAATACATTCAAAATATTTAACTAAAAGAAAATGTTTTCAGTGATTTCGCGTTCCACCTGAATCCCTGCAGAAAATGTCAGATCAGATGACTGTTTCTTGAGTGTGAAAACGCCCAGGGGCCCTGAGCAAATCATTCCTTTCAGATTTTATCAAACAGAAAATCGAGGCCTCAAGAAGCAAACCACATGGTCCCTCAGCCCAGGGTCTTGGCAGTTCCAGCCCTGACTCTGTAGGGTTCCTTTCTCCTGACTCCAGGGGTCCTAGCCCAACTTTGCAGGCAATGGCAGCCTTGTCCACTCACGCTTGCTGGACGGATATCTACCCAAAGGCAGACCCTGGCTGCCAAGATAGAACCCACGTTTTCAGAGGAGCTGTGTGCAATAAACAAAAGAGCAAATAAAAGACGTGTGATTTTAGGTAGTGATCAATGCAATGGAGGAAAAGTAGGCAGGATAAGGGAATAAAGAATCCTGGGCTCTTTTAGATGATGTGGTCAGAGAGGGCATCTCTGCAATGACTCCAAGTCAATATATGATAGATGAGAAAAATTGAGCCACACAAAAGGCAGGCAGGTGCAATCTGGACTGAGGTGGAACTGGGCCTGCCATGCCCAGGACACAGGGGCAGCCAAGAAGGCAGCAGGTCCAGGAGTGGGAAGGAAGATAGCTGCAGCAGAAGTTGGAGATGTCTCAGCGCCTTGCAGTTCCCACAGGTGAGGTTATGAGGTCAGGCCTTCATGCCAGGTTCTCAGCAAGACTCTGGTCATTCCCCTGGTCGCTGTCAGGGCACGTCCCCTTGGCCCTAAAACTGTGGAATCACAGCTCATATTCGTGTTCTTCTTACCCATTTCTTAGCTGTTGCTTTGCAATTCTTAGAATAAAAGTAAAGTCGCAGGAAATTTCAGAGCATAAACAAAAGGGTGCATTTGGATAGTTGCAAAAATTCCCCAGCCAACGAGCAGCAGACAGGGCCCCACTTCATGAAACCTTCAGTGAGGGTCAGGTCCACATCCCCTTTGGCAGACAGTCCAACCTCACCTGCAGTTGCCGCCAGGGGTGTGATTTCCATGGGCTTTCAGCACTGCTGATGCTCATGATTTCTCAACAGCTGCCATTATACAACATTTAGATGCAAAATGGACAATACATCAAAGCAGATGTTCTTGGAAATCCTATTAACTCCAAAGGGTTTGGGAAGGCTTGGAGGCTGGCTCCTAAGGCACACTTGCAAGCGAGCTGTGTTTCGGTTCCCTTGGTGTGGGTGGATGCAGCTTTCCTGCATTCCCAATCTTTCGCTCAGCTCCAGTGCCAGAGCACCTACACCTCACATCCTAAAAGCACTACGTGGGGCTGAGGTCACCTGGAAACAGTTTCCTTTATTTACTCCAGAATGACCAGTGTGCAGGTTCTCAATGGCACCTGACAATTAACCATGCAGCAATGCACCTAGACCCAGACTTTCTGGAGAGTTCTATGGAAAGCCCATTGTGGGGAGGAAAAATGTGATGGCAAGTGGGGAGGGCTTGCATGTCTCTGGGCATGTGGGATTTAACGTCCCAAAGACTCCTTCTGCCCTGGTTTGTTTACTGTCTATAAATGGCAATGTTGGTGTAAGTAGGGCCATTTGAGGATCAAGCATGATGATGGAGGCCCTGCCCCATTGGCTACAGAGAATGTCCAGGCCGGGATGAATGTGGTCATCATGGTTCCTACATGGCTCACGTCCCACTCCCATCAGCCTCCACCTTGCATCCTCTTCCATGCTGCATGACACATGAGATCTTGGAAACATTTGCTAGGTTTGCCCACAGTGAGGAGTCAGAACAAGATCCAAGCAACTGGGCCCTGTCTCCAAAGCAGAGTTCACAGCGCTGCAAAAGCGGGGGTGCGGTGTTGGAGGGAGAACAAGGGAATCCCAAAGCAAAGTGTGGCCCTCTGTAGGTGGCCCTCCCACACCAGCCCAAATGCCACATCCTGCCTCCCCTCCCCTGCCTAAACTTGTAGGATGCCTTCCCCCACCATCATCTTCTGCTCTCGCCTGGCCGAGGCACCAACAGCAACCTCTGCTGTTGCCCTTCTCAGCACACTCTGGTCTCTAAGCTGGCAGCAGTGAATGTGGAGTCTGTCCCTCTGAAGGGTGGTGCCCAAGAAGAACAGCATCCCTCAGGCCCTGGTTTCCACCACCGGCATCTACTGGCTCTGCCCCGTCTGAGCAGGAGGTGTGGCTCTCACGTGAAAACATGCTGAGCACTCACTTCCTGAAGGAGGTGATGGGAGCAACCCCACCTGCCTTCAGCCCAGCAGGAAGAGTGAGGGAGGATTGTCTTTTACATTCTCAGGCAAAGGAGACCCCAATGGTGCTTATTTGCAGAAATTAATATTTATCAGCATGGTTCATGGTGTTCATGGTGGAGAACTAGGGAGGCTTCTGCCCCCAAATGATCCATATGTCACAATGACTTGTCTGTTGCTCATGGAAGCTGAGTTGAGCTCCCGGAGGGTGCAGGAGGTTGTACCGGGACTTGGTTCAGGGCACTGAGAGGATCCACCCGGCAATAAGGGCAGCCACTGGGGCCTCCTGACCCTCAGTCCTAATTTTGTGTGTTCTTTCATCCATCCCTTCCATCGCTACTCCCCAGGGAAAAAGGCTCAGTTCTTGAGAGTACTAACACCCCCTGCCCTGGGTAGCCCTGAGCTGTCCCCCCGAGCAGTGGGATTCTGGGAGCCACCCAGGAGCAGCCTGTGAGCATAAGCCTAGCTGGTCTGCTTCCTGCAGAGTGTGCACAGAGGCTCCTCTACCCTGCCCCCAGCCCACCCCTCGGCCCTGGGAATGGCTCAGCTCCCCTACCCTGCCCCCAGCCCACCCCTCGGCCCTGGGAATGCCTCAGCTCCTCTATCTTGCCCCCAGCCCACCCCTCGGCCCTGGGAATGCCTCAGCTCCTCTACCCTGCCCCCAGCCCACCCCTCGGCCCTGGGAATGTCTCAGCTCCTCTATCTTGCCCCCAGCCCACCCCTCGGCCCTGGGAATGCCTCAGCTCCTCTATCTTGCCCCCAGCCCACCCCTCGGCCCTGGGAATGCCTCAGCTCCTCTATCTTGCCCCCAGCCCACCCCTCGGCCCTGGGAATGCCTCAGCTCTATCTTGCCCCCAGCCCACCCCTCGGCCTTGGGAATGGCTCAGCTCCTCTATCTTGCCCCCAGCCCACCCCTCGGCCCTGGGAATGGCTCAGCTCCTCTACCCTGCCCCCAGCCCACCCCCTTGGCCCTGGGAATACCTCACCGCTGGCAAGGTCCCACTCCTTCCAGTAAGCACAGTCCCTGGGCAGTTACCCAACCCTCTGGCCCTCAGTTTCCTCTTCTATATAATGACAACCGTGGTGCGGTGCCCCTTGCTAAGGCTCTGCCAGGATTAGCTGTGTGAGGCATGGCTGGCAGCTCAGCCAGGATGGTTACCTGCGGTTGTGTCTGTATCTCTGCATCCCCTAATCTGTGGACCCCTTGAGGCCACATCTCTGTCGCCTGTTCATGACTGTCTCCCTAGCACCCAGCGCAGAGCCTGGCACACAGTGCATACTCACTTAGGGTCTGTAACAGCAGCTTAGTGCAACACAAACCCTGACTATCCCTCCTTGCCTGCTTTTCTCCTTGGCTGGTTCCTTCTCACCCTGCAAGTCACCTCCTCAGAGAAACCTTCCCAGGACATCCATCTGTAGCTGCCCTCCCCACTCAAGTCTCTCTCTGTCCCATCACCTGGTTTTATTGTCTTAATAACAGCACTTCCCACTAACGGCTACTTGTGTGGTTTATTGTTTCTCACTGGCATGGAACTCCAGGGACGGAGCTGGGCCCTGGTACTTAGAGCTGCAGAGAAAGCCACTCCTATCATTCCCAGCCACATGTGGAGCCCCTGCAGCTGTGGTTTGAGGACTGTGGGGTTGCTCCATGGAAAGTACAGTCAGCACGCTCAGCCTTGCACTAAGTATGCCTCACTGTTTGCTAAACTCTGATGCTAAGCTCATAGCAAGCCAAGTCCCTCAGCTTCCAACCTGGCTGCTGCGGTAGCTTCGAGGGTCCTTGGCAGGTCCCCCAAAGAAGCAGAGGCATTTCAGAATGGAGGAGACCGGAGGAGGCACATCTCAGCAAAAACTAACTTTTCCTGTGCACAGTCTCACCCCTCACCCGGGTCCTAAAATTGAGACAGGCTGTCAGGCTGGTTTCCTGTTTGAATGTGGCTTAGCGAAAAAAAACAAAAACCACTTACTTATGCTATAGCTTACCTAACTCCTAGTCAACCAGCAACAAAGACCCAAGAAGGCATGAGCCACGAGCTCCTGCCTTGGGGAGTTAGCGACTTCCTCTGCCCATGTGCGGTTGGACTTACTCACTTTATAGTGGCCTTTTCCTGCTTTTCATGCTAAAAGCCACACCCAGGGTGGAGATTTAAATGCGCATGTTACATGCGATGTATGAAGAAGGATGTAGAACCAGTGCACAAGTACTAGAGAAACCTCCTATCCATGCCCTGACGAAACCCTTCCCGAAAGAACCGGCCCACACGCTACCCTCCAGAACAGTCCGTCCTTTGCCCTTTTGCAGTGCTGGCTTCCCTTGTGCATAAGCTAAATGAAACTTTCTCTTTCCTGTAGGGCAATGTCCGGCGATCCATCTTGATTCCTATCCTGGGAGACTGCAAGAACCCAGGGCGCTGATAGCAATCCCTTCACTCATGGCTTTGTTTTCTTCATCAGTCTGTGGAAGCTGATTCAAACTGCGCTGACAAACATCCCCAACATCCCCAGGGCTTACCACAGTGAAGGGCATCCCTGTTTTACCGAGTGTACCACAGGGGTCAGTCGGGAGGACTGTGGTCCTCTTCACCCTCAGGGGCTCCGGCTGGGGAAGCTCTGTCTCCACGTGTGAGTCCACAATGATGAAGGCAGAAGGGAGCAAAGCAGGCACTGGCTATGAGGTGCCACCCAGAGGTGACACACATCATTTTTTCCTCCACGGCTCATCCCCTAGGATCCCCTTGACTCATTTCACATGGCCCTACCCAGCCACTCACCCAGAGGGGCCGAGAGTGCATCCCACCCAGTGCCCAGGGAGCAAGAATCCAGGCACATTTGGTAACAGCACAAATGACCACCACCCCTCCTGTGTCACTGTCTGTGCTGGGGAAATTCGAAAGGGACTAGTCTTATCAAGAGCATAGGCCGGGCCGGGTGCCGTGGCTCACGCCTGTAATCCCAACACTTTGGGAGGCCAAGGTGTACAGATCACCTGAGGTCAGGAGTTCGAGACCAGCCTGACCAACATAGTGAAACCATCTCGGCCGGGCGCGGTGGCTCACGCCTGTAATCCCAGCACTTTGGGAGGCCGAGGCGGGCGGATCACAAGGTCAGGAGATCGAGACCACGGTGAAACCCCGTCTCTACTAAAAATTACAAAAAATTAGCCGGGCGCGGTTGTGGGCGCCTGTAGTCCCAGCTACTCGGGAGGCTGAGGCAGGAGAATGACGTGAACCTGGGAGGCGGAGCTTGCAGTGAGCCGAGATCGCGCCACTGCACTCCAGCCTGGGCTGGGCGACAGAGCGAGACTCCGTCTCAAAAAAAAATAAATAAATAAAATAAAATAAAATAAAAGATTAAAAAAATAATAATAATAGTGAAACCATCTCTACTAAAAATACAAAAATTAGCCAGATGTGGTGGCAGGCACCTTTAATCTCAGCTACTCAGGAGGCTGAGGCAAGGGAATTACTTGAACCCGGGAGGTGGAGGTGGCAGTGAGCCAAGATCGTGCCACTGCACTCCACCCTGGGTGACAGAGCGAGACTCTATCTCAAAACAAAGAGCATGTGCTAAGCCAGTGTTCCCTGTGCTGCACACATTTGCATCATTATTATTATGTCATGTGCCAGGAGAGGAAATCTGTCTGGAGAGGAAGGGCCTCAGCCAGGACCACGAGCGCGCAAGCGGAACAGACAGAACCCAACACTGGAGGCTGGATCCCAGGGCCTTTGCTTTTATAAGTTTTATTTTATTTTTTTGGGTGGGGTCTTATTCTGTCACCCAGGTTGGAGTACAGTGATGCAATCAAACTCACTACTCCTGAACTCAAGCAATCCTTTCTCCTCAGCCTCCTGAGTAGCTGGGACGAGAGGCAATTGCCACCACACCTGGCTCATCTTTAATTTTTTGTAGAGGCGGGGGTTCTTGCTGTGTTGCCTGAGCTGGTATCGAACTCCTGGTCTCAAGTGATCATCCCACCTCGGCCTCCCAAATTGCTGTGATTACAGCATGCGCCACTGTGGCCAACTGGTCTTTGCTCTGGGCCGCAGGATACTGTCCTCTGGGTGCTGCAAGGCCGAGGCACTATGGCTCTCATCCTCCCTCTGCCTCCAGCTGTGCGGGACTCTGGGTTTGTGGCTGAACCTCTCTGAGCTTTACTTCTCCATTTGTGAGTCTGGGGACTTAATTCTTGCTCTGCTCATGACTTCAGGATTAAGCATGGGTGTTGTGAGCATTCATAATGCCTGCCCAGCAGGAAGTCTCCAGGGAAACTGCTTTCCTCACCAGACACCTGAGGGGTGCCCCATTCTACAGGGGAGAGAAGGAGGCCAGGGCCAGCCTGCTTGGGGACGCCAAAGGAAATCCGAGCAGAACTGGTTCCTACCAAGAAAGGAGAAAGGATGACAGTACTTCAGAAGGCTATGGTGGCGGACACCTTTGAAAGTGTTTTATTCTGCCAAGCCAACAACCATTTACAATCACCGTCATTTCACAAGGGAGAGGGCAATGTAAGGCCAAAGGGGTGGAAAAGGTCGGAACTTAGGAAAAACTCTAATTGAATAAGTATAGCTATGCAAAAAATAACTCGTCTGTTTTCCTCATTTCACTGCAAGTCAGGGCAAACATCTGCACAGACCAGCACCTGCCAGTGAGAACCAAAAAGCAGTCTTACCATTGAGTTTTAGAGGCGGGAGTTTTTTTACCACAGGCCAGGAGCTCCTCGCCAGCAACAAGGCCACCAGTGCCCAGCCACGAACAACAACAATCTTAAGTACAACAGTGAGAAGAATCAGGATTTACACACTCCAGTTTTCATCTGAAATCACTTAGCACTTACCTGCCACCTGCCCCCCCCCCCCCCGCCGCCCTCACCACATCACTGCTGCACCCTCCCTGCTCTGTTTTCTTCCTCCCGTCCCCCTCCCCTCCCACGCTCCTTCCCTGCCCCTGTGAGAGCCAGGCCCTTGCCCTCTGTGACCTGGGGCTCCCTGCCTCCTGGAATTCTGGGGCTGGGAACATCTACAGCCTCCTCCAGGAGGTAATTGGACTTTTCTTTGAGACTGTCCCCAAGCTCTTTCTCCTTGTTTATCTGCTCTTGATTAAAAGGCCATAAAGAATTGATTTTATAAAGGCTTAATAATCAGGCACAGTGGACATGTATGTAATTGAATGACAGTTCCGGATCCATCTTTCACAGCAACTGTGGTCTCAGAGCTGCTGTGCCAAAGACAAAGTGGAGACAAATGAGCCCTTTTAGCCTGATGCTAATTACTGCCAAGACCAGCCTCAGGGTTTTCTCTCTGGCTGGGCTTGGGCTTGTCCAGCAGGGGAAGGATTCATGACCCTATAGTCAGAAAAAGGATCCGCCCACCTCGGCCTCCCAAAGTGCTGGGCCAACTACCCAGGAGACTGAAGCAGGAGAATCGCTTGAACCTGGGAGGTGGAGGTTGCAGTGAGCCCAGATTGCACCACTGCTCTCCAGCCTGAGTGACAGAGTGAGACTTTGTCTCAAAAAAAAAAAAAAAAAAAAAGGCCAGGCACGGTGGTTCACACCTGTAATCCCAGCACTTTGGGAGGCCAAGGCGGGTAGATCACCTGAGGTCAGGAGTTCGAGATCAGCCTGACCAACATGGCGAAGTCCCATCTGTACTAAAAAAAACCACAAAAACTAGTTGGGTGCGGTGGCAGG